>NC_054394.1:240000-610833 GCF_017976425.1 Toxotes jaculatrix | reverse complement strand
AAGTCAGCAAACTGTCCCAGTCATTCCAGTTCCACAGCAATATCTATGAAAAGTTGGCTATTGTTAACTAGAATCAGCCAGTATGATGTCAAATGTATTGATCACAAAGAGGTTGTTGTTCCTTAAGCTGTGCTGGTCAAAGCAGTGGAGGAAATTCATCAGGAAGAAACATGACAGAGTGTGTGAAAAATACCCACTTGGTTAACTAACTGGATTTACACCAATAAAATGACACATTCCTTTCTATTGTAGCAATCCAAAAAAGCGTGTGTGTGTGTGTGTGTGTGTGGTGGCGAGTACTGAAGGGTTGGGTCTAGTGTGGGGTGATTTTAGATTTATGTTTGGATATAGAATAAGTTGTTGGAGTTGCTCAGCCCTAAATCATGAGGGATATCCGGTTGGTATGGCTATGCTTTCACTCACTCGCTCTCTCAGTATCTCTCTCAAGGAGAGATAGAAATTCTCTCAAACCATGGAGCAAAATGTCTGCATGTGTGTGTATGTGTGTGTGACAGAGAAATTCTGTCTCTCCTTGACTGAGCTGTGTTTGCATCGAATCATCACACGTTTAATGGATATTTCTGAAATGTTACTGTGAATTGGGTGTTTCCAGCTGCTATGGCCAATCACTTGCTCTGTTTCTCTATGTGAATATATGTATTAAATAGTGTGTTTGTTATAGTTTTATATACACCTGAGCAGTTTCAGGATCCTTTTATGTCTACAACATAAATAGATGTTAGGATTCAGGTTTGAGACAATACAATTATATTTCCTTGAGTTTTAGTTTTAAGCTCAAATTACATTCTTCGGGTCTGTGTAGCTGTGAGGTTTGATGTGAATCAAGGGAGCGAGGGTCTGCACAGACACCCAGTGTAGTAGAAACAAGATGGTGAGTATGTCTGTGGCCTGTTTTGGAGAATGTTATGAGCCTTCACTCAGACTGTGGATACCAGGACACTCTGTCCAGTAATAATCTTTCCTAACGCTTAACCAAAAGCAAAGACACGAGGCGGAATGGCAGGGGTAAAGAACACAGATTAATAAGTAGCTCTTATATCATTCTATCATTCTATGTCATTCTATAGGCCTATAGCAGTCTAGGCCTATAGCAGCATAACTAGAGGATGGTTCAAGGAAAGCCTGAACTAACTATAGGATTTATCAAAAAGGAATGTTTTTTGTCTCCTTTTAAACAAGGAGAGGGGGTCTGCCTCCACAACCCAAACTGGTAGATAGTTCCAGAATAACTGTATGAATACGAAAAGAATGCACTTTCCACAAAAGTGTTGATGGAGTTGCACACAAGAAGTGATGGAAATCGTTGTGTAAAGGGTGCACCAGTTCAAACCGTACTCACTTTCTCACCCTCACACAGCTCGTCAGTTATTGAGTGAAGTATATATCATGTCAGAAGTTGTAGAATTTCTCCATCAGAAATTAACTTGTGTCAGCCAGAACACGTACAGTCACCAGTTTCTCATTCTCATGCTGTTTAATGAATCCAGTTACTGCAGAAGACTTTGTATGAACACACTACACAACCCAAACCTTTAGGGTGTATGTGTTTTTCCAACCACACCTGATCTCCCACCTCTTCCAGCTACTCCAACTCCCACTTCACTCATTCCAGACAGCTTAGAGAGCAGAGCTGGATTTTACCCTGTTTGATATTTGATCTGATTAGTCAAGCCATCCAACCCCACACCCTGACCCCCCAAGTCTCTCTCTGTGCCTCACTCTGCTGTTCTGTCTCTGCTGGAATTCAGGAGTCATATTTCAGCAGCATTTAGTCTGTCTGTGACATTCAGGAGACAGACACACAACAACACTCATCCTCTGTCCTACGGCCAGCAGCCTGCTCACTCGTCCTTACATGGATGCCTTGCACAGCTTCAGAGTGTGTACATTAAAACAGCCTTTGCCTTCAACGTTGTAGAAACAAATTAAAACATAGTAATCTGACTTAACTTCACAGTAATCTGACTTAACTGTCATTTTTCCCACTTCAGTGATTTAAGATGGAACTCCTGACGGAATAATAAATTCAATGAGACAAATGAACATAATTTTAAAAAGTCCCCAATGTTGAATAACTCAAAATAGAATCTGACAAAATTGGAAGACAATGCTTTAATATTCCGGCTCTTCCACTTTGTGTTTGAAATCAGAGAAAATGAATGAACAGTTATTATCAGCTGCCACTGTTTGTAATTTGGCTGATATTCAAGTTGAGTTAAGGCATGCATCTAATGACAGACACCATCAAGCTGTATTATGGGAAGTACAGGATTTGGTGTTTTCCAAAGAGGAAGTTGACAGAATTGCAAAAATAAATTGCTGAAATACCCCTTTAACCATGATCAGTTAGCCTGTTGGAGTAGATGTGAACAGAACATGGATAGGAAACAGCAATCAGCAAGATGGCAACAGTGTCATAAAACAACCTGTGCCCCATGTTACCATGTTAAATAACCATGTTAAACATCATGTTATGATGAGAAGTGTAAAGCTTCCTCTTTCTAATACTTTTGCCTTAAAACTCCCTTTATATTTCCACTTTAAGAAAAATGGTTGTAATATTTGTGCCTGAGTGCCTTAGCTGCAGTGTTAGTGCTGTAAGGTTCAGGTCAACACGTCCATACGGCTGCAGCAGGGTGGAGACCAGGCAAACACGTCCCAGCTAAAGCTTCTTTTGCAGCTTGGTCTTCCACTGGCAACAGGAAATGAAACAGGAAGGTCCTGTCATTTATGTACAGTGGGTACGGAAAGTATTCCCCTTAAATTTTTCACTCTTTGTTATATTGCAGCCATTTGCTAAAATCATTGTTCATTTTTTCCTCATTAATGTACACACAGCACCCCATATTGACAGAGAAACATGAAATTGTTGAAATTTTTGCAGATTTATTAAGATAAGAGAGATAAAATAAGATAAACCTTTAATAGTCCGACAATGGGGAAATTACACTGTTACAGCAGCAAAGAGCAGATGCAATAGGGTACAGGCAAAAATGAAAAACTGAAATATCACACGGCCATAAGTATTCAGACCCTTTGCTGTGACCCTCATATATTTAACCCGGGTGCTGTCCATTTCTTCTGATCATCCTTGAGATGGTTCTACACCTTCATTGGAGTCCAGCTGTGTTTGATTATACTGATTGGACTTGATTAGGAAGGCCACACACCTGTCTATATAAGACCTTACAGCTCACAGTGCATGTCAGAGCAAATGAGAATCATAAAGTCAAAGGAAGTGCCTGAAGAGCCCAGAGACAGAATTGTGGCAGGGTACAGATCTGGCCAAGGTTACAAAAAAATTCTGCTGCACTTAAGGTTCCTAAGAGAACAATGGCCTCCATAATCCTTAAATGGAAGACGTTTGGGATGACAAGAATCCTTCCTAGAGCTGTGGGGGTGTTTTTCAGCTGCAGGGACAGGATGACTGGCTGCAATCGAAGGAAAGATGAATGCGGCCAAGTACAGGGATATCCTGGACGAAAACCTTCTCCAGAGTGTTCAGGACCTCAGACTGGGACGAAAGTTCACCTTCCAACAAGACAATGACCCTAAGCACACAGCTAAAATAATGAAGGAGTGGCTTCAGGACAATTCCGTGACTGTTCTTGACTGGCCCAGCCAGAGCCCTGACTTAAACCCAATTGAGCATCTCTGGAGAGACCTGAAAATGGCTGTCCACCAACGTTCACCATCCAACCTGACAGAACTGGAGAGGCTCTGCAAGGAGAAATGGCAGAGGATCCCCAAATCCAGGTGTGAAAAACTTGTTGCATCATTCCCAAAAAGACTCATGGCTGTATTAGCTCAAAAGGGTGCTTCTACTAAATACTGAGCAAAGGGTGTGAATACCTATGGCCGTGTCATATTTCAGTTTTTCTTTTTTAATAAATCTGCAAAAATTTCGTCTTTCTCTGTCAATATGGGGTGCTGTGTGTACATTAATGAGGACAGAAAATGAACTTAAATGATTTTAGCAAATGGCTGCAATATAACAAAGAGTGAAAAATTTAAGGGGGTCTGAATACTTTCTGTACCCACTGTACATCTACACAAAATCACCCATAAAGAACAACACTGAGCAAAGAGGTGTTAAACTGCCTGCTGTCAGTCAGGAGACGATTTGCTGGACAGATAGAAATGATCAAACCTAATCTTTGAAGAATTACATTTTTCTGATGACTGAACTGTCCTTGTCTTTACTGTCTTTGAAACATTTTTCATCATCATTACAGTCAATGACAACGTTGACAAAATGTGGAATAAATCCGCTGCAGCAAGAACCTCAGCATCAACTCTACAGATCTCCCATGAGTTTCTCTTTGTCTTTGTACAGCAGGCAGCGTGTGTTTGGACTGAGCCCAGCATTTCCACAGCAGCTCTGAAAGTCATTAAACCCTCCACAGACTCACAACTGGCTTTCATTTTGTCATTATGGCCCCCATGAAGGCCCTGATTGTTGGGAGGGGGAGCCTCAGCCCGTGAAACACTGCCATGCAGGGGGGAGGGAGAAAAGGATGACGGAGGGGACCACACAATGTCTTCATGGACAGGGGATCCCCCCGCTAACCCGTGGAGTTTACTGAGACCTGTGGGAATCAGCTGCCTCTGTAAAGTCATGCTGGAGAGCACATGGCGAGTTTGGGCAGTTTCTCTAAATGTGTTTTGTGTTTTGAGAATGTTTGAGCCAGAGTTTCCGTGTTGGATCTTGTCCAGTGAAAGTTTCAGCCTTATTGTCTGGACAATGGTTGGTATTTAAAATGGATTTCTTGGAATGGATCAATCTTGGATTGCCTCGCTACAGGCCATACTTTTTTTCTGTCAGGAGTTTACTTTCAAAAAAGTCAGGCATGTGAAATATTGGCAGTTGACCAGAAGGTTTGTCTTTCACCTGAAGGTCTTGATGTCCTCCCATCCGGACTGAGACAGTGTGGCTCTGAACACACTATATTTTGTGTCCAGACGATCACACCAGGTCCAAGGTCATGGCCTGTAGGAAGATTTAGGTGTTATCACAACTGGTTCAACTCCTTTGATTAGACCTATATCATATTTGTGTTTTGTCCACAAACAATGGTACCTACTGCCCGGTTAGCTCAGTTGGTAGAGCATGAGACTCAGTCTCTCAGGGTTGTGTGTTTGAGCCCTACTCTGGGTGGCACCGCCTCCCATGGGCCCACCACCTGTGGGAGGTGCCGTAGGACTTAAATGCATTGTGGACTGGGCAGCAGTCACCCCCCGCGACCTGGGCCTGGACCCAGATAAGCAGCAGATCATGACATGACAATGGTACCTGATTTAACTCAGGGATGTCACTCAGTTAAGTTAAACGCCTCAAAGAATACGTCAAATAGGGCATCTCCTGGTCTGGTTTTAGATTTTGCATTAACCTTTAAAAATTCACAGTTTAAACCCACAAGATGCTTTGACCTTAGTAGTGCTACTTTCTCTTCTCTTTTTCTCTCAACCCAGTCAGTGGAAGCAGACAGCCACCCACCATGAGTCAGGTTCTGTTCAAGTTTTCTACCTGCTAACTAGAGGTTCTTCTTTGCCACTGCCAAGTGCTGCTCATGGAGGAAATGTTGTGTCTCTGTAAATAATATTATCGAGAGCACGGTCTAAACCTGCTCTGTATGTTAAGTGTCCTGAAATAACTTCTGTTATGATTTAGCACGATATAAATAAAACTGACTCGACTTGACAGAAGCTGGGGTTCGCATCCACAGTCCTTTCTGTAGTTAAGGCAACAAACATTCGTTGGTTAAGGTTCAGGGAGAGATGGTGGTCTTGGTTCAATATAAATAAACACATTGTATCTAAAGGCACTGTGAACAAACTTATTGCCTGTGAACATTTCAGTGACATTCGGTATCAATACATATACAACTTACCAAATACATAAATTAACAATATTTTCATCATGTTTTGCAAAATGTGTTTGCTGTTGCAACTGAACTGCATAGAAAACTGTTTTTAGTAGACAGGGTTGTGCACGTGTTCTGGCTGACACAAGTTCATTTCTGATACACAAGGTGAACAAATGAGTTCAACAGAATGAAAGGTTTTAACTCACAGTCCAGTGTGAGGATCACATCCACACCACTAGACATATGCATTATACATAAGATAAGATAATACTTTATTGATCCCTGGAGGGAAATTTAGTTGTACAGCAGCATAAACATAAATAACACGACATTTCACAAGAAACTAGAGAAATATAAAGTAAGTAACAAATAAGCTTAGAAAATTAAATATAGATTATACAGAATAGCCACAAGCAACTAGAAAAAAGATATAAAGTAAGTAACAAATAAGCTAAAAAAAAAGCTAAAAAATAGAATATATAATATACAGAATAACAATAAAAAGAAATGAAATGCACAGCAGATCAGACCATTTCATTCTTTAGTCATAAAGAAGGCGCAAACATATGTCTTAAGTAATTTCATTTTTGTCGTCTGGCGTTACTAAATACTGTACAGTCATAAATGCATAGTTTCATTCACTGTGACAGAGAGTGGGGGTCACAGTGGGCAGAAGGTTTGCAGTGGAGATGTCTTCGTTAGCTGTGTCTTACTGAAAAGGGCAGTCTTTTTCAACATCACTGTGTCTTCACTCTCAACCTAGGCTGTTGCCTAGGTTTGACACATAGGAACACGTAGGATGAGCTATTTATTTATTTTTTCAATAATGTCTAATAGTGTGTTGTGTTACCTTGCTGTGTTTTATTTTAATTTCTTTCTTACCATTTCATTGTACTTAACAGCAACATGATCATATAAACGGAAATCTATGCTTGTTCCATGAAGACAAATCAGCCTTATTACTGTACTCATCAATGGGAACACTGCAGCAATATGTTGTTCTATCACTTCAGGTCTTGTAAGTAAACCCAGAGATTTGGGATGGTGATAATACCTCCTCCTCATTCTGTCTCGGGGTTGTGTTCTTTTTTTGACTTGTAGTCCACCTTGTACAGTATATCGGGACCTCTCTGGTCCGGTGGGAGGGCGTTTGAAGTTGTAGCAGAGGAATATCCGTTTGAGCACCACCTCCCTCTGCCTCACAGATAACAATGTTATCAGGGGTGGAGGCGTCAGGAGGGATGGGGTTAGATGAAGAGAGGTAGGACTTCATGTGGTGCCCCACCTCTACAAAGACTGATATTCTCAGTAGTGTCCTTTTATTATCTAAAAGAATAAACATAGTGGTTCCATGTGGTTTTGATTCAAAAATGAGACCTATACCAGTGACTGATCATTCCTGTCAGTGAGGGGTGTTTGGAGAAGAGGTGACAATGTGTTAGGGTGGTGTGCAAAAGAGACACTGACAACAGATCATTTGCGTGATTGACAAAAAGAATCCTGTGGTTTGGAGGTAAACAGGAAATCCTGTTTATGAAAAAATATGAAAAACTGCTGCTCCGGTGACTGTATTAAGACTGACAGACTCTGAAAAGTTGTGGACAAAGCCTGACCACACAAGGTGACCCTCCAGGTCACATAGCAGCCCTTTGGGCCGAGGCCTCTTTGATGTCTAATACCCCCCTGACTGCAGCAGGCAGGAAGAGAGCCCTGATGCCAATCTGATCCCTCCTGCACAGCAATTTTATTCCCCCCCCCCGTTTCCTGAAGCACAAGCTACCCCAAAAGCGACATAGTAGGTGCTTGATTTTCAGCCCCAAATTGAATTAAGGTTCGAGGGGTGAGGGTTGGGGTGGGAGATGTTCCTTACTGCCTTACTTAAAGCTCCAGGTTAGAGAGAAAGTGGCCACCCCCTTCCTTTTTTTTTTTTATCCATAAGGTTGTTTTTCATGTTCACTGAGCGGAGAAGGTTTGCAAGAGATTCTTCACAGCAAAACTGGTGAGAACTTTAATGGTTCTACCACTAATGTTCTCAGCACAAGAACCTCTGGTGGGAGGCGGAGTGTTCTTTTAAGAAAAGATCCAGATCCATCAACTCATCAAGATGAGTTAGATTACATATGTTAGGGGTACTGATAGTGTAGTATAAATCCACACTATCAGTATCATTACATGGTAGGGGCATACTTGTGTGTGTGTGTTAGAAAAGTTTAGAAAAAGCTGTATTCAAAATGTGAAGAGACATTGTTAATGATTGTTAATGAATTTTAAAAAATGCATTGCATTTTTTATTTATTTATTTTTTTAATAGAAGCTGAATCTACGAATTTAGGTGGTGAACAATCCCCCCAAAAGCAAAATCCTACGGGGACTGGAGCACACGGTGGGCCAGATATTTTTTTCAAGTCTTGGTAGAGTGTTAGGGACCAAAAACAGAGCTAAAAGAGAGGGAATAATAGATTCAGCAAGTGGACACAAACACAGCTCCAAATGATTTATTGTACAGGACGAATGAGCAGCCGTCTGCTAACACATTGGCATAACAACATAGAGGACAAACAAATAAACAAAGTGGCCTGCAAAAAAGTATATATTAATGCAGCTTGAAATCCATTGTATGTTTGGACATCTTGGTATTTTCCTGACCTTGGAATTGTCTTACTTGTCTGTGTGGTATTTTTGAGCCCTGTGCAGAGCACATGGTTCACAGGTGGAGTAAAGAGCAAACTAAATGCTCTGAGCAGATGCTAACAGAACAATGCTTCAAATCTAAATAAACCAGTTGAATCAGTCTTCAGACAGTGGTGTTTAAATTGACACACTACTGACAAGTAAACTGAGTTGTTGTTGTCATGTTTCACTGTGACTGGCTCGGCCTTTTCGGAGCAAGGAGAGCAGTGATTGGTTCAGTGAGTGAATTTAATAATCTATGAGCACCTTCACCCAGTCCTGTGGCACCGCTGCACAAGCATGAACCAAAGCAGGTGGAGATGCCCACACCTGCCCACACCTGCTTAAAAATCTGTTTTTTTCATCCATCCACACTAAGCCAGCATATTTCTCACAACATAATGTTTTCATGTGGCTAAAGAAAAAAATAATTTCCAGAAAATGATGGTGTGAGCCTGCTCAGAGGCAAGGCCAGAAGACCCTCTGTGTGATCAGTCACTTAAAAAGACAACACCTCCCATCATACAACATGTAAAATGAAATTACATCATTTTAGTCATTTTCAGCTTTATTCTTTTTATTTCTATCCCATCAACATACTGTTACAGAGGTTTCCAAAAAACTCCAGAAATCTTTGGCAGGGTGATATTTGCTGCCAGGTCCATGATGATCAAAACTAAATATATAATAAATCATTATTAAAACAAACAAACTATAGGTTTGTAACACAACTTTTTGACTTGGCCATGTAACACACAACACACGCACACCCATACACACGAAGTGAGTCTGTGCTCTATCTTAACCTCTCTGTTCCACTTGTTATACTGTTAAGCTTTTCAGCGTCCTCACTATTCCTATCTCACACCATCTTTTTTCTTCCATTCCTCACTCACTTTTTTGGTCTGGTTATGCAATAACCCCCGCCAACACATGAAACCACCATTTGGGCGGAGGCTGAAGTTGTGGAGGAATCTTACCATGTGGACATACTCTCTCTCTCTCTCTCTCTCTCTCTCTCTCTCTCTCTCTCTCTGTGTCTCTCTGTCTCTCTGTCTCTCTCCCAGGTACATGCTAACAGCATTCTCTGCAGGCCGGCACTTGACGACAGACAGATCTGAGCGATAAAGCGTCCTCTGAACAAAAATGGATGGGCTGGAAGCAGACTTCCTCCCATGCTGCCCCTGTGCTGACACACGAACCTTGGGGGGGGGGTCAGGAAAACACATTTACAACTGCGTTCCTGCATTATCATAAATTCTATTAGAAAATTTCATGTATCATTAATGATCGTCACTGAGCTTTCCAGCTGCTGCAAATACAAGATGGCAGACATGCACTTATACTTCATACATGGACTTCCTCCAGCTGTTGCAAATGCAATGGTAACTTAATAATGAAATTATTATTATTAATAATATTATTATTAATTATTAATAGTAGCATTAATGATCTTTATATGAACTAGTGTGTCAGTTATTAATAACACATGGTGGTGTAGTTGTAGGAAATGGTATTTTCAAGTGTGTACGCCTGTATTTGTTAATATTTATGAACAGTGTATAAACAGTTAATGAATAATAGCCTATAACACAGTATACACACACAGCTGTGGTCACATTTGATAATAAATTAGTTCACATATAAAATCTCACAGTTTGTTTTAAAACATTATTAAAATGAACAAATCCCTCACAGGGAAGTTGTTATCAGTTAACAATTTATAAATGTCCTCAAATCAAAGACATGTATAGCCTAACGGTTTAGTTGATAAAGAATTCTCAGTGTCCCTTTTTTAGGAAGCTACAGTCATGTCTCTTGATCAGCAGATGGAGTTTTCACGATGTTAAAATATAAAAATTTTGATAATAGCTATAGATTCAACCTATATAAACATGTGTGTATAAATATAATACAGTATAATATAAAATTAAATAAATAAATCTGTTTATTTTGATTCATCAACATCTGAATGTAAAAGTCTGACTTTTGTGGTTTTTCTTCCTTATTTGAAGATTAATACTAATACATAACAAAGACTCTAATGTTGTATGAATTTGTTATATTTCTACATTTACTAATGTTTTTAATACATCTGTAAAGTGTGTTTAGATCCTTGTAGTTTTGCATTTTGAATAAACTAAGACTACCACATACATTAAAGGGCTGCTAACAAACTATTGTCTCTTTTAAAACTTGACTGGCATCAGTGAGCGATGTGTGAGGGCTGATTCTGCGTTTGCACTCTTGGTATTTTCAGGCAGTTCATTTCAGCTTCCAGTTGTGGCTGTGTTACAGCTGAGCTATCAGCTTTTCCAGTGCTGCACTGAAAGGCATTTCTGCAAACAAACTTGCATGTTCTGACTTCCTCTCCTGTCCTCTGTTCTCCTCCAATGTGAGGAGCTGACTGTTAAGCTCCCCCTAGAGGCAGATGCACATTACAAGAATTTTCAATCAACAACCTAACAAAATAACTTTGCACATTTGTATTTACCTGTATTTAACTGTGTGCTATCAATTGCATGGCATCGTTCTTAATCAACATCATTTTCACACTTGAGAATGGGCATGGTGTCTAAAAGCATGCAGCTTGCAGGGATATATTACATGGCATGTAAAGTTTTACTGAAGTGAAGCCCCAAGCACTTCCCTTTTGGATTCCTGTAAATGCAGCACAGCACATGCAGTCAGATAGTTAGTTATTAAATTTGTCGCAGGATGTAGATAAAGGGAAGGTAAAGCTTGACCTGAGCGAGGCCTCACCCTCCTCTGTGTTTGATCTGCCGGCTGCTGGAATGTCACATGAGGCTGCTATCGTTGACGAAAGCATTTACAGTCCACGCTGCCGCCACAAGGAACCAAAGGGCTTGTCAAATGAGGGGCAGCAATTCTACAGCTTGTTAGAGAAATCCCTCTTATTATAACCAAGTTGTAGATAGAAAGCAGATACACCCACACTGCGAAAGGTGAAAAGAAAGCCTGGGAGAGGCGATCAGGACAATGAGAGTGTGAGGATACTTCTCACTATCTGACAGTTAATGATGTTTGAAGGTGAATTTAAATACAAATGAGCCGATGTAATTAATCTCTGGAAACACGGCTCTCAACACCAGGCAGGTGATTCCTGGGAGTGCCTGGCAACATCTGGGAAACAAAAACAAAGAACACTGAACAGAAAAACTAAGAAGACATAAAAAAAAGTTTAGATCAGCTTCAACTGCTCAACTAAGGTATGATAATGGTTAATTTTTTTTTTTAGATGTGAGCTCTCCCACAGTATGACAGAAACAATACTGCATGGACCAGACTGTTTTCAGTAACGACTCGGTTAAAGGAGGTGTGAGGATTGTGTCAGGATCAGCTTAGGAAAATAAAATAAAATATCCTTTAAGCTGTCCTATACCATCCTCTGCACCCTGACTGTACAAGATGAAACTGCAGAAACTGTAACTGGTACTGTTTTTGCACAATTTCCATATATCCAGTAGAATCTGTCACTCTAACAATCCAATAGATTAATTAGGTACATGAAAGATAATAATTTCCTGATATTCTCAGTATTGGTTTAACTTTATGATGTTGCAGCATCAAGTAATATTTTATACCAATTTTAACCTCACAGTAGTAAAACATTGTTTTGTGTAGCATTTTATGTGGTTGTATTTCCATCATTTTCAAAGTCAGAGCAGGATGACACTGCTGTGTTACCACATTAAATTATTATTATTGACTCCTAGTGATCAGATCGGCATATATTATATATTTGGCATATTCAATTAATGATGTTTAAAAATATCAGCCCTTGACTGTTGTGCCTCACATCATCAGTTTATGTCATACAGCAATGCGCTGATACACAGTTCAGCTGTCAGCCTGCTAACAATTGACATAAGGCATAAACCTGATATCAGTCAAAGCCATAACATTTATGTTCAACACCATAACATCAACCACTGAATTTTTTAAGGTGATATATTTCTGGGCATCAAAGCCTGACGCCATCTCAGCATCATCCTGCTGACAATGTAGCAGAAAATGCACTTTCACGCAATTCCAGTTGTGTGTCCTTCTTTACTTATGGTGTGTTGTTGAATAAAAGGGCACTGAACCCAGGACACTCATGGATATATTGCCGATTTGTTTAGTTTGAGCTGTCATGACACAAAACAGTTTTCCCCTGCTCCAAATCCTTGTGCTAAGCCAAGCTAAACAACCATACATCTCTGTACAGCACAATGTGCCACAATGTGGGAATTTGTCCTTTAAAGTGAGACTTACCAATGAAAAGTTAAATTCATAAACAATAAAAGTTCTACTCTCTCAGATCATTCAGGGCTCATGTTGTGGTGTGACCAAGAGGTAATAGAAGCTAATGTTAGCAAAGTTTACATAGATACTGCAGACGTCACTGAGCCAGTCATTCCTGAGCTACTGTCTAATTTTCTAAATCTAAGAATAAACCATCAACCTGAAATTGTGACTGTTTATCAAGTGATTCATAGGCTCCCTTTAAGGCATATATGAGACAGAGATTTTAAAGTGTCATTGATCATTGATCATTAATCAACAAGTCACCTTCTGGGTCTTTAGTCCATTTGACCTTCTTTTCCACCCATCTGGAGCCCTGTCCACCCCACAGCTTAGGCATGGACAGACCTCTCATGTCTCATGTTTCAGTCATTACTACAGTAGTGTGCTTAGGCTCATGCTGTTTCTGCTCCAGTTAAAGAGATAATGGTGAACAACCCACACTCCACTTAACCAAATACTCCAGCTCTGAGGAGATCCACCATTGTTCAACAAGGACAGTCCTGCCTTCATATGGAAACACACAGAACATGTTCTGTAAACAAAAAGTGTATCTAAAGTTCCATTAACTACCACGTTTGAGATGCTGTTCACAGATAATCAAATCAGAAATCAGACAGTGAGACTGTTCAACCTTGAGCACAGCTCTGCATTCAGAGCAGAAGCTCTGAAATCATAAAACTGAGCTTAGTAAACCATGGGAATCAGTATTTCTTCTCTTCTCTCACAGGGTCACTGGTACAAAGGTTCATATCTGGACCATGTTGTGTTGATAAGCGCAGCAGCCTTTAAAAACATTTCTGCAATGAGTCAGCTCAATCTTTCTGGGTTTCCTCTGTTTGGACAAGGTCAGGTGACAGGCTCTGCCAGATATTTGTGAATGAACGAGCGCTGAGGGCATCTGTTTGTGTGCGTGTGTGCGCGTGTGACTGTGTGTAGACATAGGCGTGTGTGTGTGTGTGAGCCGTCCATTCATTCATTCATTCCTCCCACAGTAACCTGAGCCTGAGGGGGAGGGGTGGGTAAGCAGGAGAGCACAGAGAGGGTGGAGTCTCTCACTGACATCTACAATACAGGTTTCTCAGCTCTTGTGTGAAATACATCAACCCGGATGCATGACTCAATGCAACATAATGGAAAGTCAACTTAAAGAAAGAGAACAGGCAAGAAGAAAGTGCACAAGGAAGAGCAAATGTCACACTCAAAGACTTCAGCGTTAGAGATCAACTGAAAACCAAAAACCAAAAGACAGAATCAAAAGTACATAAAGTTGACATAAAAAATATTCAGACCTCTTGCAAAACCGTGAATAAATTCACCCCTAAAATGCTTCAAATCAAAGAATTTAAGAAGGAAAACGATGTGATGTCACACACGGATGTGCCTTTGTTTTAAGGGGAAACAATGCTTGGAACCACTAATCTTGACATGAAAACTTGTACATGGCAACATCATATATCATCTGTTCAAAGAAACTGGCTCCTGACGCTAGAAATGGCTGCACTTAGAAAGACTTGTGCATGTTTATTTGATTTCTTCAACATGTAAATCCATCTTGGTGTAGTTGTAAGGTGCATAATCATGCTGAAAGTTGCAATCCATGACAAACTTCTGTCCAGCAGCACACTGTTTAATGTTCAGAAGGATCCTGACTGGGAGAGGGAAAGGAAAACTCCAGGGCGGATGGGAATGTATGGATATTTGCTTCTGTCTATCACTGCTTCTTCTTCTGTTACACTCTACAGAGTATAATGCTGGAACACACACACACACACACACACACACACACACACAGATATAGAAGCATGGCCCCAGTCTTTGGCTCCCCTCCTCTGTGTCTGGTTGCAGCCCTCCTCCATCCTGTGACCTACAGGCATTTAACCTCTGACCTGCAGGGCCAATATTAACTCTTGTGTGATTGTTCCAGGGCAGCCGACTTCCCCTGGCCCTGGGCCCTGAGAACATTCCTGGGCTCCGTCGCTAGGAGAACCTCGCTGTCACACCGCTGACCTCCTCTATGGCCAGGGTTACCCTTGATCTTCTATACACACACGCGCACATAGGAACTCGCATGTACAAAAGGACTCATGCACATACACACACACACACGCATGCACTCAGCAGCCCCTCCAGCCGACCCCACCCCCAGCCGGGGGGGTTTTCATGGGAGCTCCTGGTCTGTCTCGGAGCTGAAGGCCACCCAGTCCGCGCACTAGCTGAAAATCTGCGTTCATTCTGCTAACACTCAACACCTGCAGTCATCAGTAACTGCTGCTATCAGTGGCTGCATGCATGATTGAGTATTTACCATCAATGAGTGCGTCTACATGCACATCAGTATCCCGGTTTTTGGAGTCTTCTCCTAGTTTTCATCTCTTTCAGGACGGGAAATTATCTGATATGAGAAGAAACCTGGTGCCACAGGATCCCGGTTTCTATGGAAAACTACAGGATACAAAGTTTCATCTAACCAGGATCCTCCACAAACCTGATGACAACCAGGAAGACTGTCAAAATGTCATCTATTTGCACCCTCTAAAATAGCCAGCTTGACACTCTTTCTGGACTGTGTTAGCGTGCTGATTAATCCAAATTTTAATTTGCAGTGTAGGTGTTGAGTACCTGGTCATTAATAAAATGCCAAACAAACAAACAAACAAAAAAAAACAAACCAAGGAATGTCAATGTCACTCCTCTGTCCATGTTGACAGCTCTCTGTTGTGGCTATGTTCACCCTAACTTCATGCCCTGAAATACCCTGAACCAGGCACAGACTGGGGCATAGCTACCACATATGAACAGAGTGCAGTGGTAGTGGTATAAATTACAAATACCAAGGATGCCATTTGATGCTGTGGAATGGAATATATTCAATTTCAGATTCAAAGGAGCTTTACTGACTCCTTTGAATTTGATTGTCATGAAATGTTCAAAAAACAATGTTGCCAAAGCATCAGAATGCAGTTTAGCCAAGTGAACAAGAAAGTAAACAACATGAAGATAGATATACATACGTATATATATATATATACGTTAATTATTTATGTACAGTATATTAATACTTTTTTGTTCCCAATTGTACTTTTATGTTTATATATTATAAATTCACCAGAATACAGGAACTGACTTGTTTGACACTCAAAACTTAATGGGGGAAGAGCCCCAGACCCCTGTGTTCCTGTGTTATAGAGATAGTGATGCCCCCAGTGTGGTGTAATTTGTTCTCCTGGGCTCCTTATCAAAAGATTATGGGGGTAATCTGCTAGATTTAATGGAAACATCCAGGTCAGTTGTTGACACGATATGCTGTTTGGTGTGTGGTGACTTTTGGCGTTCCCCAAACAGGTTGATGAGCAGAGGAGGGCTGACTTGGCCTTAATCCTGATCCCACTGCATAGGCAAATAAATGCTAGGATGGAGGGCATACTGACCTGTTTCTCCTAAGAGGACACAGGTAACCATAGGGACACTGGACAGGACACAGGCAGTGAAGGAATAGGGAAAAGTGTTCATATTGTAGATATTCCACCAACAGGAGTTGTTTGGGACAGGAGTATGGGTTCTGGGAGAAGAGATGGTGTAATGCAGCTCGTGGCTGAGTAGCTCCACCTGGCCGTTGGCATGATGTTGGAATACAGATGAGAGGCTGCCAGAAGCTCCAAGGAGCCTGCAGAACTCCTTCCACAGAGAAGAGGTGAACTTTGTCCAAGACAAGGTCTTTTGGGAGGCCATGCAGGTGGAAAACACATTAGAAAAACTTAATTTGCATCCTATTTATTATATACACATAATATTCTTCCAGTAGTCATGGGGTTTTGAACATACGACTTTTTGGAGATATCGTTATCAATACTTCTGTTAAAATAATAAACAACACATATGCAATGCATTTTAAAGCATCACTTAATTTATTGATGAGTTAATCATTCATGTAAAATAAATAAACACATATGTATTCCCTCAAAACTGTTTGTTGTCATTTGTTCTTTTAGATGGTCTCTTGTGTTTCTCGATCCATTGGAATGGACAGAAAAAAACACATTTAAAGTATTTTAATCCGCTTTTTGATTGTTAATGATTTATAAGGCCATTTAGAGTAGAAAAGACAGAAAAAGACAAAACAGATTAAAAAGGCTGGGAAGCTAGGGCATGGAAGTCACATTAGGGAATTTGAAATGGGTTGGGATATAAAACCGGGGTTACTGCAGGGCAAGAGGGAGAGGTAATGAATGAATGCAAGACTGAAGTGTGACACATCTAGACATATAGTAGGCCTTTCTTCCTATGTGGAACACTCTGTCACTTCTGCAAAGTCATAAGGTCATTAAACCCAGATTTAGTTGCCTTTACTTTTAACAGTCTAGAAATTTGGGTCACCCCTGTGTTACAATCATCAAACCACTGATAAGAGAATGGTGCTATCACTTATTGCTGTGTGTGTGTGTCCTATCTCGGTATTACTTTCCACTGATTGTTAAATCAAAGATAAATCTTGATGTGGAGATTAGAAAAACAAGATATGGTAACATTTTTTTCACTGAAGGCATTCAGAAACATTACTGTTGTCTCTTTGTCATAGACAACAATAGCGTGCTAACCAATGAGGTTTCCATTGGCCATTAGTTAAATTGTGTTGTCAGACTGTGGAGGGAGTAGATATTAATGACATGTGAAATGTGATCAGTCATCATGCTTCCGCTGCACATTCAGGTTAAAGGGGGACAACAGATGTCAAAGACTCGCAATATCTTGAGCAATTTCAGTTTGAAAGTCACTTTATTGCACAGATTGCATAACTCAGTTTCCTTCGGTGCTGGCTTTTATGTACAGCTGCAAACAAACTCATGTCATGTGCTTGCTTGTATTGTGCACTTTTTTTTAAACTGAGGATGTTACATTGTCTTATTATTCTTCAAAAAAGTTTTGCTCTTGTGTTACAATAAGAAGTTGAACCTTTTCATGACACTTCCAACAAACCTGACAGCAAAATGATTGTGATATCAATGATGAGGATGAAACCTGATGACTTTGGTGACACTCAGATTATTCAGATTTTCCAGCAGGTCAAACTAACATCAACATCAACATTAGCATGTCAAGCTACTGTCAGGTTCAACGCACTCAGCCTGAGTGCAGTTGAAGCTGATAAGGTACTGCTGATTTGTAACCTAATAAGCTTTCTTTTCTTTCACCCTTGATGCTATATGACAGTTTTGTTCCACAAGTGGAGAAGACCAAAGACTAGAAAGATTTTCTCTGTTTTCTAATCGAAGAATTTGTTTTTGCCTTGTGCAGGGACTGTGCAGGAACTTTCAGCCACTTATAGAATTGTATTATTGTATTATTATAGTATTGAACAAGATTTTAACTGAAGTAAACACGGATGATTGTCTCTTCTACATATCATGTAACGTTAAGTTTCAGTTGAGACACGTGGGATGTGGTTGCTTCCATTTTGATTTCCTTTGTTTGTTCTGCTGCTTCAGGTCACCTGTTGGTTTTTCCCTGAACACACCACAAATGTTGAATGCTAATAAGGGAATAAGGAAGCATCTTAACAGAACACTGCCCACTGGCAGAGGAAGTTTGCTCAGGGTGATGGCTGCATCCTCATCTCATCTTTATTATAAGGTGAGACACTGTGGAGTGTTACGTAACACCCGGCAATCAAAGACAAAGGAGCCAATATATTCAGCCACACACACACACACACACACACGTTATTCTATCTTTGTGAGGACACTGGTTGACATAATGCATTCCCTCACCCCTTACCCTAACCTTAACCATCACAACTAAAGATACAAATACATACAATGAGTTAAAAGGGGACAACACTGCAGCCATGAGGCTGCAGTCTCTGAATTTACTGTGCCAGTTAGTAACTTCTGTTACTTCTACTATATCACTCATAAGACACAATCTCTCATCATATTTTGTTTTTTATTTATTTATTTATTTATTTTAGCCTAGGAGTGCTAGAAGCCAACCTAGGGATGCTAGTTGCCAGGTCAGGGAAGCTAGTGACTTGCCAAGTCAGTTACATTGAGGACCTGGTGCTATCACTTATTGTAGAAGTGTGAGTTGCCTGACTCGTCAAATGAAGAGCCCAGCTCAGACAGTGGGTTGCTCACCTCAGTTGCTACCATTGCCGTCTCATTAGTCACCAAATCAGTTCCTGGTTTTGATGTAGACATAGGCTCATCCAGCTTATTAGTAGTCTCATTTACCTGTGCAATACACATTTTATGAATGGGGACAGGGGGCATCTTCACTTTGATCCTCTGCAATTTCATTCAAGACATTGTTGTAACCATGGCAATGATAAAAATCACTGACCAGAGCAGGTAAAGTTAAAATCACCCCACCTCTTCTGTCTGTAGGGGAGGTGGGGTGAGGTGAGGTCTTTGTCTCAAATTTCCTTGAGACAAAGACACATGAAGAGAACAGTGTTGTTGGGATGCAGACAAGAGGAGGAAATGATATTGGTGTGTGGCCAATCAGAAACGAGTTGTTCCTGTAACTCATGCACTGACAACACTTCGTACAACAAATTACTTAGTTTGACCATCAGGAGTGCAGCATGGAGAACCAATTGGTTCATGTTTTTTATGGGTGGCCTAGAAGCTTCAGGAATACAGGAGCGCACAGTGTTTCATATGAGCATGACGTTGATCCACTGACCACATGGCTGATGACTCTGATAATACTGCACTGTTTCTGGCTGGTTTCACATGCTGCTGCCTTCCAGCTAATAGAGCTGAATCCAATATATGTGTCACAGCACCGTGAAGGCTGAGGTTTGACTCGCTTATGTTTATGTGCACACTTATGATGTCCAGCCTGCCCACCTGTACTATAAGAGTATGTTAGTTTGAGTGTGTTCTCATGGGACAGGATGCTTTGTGAATTGTAGGAGGGCTTTATGCTCATTGGTTGGTAATTCCATGCTCATGGGTTGAGTGTGTAATTAAACGACTAAATTAATGAAATAGTGATGTAGCACTTAGGGTCAGTGTTAGGCCTTCAGTTTGGATGGTTAAGGTTAGGGTAAGGGGCTGTAGAATGCATCATCTTAATTAGTGTCAAGGATATCACAAAGATATATGTATATGTGTGTTTGTTCTAGGGACATTGAGGTTGTTAATCTGCACCGGCCAGACTGAATTCTGGGACAAATTAATTTATTATTGTCAACTATAACATCCCAACCTCACTAAGGTGGACCATGCTAAAAACACACAGCAGAGTGTAACAGAAAGCATTTGTGTGTGCGTGTGTGGATGTTACTAACAAGTTGGGAAGCAGGTCAGCTCTGCAAGAAGATAGAGGCCTCCTGGTGAGGAGTGGTTTCCACTTTGTGATGGCCACGCTTCAGGACACAAACACACACACAAGGAAGTTGATCAAGTGTATGCAATGAGGTCAGGGAGGTGTGTGGGAAGAGGAGGATGGCGTGAGAACACAAGGCGACAAGGGGAGAAAAAAAAAAGCCCTCTTACTTTTTTTTCATGGCTCCATATTGTTCTGCAGTAGTGACCACAGGCTGGAAACAGGCCTGGCCATTTGGGCAACAGGTGGTCAGGCATGTTTTGGGCGACAGACAGCGGTGAATGAGGAGCGGTGCCAACGCTGCAAAACAAAGGGTGAAAAATTGGGTTTTGCTGTTTGAACAGGCTGAGCAGAAGTTCATCATTTATTGAGATTTGTGGGTCTTCTATACAAAGACCCATTAACTGCCCCATTGACTTTTTTACAAGACAGAAAAATGAGTGACCACAACAGCATATCACAAATGAAAATCAAACTATGACCAGAGCGTGTCCATTGTGCAAACTTTTGATAACCAGGCAAAACAGGCAGCTCCTCTGGGCCTCCAGACCCACAGGACCCCCAAAGCCCCACGTTCACTGCCTGTCAGTGACTTTAATTAAACATTTGTACCGCAAAAGACAACATCAGTTTTAATGCACTGCATTTAAAATGCAAATAATTGATTTGTATTCACTAATTTGCTGTTTCCCCCAGTTATCCCCCACTATCTCCCATGTGAGGTCATATTATTGTAGCTTTGCCCATCATTTCAGTTAGTTATAACAGCAGTCTGTCAGGGGGCAGGGACTAACAGGACACCTTTAACTAGACAGAATGTACAGTAGAGACCTGTCCCCTGGTCATGTGTAGAGAGAGGTCTGTTCCATAGTACATATAAGTGTACATCGCTGTGCACAGTTGGAGATTAAATAAATAAATAAATAAATAAATGATTATTAATAAGAAATATTAATAATCCTTGCAAATCATCTTCCAGCTCTAGTTTTTTCCACCACAGGAACTCCATAATGCTCATTCATTTTGGATGACTTCTGTTTCAGTACAGTAACAGGTGCTCCAGCAAATGAAGTACAGTTTACTAACGTCCATCAGCAGCTATATCAGAACATCCTATTCAATTACAAATACACGGACTCTCAAAAGTCTGCTTGCCAGCCATCCTGTCTGTCTCTATCTCTGCTCAGGGTCTTTGACACCCCCCCCCCGGCTGAGGCTTTGACAGCGTGACAAGGCGCCAAGCCGCGGGCCACGGGGCTGATGGGCCACGATATTGTGTTGAGAGCAACTGTCCATTCTGGACTATTGTCTGGATGAGTGCTACTGTCTCTGAGACAAAAGAAGCACCTGCCTGATCATCCAAACACACACACACTGGTCTGCCATGTGCCTGACACAAGGCCACCGTGTGTCCATAACCTCCCATTGTACAAAAGAGGGGAGTGTGATGTGTGAGGCTGAACATGTAATACACACTCAGGGATTGTGTGTGTGTGTGCGTGTGTGTGTGTGTTGGGGGTGGGAAGGCTTATTCTAGGGGTAGGTTTGTTAGAAATGTCAGGCTGGGTGGATTTACATCTGTTCAGCAGTGTGCCAGGTTTTCTGCCACACTTACAGAAAACACACACAAGCTCATCCAGCCATTTGTGAGGAACAGAAAGGCATCATGTTTGGCATGCGCCTGATTAACAACAGGTCAATATGTCCATCTGTATATGTGTGTGTGTGTGTATGTGCGTTCACATGAGCAGTGGAAGCGACACTAAAACACTTGTTGCGCATCTGTCCTCCAAGGCATGTGCGATGAGCAGGTCCTGCAGTCAAAGAGAGGCACTGTTGATCCAACCAGCCTTCTACTGAGAAGTCACCCAGACAGACACAGGCAGACTCAGTCTTGGCTACTGATGAATAATTGTGCATTCATGTGCATGTGCAATCAGGATAAATATCTTCTTTAAATATCCCTCCATGTCAGACACTTTTTGTCTGACATGTTTGCAGAAACTGTATTTGTTCCTGAAAATATTCTAAACCTTGCTTATAGCAAACCTCAGTCATACATATGCATTTAACAAAGATGCAAAGTGTTTTAATGCTTTAGTGCTTTGAAAAAAATCCATCAGGTGCTTCAGGAACTTCATTTGACCAGAACAGGTATTTTTATTGATGGGCCATTTGAAACTGGCTGAATATTGATATAGACCCGGATCACCGTGGCTGTTTTGGCTAATCAGTAAGTAAATCTGAATCATACATAATAATGTCAAGCAGTGCTGTGTTTTATTGTCATACTGGGACTAATCCCAGTGAACCATCAAAAATAATCCACAAGTTTTTTGTGTAAAGTCTTTAAAGTTAAAGTCAAGGCTGATCTTTGAAGCTCAACTTGAAATAACATGGAAGTGAAGAGTTCGTTTGAAACTTTAATCCATTGCACGACTCATTACTAAAACAACAATAATCATATAGCACTGTCAGTAAGACGGCAAGCATCTGGAGCTCCCCTGGAAAAGTCCAAAAGGGGGTTAGGGCCTTTCTCAAGGGCACCTTAGTGATGGTGATGAGAGAGGGTCAAGTGCTGCTCTTTCACTTTCCCCACTCAGATCACTGGCTTCACCTCTGCCTTGTAATAGCACCACAGCGGGCAGGCGAGATGGGTGACATTTATGCCTGGTTGTACACCTTAATGACTGGTTGATTTTCAGAACTTGAGCATAAAGCATTAAGATAAAATATTTGATCTTAACACTTCCTGTGAGTCATGGCATTTTTCTCGAGAAGACCTACCCACAAGTGTTAACAACAGCAAATATAAAAGCCTTCATGTTTGTATAAAGGCCATTTACAAGGTCTTTGAATTTGCAAAAACGTTAATAAAGTGTAAATAAAGTGAGACAAGGTGACTTGGTATCTCTGTTTGCTAGGGAGGGCAAACGGTGACTGGTAAGTGATAAAGCGGCAGTGACTTTGAACAACCAACTCCCATCAAGGGCTGTAACAGCACTGGCATGGACATCAAGACCAACGTCCGGCAGTAAAACATAAACACAAAGGTGAGTGAAAATGGGTGAGGAAAGTATCAGCAGAGACAAAGTGTTTCAACACGTTTTTTTTTTTCCCACATTTAGTTTTACTTTCATTTTTCTCACTGCTTCTTTGTTGAAAAGAAGCAGTGCTTCTTTTCAACAAAGAATGATCTATTCAAACAAATATTTTAAAAAAATTAATAAAGTACAGCACAGAAGTATCATCAACAAGTTGTATGTTAGGTGTCTGAAATTAAAAGGTCACTTATTGAGAAAACTGGCTATATTGTTTATTTATTTATTAAATGAAATTATTGTATTTTTGATTGTGGTGCATCAACGTGGCGATGGGGCTAGTTAATCTACATTATGTACTGTTCTGTTTTCAATCTATAAATCTATTAAAAAAATGGGCCTGTGTATACATGAGTCACCACATACCTCATGTATATAATGCAAATAAGAAGATGTCTTTATGTTTCTTCTATTTTCTATTTGATTATATTTTCTGTT
Organism: Toxotes jaculatrix; assembly: GCF_017976425.1. Classification (NCBI taxonomy): domain Eukaryota; kingdom Metazoa; phylum Chordata; class Actinopteri; family Toxotidae; genus Toxotes; species Toxotes jaculatrix. The sequence goes on along the minus strand of NC_054394.1, from coordinate 587,096 downwards.
TGATATTGGATTATATATAGATCTTAATCTTTCTCTGTTCAATTTTCTTCTTCATTTTTCATTTGGGAGTGTGTAAGTAACAAAAGAATTTCCCTACGGGGATTAATAAAGTTTTTTCTGATTCTGATCTGATAACAATACCATTTTTTAAGAATGTGTATTTGATGTTTTAAACCTGTAATCCGTAAACTCTAACTAAAGATAACAATAATGTAGTGGAGTAGCATAAAATGGAAATGGAAGTAGCATGGAATTAAAACACAAGCATAAGTTCAGTACCTGAGCACATGCACTTAGTTAATTTCCACTCATTATACAACAAGACCTCCTCTGCTGTCATGGTATCTATAATAAACATGCGGTTAGTCCTGGTTTCAAAAAAATATAGGCTCAAAGAGGTTTCACATAGGAAACAAATATTGGTCTCCAGTGTGAAAGTCCTTCCTTTTGTTGGCCCCATCCATCAACCCCAACATGGACTTTGCCGCTCTTTATACTATGTCACCTGACTTCCTCCTTTGCTTCCATCATAATTAACACTTCCACTAGAGGTCGCCTAACAATAAAGCCTAACTCTGGGTCCTGATAAGCTGCTGCACAGATGACCTATGGGCTTAGATTTTCTCACATCAAGCTGCAGTATACACATTAACACAAATCTGAAATGGACCATGTACTTCCGACACTTTTTAATGTTGAAACACGTTTATTCTCACTTAAGTAACTAATGACACTGAAACTGAACATTCATTCAACACTCAACTTATGCAGACATGTGCATATATGTGTATTTGTGTGTGTGTGTGTGTGTGTGTGTGTGTGTGTGTGTGTGTGTGTGTGCGTGCGTGTACGTGTGCGTGTGCGTGCACATATAAGTTGTCTTCCTACAAGTGTTGCACTACACTGAGGCATTTTGAAGGCTGAATGGAGGAGTGCAGAGGAACAGGGAGGGACAAGGTCGCTTTCAGAGGAGGGAGGAACTCAGCACATAAATCCTCCAGCTTCTCTTTGATAAAGCTTCAATTCACCAGGGATCATGTACCATGCTAATAGCCGCCTGCTTCATCCTCCCAGCAAGCTCACATAACCTGCACACTCACACGTATCCACCATTTACACAAACAAACACATAGAAACACTTATCAATATAATATGTGTAAAATAAAGTGTGACTGGCTTTATTAAAAACATGTTCATACAAAAGCATGTAAAAAGAAGAGAAAAGCATAAAAACACAATAACTATTAACAGCTGTTGATTAAAAAACAAGAACAGTCATTTCTGCAGCTCTGGACACACCAGTAATAACATATGTATATATATTACTGGTGTATCTATATCTATATCTATCTATCTATCTATCTATCTATAAGAAAGAGAGAGAGAGGCTTTCTATGAATCTAGCCATAGTAACTCTAGGTCAAAATTAGGCCATTTCTGTCCTGACATGTTCACACAATTAAGTCAACCTAATGCGAGTGGACAGGCGCCTACTGCCACGGCTGCCAGACACAATATGCTATAATTACACATTCACTAAATGCAAACATCTGAAAATGTTGTCTTCTGTGAGACTCTGCAGCCTCTATAGAATAAAGGGGTCCAAGGGTACATGCCAGAATCAGAGGCAGACATTGTGGTGTACAACTTTAGACCTTTAGAAACTTCAGTAAGGATCCAAACTTATTAAGGTTCTAACATTAACATTTTCACTGTGGGTGAGAAAGGAGAACAGCAGACTTTTTGTGAGATATTTGAAACATAATTAAGTTTAATATATTCCACTTTCCAAAGCATGATGCTGCAGTGCAGAACACACCCAGAAACTTTTTACAGAATATACTTTTAAACTTTTACCAATTCACAGTTTAATCTGTGTTAAAGCAACAAAACCAAAACAACTGCTTTTCTGCAGAGCAGCACGTTCAAATGAAAGCAGCCCTGCTTAATTCACTGGTGTGGGTGTTACTCTAAGCCTTGCATGCATTCAGGGTTGTTAATGCAGGCTGCGGACAGATGTGATTCTAAATAGCACCACACTGTGAGTCTTCACTATAGCACACCATGACCCCCACGCTACACTTTGAAATGAGAAGGCACCAGAAAATGGTTGTTTAGGAATGAAGCATGGCAGAACACTTCACTGTGCAGTAAAGAAATCTGTACAGCGGGTAGATGCACGACACTGGCCCTTCCAGTGGAGAAAAGTCTGGATGCATATATGTGTGAGTGTGTGCGTGAATATGTATGCATGTCTGTCTGCTGGCCTCACTGCAGATTAAATACAGTCAGTAATCACTAATTTACTACAGCCTTGTCTGAGAGTTACACCTGACTCTCTCCAGCAGAGGCAACAACTATCCCCAGCTGCAACATATCTCCACTGTCCAGGTTAGACAAATAGTCCACTTGCCTCCCCCAAATACAGCCTGGCATGGCTTGACTGGTCTTACCAGGGGGTGAATGGGCATCCATGGAGGGAATGACAGTGAGCGCTGACCATCCACAGCATGGCCAAAACCTCCCTCTCCTGTGTGTAGTGGTTGGCCTTTTGGGTGGACAGCAACACCAAAGCTTGGACATCACCCACTTTGTGAGACAAAGAGGTCCCTGGCTTTCTGTGCCAGTCTGGGCTATAGATTGAAGAATAAAACTGTCTATCTATTCCACACCAGCAGGAAAGGAAGTAAAGGAAATACAGCTAGAGATGTTTCCTCAAGTGGCCACTTTTCTGCATCAGCTTCACCACTCAGTCATGGCTTGACCTGGGCACTAAGGCCTCAGTTATACTCCCTTGCAGATGCACAAATGCACAGCTGTGGACACCATGGATACACAGTTTGTTTTTATGACATTACTTTCTAGAATGCCTGAAGTCTGCATGCACAGTTGGTGCTCATGTGGCGTAGTGGCTCAACATGGCCCCATGGCCACAACAAATTGGTGGATACACAGACATGTACACAAAGTCTTGTCGGACACTTGCATACTTGCAGATGTGGAAAGTATACGAGCATACTCGTAACACAAGCCTAATAGGAACAGTGGTAACATAAGTGAGGTGTAAACATGACTGGCTACTAACAAACAATTATTTCCCCCTTTGCAAACCCCTGCTAACACATCTCTTTCTACAGGATGTTATGACTTCATGGACCATCCGGACCGCTCAGCTCATCTGGGACAACTATCTAAATGCTTTCATTTTTCTATCTTAATGCTTTTTTGTACTGTCTTATGTTGCTTTTACATTGTGATTTGATGCCTTATATGTTTTATGGAAAGCACTTAGAGGGGCTAGGTAATTCATTAACAAGTTAGCATTTGGAGCATGCAGCACCTCACCCAATCACATTGTCAAGAACAGAGCAACTTCCCCTCATGTCTAAGGTTCATGACTCATTGAGTCCTATCTTTCTGTGGAATTTGGAAAAATCTGGCATCAGGAGTGTGACTCAGCACATGCATTACACATCCATGCTGGTGTGAACATGCCCTCATGGGTTCTCTAACCACTGCTTCACACCTCTACCCACATTCTTCAACCTATGAGATTTTCCCTTTTTGGTTTAACTTTTACTGAGACCACTGAGCTACTGGGAAAATCCCAAAACACACCCATCCCTGTCCCTGTGTATAATACCAAGAAGCAAATGCTAATAAACTAGTTAAAAAGGTAAATGTTACACCTGCTAACCATCAGCGTGTTAGTATGGTGACATTATCATTTACCCCAAGGCTGTGCTGTGTCTAAGAACAGTCTTATTATTTCATGTGATTCCTTAGTTTTGTAGAGAACACATATCGCTGTTTAGAAAAACTGCATGCAAACAGGAAGCGAGGTATAACTCACAAATGCCTGATCCAAGGTACAAAATGTCAAAGTTTAATTAATTCCAGAAATGTTTAGATAACTCTTGTCTTTGGTTGATTTTGGATTTTGGATGACAAGTGACACAACATTAGTTTTTTTCTAACACTCAAGAAGTGTAGAAGACAGTGAATAAACTGTGCTACTCCATAAGCTGTAAATGGGAGCAAAATAGGACCTACAAAGAATACATTCCTCAGACAAGAGGGTGTCCACCGCCTGTTCTCAAATAAAAAGCGAGCAGACGCTGCTCTCTAAACCACGCAGGGCCCTCTCAGCGGGACAATTTTTAGCATTTTATGTCATTCCCAAACCTGGGAAAGTGAGAATAGTGGTTGTTGCAGGTCTAAAGAAGGCCTACAGGGGTCCTGACTTCCAAGGTGGTCCCATTAAGGATCATTAGTTTTATAGTGCTCCTTAACAGGCCTGACTTCCTGAATGACCTAAACTGTTACTTCAATTCAACACTAACAAAACACAAGCAAAACATATCTGGAGATGGTTCTCAGAAGGTCCCTTTTACTGACATGGTGACAGCACGTGCACAGTGCTTACAGCACTAAAGGGTGTTTTCCACTTTCTGCACCAGTTTCTATTCAAAAACACAGTTAAAACTGTTGTTCACTGAAGCTAATTGGGTCTACTGTTGTACAAGACAACATTTCTGGTACTTCAAGCTAGTTCGCTACAAGCAGACGGAGGCACACACACCGACGCAGACACACACAATGCACATATAGGCACACACACACACACACACACACACACACACAGATAACACACAACCATACATACACACACAGACATCCTTGTTTTACCACATTTGTGAGCACCCGTCACTGACATAAACCTAATTCTAACCCTAACCCTAAAACCAAGTTTTAACCCTCAAACAGCCATTTAAACTTGTGAGGTTTTCAGGTCCTACAAATAAAGTTAAACAAAGCAATCCATGCGTGCACACACACACACACACACACACACACAGAGGTCAGATAAAGCGTCCACTGACACAATCCAGCCAGTGGCATCTGAAGAATCTTAACAGCATTTTAACGACCTTTGGAGGCAACAAAGACATAAGAAGGCACCGAAAGAGGTGTGTGTGTGTGTGTGTGTATTGAAGTGGAGGACTTTTAGTGTACACAGTAATTGAGCCAGAGTTGTAAGCTGTCTCACGCCACTCATGGTCAAGTCTATTGATCATCATTTGGTAGATAAAGTAATAATGAAGAATTTCTGTAAAAATGAATAATTTCTTTTCTCATGAAAATTGCCCCCTTGAGCCCCCTTGAGCTGTCTTTGATCCAAGCAGTTACACTGGAGTCATCCAATAACATTAAATGATGATAAATATAATTAAATAATTGAACTACACATTTGATGAATGTGACAAAATGTGAAATTGACCACAAATCAGTCATTAAACCAAATAAGTAAATATATGATGATTTATGTGTTAAATGTGATATGCACGAAGAGATATATATTATTGTTGTCTGAGATGTCTGACTGATACAAAAGGAGTGAAAATCTCCAGGAAGAAAGAGGAGTAAAGATGAAAATGAAAATGCTGCATCAGTCCTGTTTTAAACGAACCTCCCTCCTCTGTCCTCCAAGTCTTATCTATGGCCCATTTGTAGCAGCCATTAGCACTGAAGGGCCTGGTAATCTCTAGCTGCAGGGAAGGAAATTCACTTTCAAAGAGCCAAGGCCATTCTCTGCTCCTTCTCATGTCACCTCCCCCTCTCATGCCCCCCCCCCCTCCATGGGCTCAGAGCCTTTATGCTGACATCTGTCCACCACATTCCAAATGCATCTCCTCATCCATACCTGTTGGTTCAACACCTAAAAGCTAATTCTTCTCTGCATGACAAAAACACATTCGTACGCGCTTGAAGTCATAAAATATCATTTGTTTATTGCTTTCCTCGTCTTTGTTTTTTAGTATAAATTAGAGAGTAACTTGTTAACACAGCTTCCATCTCTGTTTGGAAAGTGAACTATAGTTTACTACATGATGTTTGTGGTCCTGTATATGTGGCGCAGTACTAAAATTCCTGTAGTGCACAGTCCTGTTATACCACACAACTACCACACAATGTCATACTCTGAAGAACATGTCCATGTAAATATTTTTCTTTTCTGTTCACTTCATCTTATAGTTTGTTTAAAACAAAATACACATTCACTTTCTTTCTGAGAGTAAGCTGAAATGTTAATGATTTAAGTATGGAGCTAGAGCCTAGGTGATTAGCCTAGCTTAGCATAAAGGCTGAAAGCACAGTAAACAGCTAGGCTGGCTCTGTACAAGGTGTGAAGATACACCTACAGTACCAGCCCCTTTAAAGATCACTCATAGCTACATGCTGTAAGTGTTTTTGTATGTAACACAGTGAATTATTTCCCCTGAACTAACACAGTGCTTTTAGATAATTAAAAATCCCCTTTTAATGCAGCAAAAGCCCTGTGATTGACTGGCAGCCTGTCCAGGATATACCTAGCCTCTCATCCAGTTTCCGCTGGGATTGGCACCAGCCCCCACATGGCTTACCTTAAGGGTAAGTTTAAGTTTGTACTTTATTGATCCTCCTGGGGAAATTACTCTCTGCATTTTACCCACACCAAGTGAACGAAACACACACACAAGCATGCACATGCATGCATGAGACGCTGTGTCATGGGGCTTCCCTGGGAGGAGCCCAGGGACCTGGGGTAGATCGGTGCCTTGCTCAGGGGTACCACGGCATCTCCATCACCACCACCCATATCCATTGTGCGTATCCATTGTGCTTGGTTGAGGAATCGAACCGATGACCCTCAGATCTCCAGGCAGTCCAAAGCCACGCGCTTAACTTGCTGCGCCATTGCCTTGCAGCATACATAATGGAAAGATGCAAAAGGCATAGAATCATTTGATTTGACTGACAACTGTTTAAATTAACTCAAGGTCCACTTGCTATTTCCATGCTTTCATCTCCATCTCTCAATTTTCCTCAGTAGATGTCTGAAGAACATCAGTGAAGACCATCCTCATGGGATTAATGTCATGTTCATGTCCCACCAGAGGCTTGAAAAAACTAGATTAAGATCTGTATTTAGATTAAGGCTCATTTGCATTTGGTGGGAAGTGTGGACGATCCCAAATCCAGGAACTTCTGTTCAAGTGTTCAGACAAAACAGAGCTCAAACAAGTGGGCTGATAGTCAAAGAGGTTTCAGTGCGTGCCTGGTGAAAGTAATGCTTTCCTCTCTTAGTAACCCCTCCACATAAAAATGTCACTAACCTGAAAAATATGCCTACATGTTGATTCACACTCTCTTCCTTATACACAAGAGTGTGAACAATCAAATGTCACTTTCCCTCCCTGTGAAAGCAAAGGAGAAGAAACGAACAATGACTGCTGTTCCTGGGTCCTCAGCAGAGTGCAATGAACAAAACAACAGTGGAATATATATATATTTTTTTCAGTTTTTAGTGACCTAAATGTTTTATTTATTTTTTTTATTTGTTAATTTTAGTGTGAAATTTTGTTTGAATTCTATTTCTGGTATGTTACTGGACGAAATCCACCAGAATCCTCTGCAACATGGCTGTGACATCACCCGGGTAAAAGCAGTGGACTCGTGGAGGCTGAAGTAGCCTGTCCTGGCTTGTCCTTGTGACTTGCTGACCAGTGCCAGGCCTGATGAACACTACTTCACCTCTTCACCTGCCGTGGTAAAATGTGGTAAGAGGCCAGCTCATTGTGTCTCTCTGTGGTGATTAGGATCCTCTGCATTTTGCTTTGCCTGCTTCTCTCTTTCCCTCTCCTTTCTACTAACCCACACCTACACACCTTCGCATGTATTCACAAACACACTTGGTGCACACATAGAATGGTAGCATAACCTATAACTGCCTCAGGTTGTAAAAGTTGTAAGTTTTGGTTCTGTGGTGTTTTTTTTTTTTTTTTTTTTTGATCTGTTGTTAATTAATGCTGCTATGGGCGAAACTGACCCGCTACCACTCCGATGTGGCAACCAGCAATTAGTTAAAGGCACGCCTTGCAATTGAAACAGCAGCGAAGCAGGACACGTGAACTGATGGCATAGTAAAAAATAATTCTATAATTAAAGACAATTTACAAATGAAGAACGAAGACAAGAACAAAGAAGAAATTATGTAAATTCAGCCCCCTTTAGTATAAGTGGCCTACAAGGTATGTTTTGTTTTGAAATTCATTTATAATGCAATGTCCGTTTTCTTTTTATGCTATAGCTACTGCGCGCCGCTCATTGTAGCTTGTAGGAAGGCATAAATTGTACACAGGCCATTCATACATGCATTTTGTTTGCTAATGCAAATTTATCTATGTATTTTTTCTTTACTTATGCTCAGTTTTCACTGTTTTCTAACCAAGACCTCGGGCCTCGTGTTTATTACTAGAGGTAACTGTTTGTCCAAAGCCATCCTCCCACCTCAGACCACATCTTCGTCACATCACATGCATTTCCTGTTTGTCGGTCATTCTCCCTGTTCAAATCTCATGGCCAAGCCTGCCATCTTGATACATACCATTCACACACAAGCACGTACCCATTCATACACACACATCATATTTCTTTCATCTCTACTGGTTTACCCATTACTTGTTTGGTAGTATTGTCACTTGTGCTTATGGTTGCTTATGGTTGCTTATGGTTGCTTGCTGTTGCAGCTGTAGTTGTATGACAGATGTTTGTTAATTAAGGGTAATATTGATTGGTGATTAATGCTACTTTTGTCAATAAATTCTGTTATACTTGACACAGCTGTTGTTTGGGATTATTTTTGCTTTCTTCCTGCAGTAAAAGCTGGATTATAACAGTCAGAGCTCAGATTCAACCCTTCACTGTTCACTTCATAAATGTTGCTATATAAATATTGACACTTACAGGTGAACACCCATTCAGACTTTATTTGCATTTTAGTGAGTGGTTTCTGATACCAAGGTGGTACCCAGCAGTTATAAAATCCTGATTAATAATTTTATGAAAAATGATCCTTCTTCCAGGTACTCAGGTGTCCTCCTAAATCTAAAGCTGGAAATTTGACCTTTCCCATTGTTGTAAATGTGTTTTTATGCTTTATTTTTGGCAAGAAAAAGACCAAATTGAGATGCCAGTACTGACCACAAGATGTCTCTGAAAATCACCTGACTGCATGAACTCAATTCTATTGAAGCCTTGAGGAAAAATTATTCTGGTGATCTGATCTGAATTGTTTCCTCTCGTGTGTATATGACTTAAAAAGATGTGAAACAAAAAAAGAAAGATTTTGCCAGGATTATCTCTCTGAAGTTCCTTAAAGCTAGAGTACAGGACATATGCATGTAAATGAACATTGTATTCAACCCATGCCAAACAAGGTCACCTGATGCTGATGAAGCCCATCTGCGCCAGGTAAAGTTCTCTGTATTCCACAGTAAAGTTTTAAATCTGGTGTCTGAGAGGACAGTCCCACACTAGCACACTGGTAACAATGCATTTTACATAAACCAGCAATGACTGGCTTACCAGAGCTGAGGAGGGGAGAAACTCTAGTGACGCAGAGAAGGCTACAGCAACTAAGAGTATGGTAAAGCCTGTGGCGAAAAAACCAAGGACGTGGCCAAGAAAAGTTTCTGATGCTCTAGATAAAAAAGCAAACACAGTGTTCAGTAGGAAGATTACAATCTAAGGAAAAGCAACCGACGAGTGAGGACAAACATGAACAACCACTGATGTGGGAACTCCACATTGGAAAGTGCAGAAAGAAGAGAAGGGACTGAGTGCAGACATGGATATTGACTTACTGTGCTTGGTCAGGTTTAGGTTGGTATTTGTTTGGCGTAGGCTATGTAGCTATTACATTTCCTCTACCTAAATAATGGATTTTTGACTTGAGACTGTGTTCTGTGTTTTTGTAACTGTGTTATTTATGAACATGATCCTGGGACTTTCCAAGGCTAGTCAAGTTGCCTAGCGTTAGCAAGCTAGCTAGCACCATTCATCATTTTGAGTAAAAAAGTAACTGTTATGTCTCTGATTACTCAAAAACCCCTAACATCAACCCTAGGATGTGGGCTGGTGTTTCATCAAAGTGGACCAACAGTGCATTTCTCTCCATCAATCTCCAGGCTGAGTGTCAGGTTTCGCCCTGGAAGCCAGGGCGGTTTTATCTTGTTTATTTAGTGTTTCCTGTTTTATTTTGGTAATGCTTGAGGGTCCAGTTGTTCACTGTTTTTCCTCTCGTTTCAGGTGCCTTGACTTCCCTCTCCTCGTGTGCTCCTCCCACCTCCTGATTACCCTTCCTCCCTTAATGTGTTTCACCTGTGTGTAATTGTCTCCCCGCCTCCTGATGTATTTAGTCCCCGTCTTCCCTGCACTCATCGCCAGGTTGTCTTGTGTGTTCCTAGTGCTTCTACCAAGCTTTCCAGCGTTCCTTATTGTGCTAGATGTTCCGATTGTTTGACCTCTGCCTGGATTTTTGGATTTCGAGTTTGCCTTCTGTCCGGGTACTAATTGATTCTGGGGCTGAACAAAATCTTTTAGATGCTGATTTGGCCAGGTAGGCAGGCATCGACTTAGAGGTTCTCCCTCAACAAATTCTGGTCACTTCTCTGAATGGTAGAGTAGTCTCTAGCTCAGTAGCTCAGCCCCCCAGTAGTGACCGCTCAGCCCCAGTGGGGGCGCCGCCCTCACCTGACTTAACCAATGTTCCGGCCGAATACCACGACCTGGCAGAGGTTTTTTCAAAATCCAGAGCCCTGGCTCTTCCACCTCACCGGCCATATGACTGCCCTCTTCCTAAGAGTGGGCTGTACAGTCTGGCTAGGGCCGAAAGAGAGGCTATGGAGAGGTACATAGCTGAATCACTGAACTCAGGGTTAATCAGGATTTTTTTGTTTCAAAGAAAGACAGTACTCTCCGTCCATGCATTGACTATCAGGGGTTAAATAAAATCACAGTTAAGAATAAGTATCCCCTCCCTTTGATGAACTCCGCCTTTGAATCCCTGCAGGAGGCGAGAGTCTTCACCAAGTTGGACCTGCGTAATGCCTACCACCTGGTCCGCATCCGGGGCGGGGATGAATGGAAGACAGTGTTTAACACGCCGTTGGGACATTTTGAGTACCTAGTAATGCCTTTTGGGTTGACCAACGCACCTGCTGTGTTCCAGGGGTTGGTGAATGACGTGCTCCGTGACTTTCTGCATCATTTTGTGTTTGTGTACCTTGATGACATTTTGATCTTTTCTAGTGACCTGGATGAACATAGGCGGCATGTTCGGATACAAACTGTTTGTTAAAGCAGAGAAATGTGAGTTTCATCTGTGACCTTCCTGGGTTTTATTGTAGCTGAGGGACAAATGAGACCAGATCCCTCCAAGGTTAGTGTGGTGGTTAATTGGCCGGTTCCCACCACCCGCAAACAATTTCAACGCTTTCTGGGGTTTGCTAATTTTCTCAGGAGGTTCATTAGAAACCACAGTGCGGTAGCTGCCCTGCTGACGGGGCTCACCTCCCCCTCCGCTCCATTCTGCTGGACAGAAGAAGCTGACGCTGCCTTTCAACGGCTGAAGCAGCTTTTCACCTCCGCACCGGTCTTGACCCAACCAGACCCATCCAGCCAGTTTATCGTAGAGGTTGATGCCTCTGACACTGGGGTTGGAGCGGTCCTGTCCCAGCACGTGAAGGCAGATAATAAACTTCACTTGTGCACATTTTTCTCTCGTCGGCTCTCTCCGGCTGAGAGAAATTATGACCTGGGTAACAAGGAGCTGTTAGCTATTAAGTTAGCGCTGGAAGAGTGGAGACACTGGTTGGAGGGGGCGGTCCGTTTGTGGTCTGGACAGATCATAAGAACTTCACGTACATCCAGACCGCCAAGCGGCTGAATGCGAGACAAGCACGGTGGTCCTTGTTTTTTGACCGTTTTGACTTCACCATCACCTACTGTCCTGGTTCTAAGAATATTAAACCGGACGCTCTGTCCCGGCTTCACGAACCTGCGGAGGCTGAACAGGTACCTGAAACCATCATTCCCTCCTCTTGTGTTTCAGGAGCCCTTACCTGGCAACTCGAAAAAGACATTAAAACTGCTCAGGCCCGGGAACCCAACCCCGGGGGAGGCCCCACTAACAAACTGTATGTTCCCAAGGTAACTCGTCAGCAGGTTCTCCAGTGGGCCCACTCCTCTCGGCTCACCTGTCATCCGGGAGTTAGGAGGACAGTTTCCTTCCTCTGGCGCAGTTTCTGGTGGCCGGAACTAACCAAAGACACCAGAGAGTTTGTCGCAGCCTGTCCAGTGTGCGCCCAGTGCAAGGTTAGTAATCAGCCTCCAGTTCGACTATTGCATACGCTAGCTGTTCCGAGCCGGCCTTGGTCTCATGTGGCGCTGGACTTTGTCACAGGGTTACCTCCCTCTTCGGGAAAGACTGTTATTTTAACCATTGTAGACCGTTTCTCTAAAGCTGCTCATTTCGTGGCTCTCCGTAAGCTCCCTACTGCTGCAGAGACAGCCAGACTCATGATTAAACATGTCTTCCGCTTACATGGGATTCCAGTGGACATTGTTTCTGACAGGGGGGCCCCAGTTTGTCTCACAGGTTTGGAGAGCCTTCTGCTCCTGTTTCTACCAAGCTTTCCAGCGCTCCTTGTTGTGCTAGATATTCGGATTGTTTGACCTCTGCCTGGATTTTTGGATTTCGAGTTTGCCTTCTCCCTGTTGTACCTCTGCCTTATTGGACTGACTTCACGTGTATCGAACCTGGACTGATACAACCGTTTTTAGTTATCACATCCTGACTCTGTGCCTGTGTCCACTCCACTACTTACCCAGCCCTGACACTGAGTTAGCTCCTGCCGTGTCTTTTTCTTGTTGAAGAGCAATGAAAGAGAGATTCAGTGTGTTTGTAACTATTTCTGAACACGTGCTTGCCAGGCCTAGAAGTGTTGTGTAGTTTTAGACATGTCATAAGCATCTGACAACAGTGTTTGTGTAATTACTCTCACTGCCAGTAGGGGGAAACAAATTATTTATTATTATATCCAGAAACATGTTGACACTGACAATGGCAAAAAATAAATAAATACAAAAAAAATAAAAATTTTCTCACAGAGACATGGGTGATGCTTTACTACAGTCTGCAGCGTTTCACTGCCTTTGACTCCAGCTCCATCATAAACCCCAGTGAGTCTAAACCGAACAGTAGTTATGGAGAACGGATGGATCAGCTGCCATGAGCTGACATCATCAAACCAAATGTCTTCTCTTGGATGATGTCGCTTTTGGTGCATCTGTTAGAACTGTTAACACTGAGCAGTTCTAACGGGATAAGTAGCTCTTTTTCTGACATAATCAAAAGGGTTCTTTAATGTAATTCTTTGTGGGCACATAAAGGCGGAAACTGTAACAAAGCTATCAACAAGAGATGAAATGCAGAAGGCTCATATTAGTTATTCATTGTTCACTTCTCAGCCTTCCACTAGCAGTTCTACCAGTCCTTGCAGGCCTCTTGAACCATTTCTGACCAATGAAGATGCATAATCCATGCCACAGGACACGCCGACACAGGAGGAGGATGAGCAGCACCACCACAAGACTCCCAGAGAACATGGTTCAACCTATAGCACACACAGTTGTTTATCAACACAAAAATAAATCCTAGTATCCAGAAGTCTAAAATGACAAATGGCTGGTTGAGACACACTAGCTCTTCAACTATAATGACTGGTACCTATCTAAAGTTTATACTCAAAAGGATGACAGTGCTTCTGTGCATAAGGCCAGCTCCATAAAGAAATTATTTTCCCAGTTTGGTGTGTATTTGGTGTGCATGCTGGTCAAAATTTTGACTCCTGCAGATCTTCTGGGTCCCACAGAGCCCTGGTCTCAACATCATGGAGTCAGTTTGTCATTACATGAAGAAACAGAGGACACTGAGACATGCTAAATCCACAGAAGAACTTCAGCACGTTCTTCAAGATACTTGGAACAGGTGCAGATGTACAGAGGAGAACTGATTTTAAATGTAAAGGGGGGTCCCAGCAGATCTTTACTTATTAATTAAAACTGTAACAGTACTGTGTGTATGTCAAATATACATACACAGCATATTTGAAGGATCTTGCTCAAGGGCATATCAGTGGTCATAATAAAGGAGGGAAAAATGCTGCTTGCTCACTTTCAGGTTTAAGAATCTAATGGACAAACTTCTCAGGTGAGTAGAAGCTGTCATTACCGCATAAGTGAGATATTTCATGATAAACTGTTCACAAACTTTGTTTGCGTATCAAAATCCTTTTCAATATCTTGTCCCATGTGATGCAAAAGCTACTAAATGTTAAAGAATTTGAACATCAGTGTGGAATTTAAACAAATGAAAATAAAAGATTGACTTAAAGAAGAAAAGTAGACAAGAAGCTAGTTAATTACAGTAACAGGAGAAAAAATAACTCTTTACTTCCTCCCGTGCGTGTGTGTGTGTGTGTGTGTGTGTGTGTGTGTGTGTGTGCCATGTGTCCTCTTCAGTCTGATAACAATGATAGCTCTGTGGAGCCACTACGACCCTTGATAGAGAGATACAGAGAGAGAGGGCGCAGGATAGAGAGAGCATGGAAAAAAAAGAGGTCTGATTTGTGGAGTGTGCCTCACACCCTCCAGTGAGTGCCCCCTCTCCCCTCTCTCTCTCTCCTCTCATTCCTTTCTTCTCAGCCACTCTGATGTAATCCAAAGGCCTCCACAGGAGCAGCTGCACAGCGAACCAGCCTTCCCTCCTTCCCTCTCCTTTTCTCTAAATCTCTTTCTCTCTTTTCTTTGCACTTCCAGAGGCATGCAAGGCGAGGCGAGGCGAGGGAGAGGAGGGCGCTCAGACACAATTGGGGTCTTTTTCTGCCCTGAAAAAAAGGGGGCTATCGCCTCACATCTCCTTCTGTCGTCCCTCTACTGTACTATGCTGAAGGCAGGCGGGTGGGTGGTTGTGTGGGTGCAGTAGCACAGTGTCTTGGTGTACTGAAAGGGCAGCATAAAGAGACAACTGCACATAAATACCAACAGCAAATTTAGCTGCAGACGAACACTCTGCTTTAAACAACAGAGTGAGGGAGGTGTACCAAAACTGATTTTATCCACATTTTCATTTGTGCAGTTGATCTACAAAGACCTTGAGTTAAAATCAGGCATGAAGGGTATCCACACAAACTAAACATTGGACACAGATTCTGTTTACCAAGTTAGTAGAATCCATACAGTAGTAGAACATTTCCCCACAGTGTCTTTAAAAATGTTTTTAATGGTTTGGTTTATCCTGAACCACAACTGTATTTAAACAAGTCTAAAGCTCTGCTGCTAGCAGCCCCTACAGGCTGCAGTGTTCAGTACACCATGATAATAGCAATGAAGGACATACTGACAACTAAGTTGCTAAGTGTAGGGCTGTGGGGCTCCGAGTGCTAAGTTTGTCCTGAGGATGACAAACTTAACACTTGGAGCTTAGAAAAAGATCAACTGGTCTTTAGGTTTAAGTTTTTATTTGATATTGTAAAGAGGTCAGTGAACCTGGAAGTGAAAATTATCCATTAAATAAATATACATGAAAAAAATAAACATTAAATTCTTGTACAAACTATCAGTAATGTTAGGCAATGCTGCTCCAGTGACAATCTTTCAAAGTAGCTAGTACAAACTCTAAAAATGCCTTTGCAAAGATCTAAAATATCTCTGAAAATAGAATGTTTTTCTTTTTCAGTGTACTGCGTCATTATTATGACCATGATAAGTTTTCAAAAGTACTGTAAGAAGAAAAAAGAACTGAAAGATGTACCTCACCTTCAAAGACCAGGTTGAATAAAAGCCCATAAAATCACACCAGTGGATTGTGCCTGAAGTTTACAGCACAAATGTAGCTGAGAATGAAACTTTCAGCTAACGTCAAGCTGCAGCTTCACAAACTGGTGGTAGGAAATGATATCCTTGGGTTGACTTCTCTGATAAAGTGTATGTCAACAGTCAACAAGCTGATACAGATACCAGACCAGCAGTATCTGACAAAAGGCAAAAGTGAACTACAGTACAGAAAACAAAGCAATAACCTCTAACAGTTTCACCTCAGTGAATGTCTGTTTAACAAATTCATACTGTAAATCTTTCACTTAACAGAGCATTTACAACAGATTCACACAGAAATAGAAATCAACTCAATTCAATGCATGTTGAGTATTTGTAACAGTATACCCACTCTCTTTTAGCTCTATTTTTGGTCTCCACCTACTTATGAGTTGCTGAAATATCTGGCTTTTTATTAGCTAAATGCTCAACTAAGTTCATCAGTTAGTCTTTGACTAGACTTACTTTTTTCCTCAAAATAGAATTTGTCTGCTGTTTTCTCCTGCAGAGTATGGTGTGAATTCTCTGCTGGCTCATCAGTAGACACCTTTCACATTACAACACAGTCATTCACATATTGTGAATAAGAAAATATTATTACGTGTAGCTATAAAGCCCCCATGAGCTGAATTTGAAAAATTCTGACTTTGAGACCCCCCTCAATAGAAGAGAAAAAAGACAACAGGGGCAGACAGCAATTCCTCTCTGAAGTGAATGGGCTGAAAGCAAAAGACCTAAATGTATGAGATTTCCACAATCATAAAATGTTTGTGCTGAGAATAATTTGAAATGTGCTTAAATCACAATAAGTTAAAAGGAGTCTTTAAAAAGTTTATGGCTTTAAAACTGATCAGCTCATAACTTTATCAAACAATATGAAGCTGCATTTCCTCTCTAATCTCAGAAGCACAGTTTATCCCAACATGCTTGACTCCTGCTCCAAATGAAGGAAACCACCAGGAGTGGAAAACATTTACCTGTGTGTGTGTGTGTGTGTGTGTGTGTGTGTGTGTGTGTGTGTGTGTGTGTGTGTGTGTGTGTGTGTGTGCATGCGTGCGTGTGTGTGTTAAAGGGGCCACTGATGTTTATTTATGCCTAAGTGTCATGCCTCTAAATGAACACTGTATTCCCAGTCAGTGTTAGAAAAGCCACAGTGGAACACAGAGGTCACATGTGGTGTGCCCTGTGTGTGTGTGTGTGTGTGTGTGAAAAACAGGTTAGGGTCAATCAGCCGTGTGTTTGTTGATACTATGAGAGGAAGGTGAAACAGGTACTGCTTCTGGGAATTCTCCATAGTGCTGACCATGTTTGGAGGGCTGCATGCCCTTTGTGCTTTGTGGTTTGACTGCAGTTAGTTAGTTACCCATGCCAACAATTTATTCATTTCCCATCATCAAGGTCTCCTTTAAAGCAGCTTGAGGCATGACCTTAGATACACTAACCTGAGGGTGTTTATAGACCTGGGCCCATATTTATCACATTGTGCCCATAATTAAGGCTACTTCTACATAAAGCTGGCTAAATCAGTGCAAAAATGACATGCATCCACACAAGGAGTTCCAGCTTGTTTCTGCATTTACCTCCGTCCACATTAAAAAGCCAAAACGGGTACTTCCTCTCCAACAGGGCATGAGTGGAGAACAGATCAGTAGGTCTCCCACAGAAAGCAAGCGAAAAAAAAAACCAAAAACAGAATACTATTTCCATTTCCACTCCTCACATTCTGTCAGGACTGGAGGAGGCAAGGACTAGGACCCAAATGCAGGAACCCCTCAGACGTAGTCAAAAATAATAATTATTTATTTAAACAAAGTAACAACAGAAAATCACTCACGGAGGAGGAGGAAGACAAACTAACTGGACAAAGTAACAAACCAAAAATCACCCAGTAAGGGAAAAAAAGGCACTAAAACAAAAGTTATCAAAACTAGAACACAAAATCTCTCTTACGAGGAAAATGAATAAAACAAGAAACAAAGTAACAAATGAATACAAAACCTGACTAGGGAAACAATGACGAGAGGCAAGACGAGGAACGAGACAAGGCAAAGGCAAGGGACAAAAGCATGGACCATGGCATGAAGGACGAAGGCATGAGACAAAAATATGACGACGGCTTGGGACAAAACATGAGACAAAACTATGAGACAAAAACGAACTGACACTGGACAAAGGGAAACGCAGACTATATATACACACACAGGTAAGGGGGACAGGTGGAACCAATTAGGGCGGGGCAGACAATCACAAAAGGAGGGAAACAAGACAAAGACAGGAAGTACAACAAGACCAGATACACAAGGGCAGTAATTTCAAAATAAAACAGGAACTATAGACAAAACTTAAACTAGAGTTCCAAAACAGATCCAAAAACAGCCCCCTTAGGGGCTAGTCATGACACATTCAGCCAAAATGATTTTGAGTTATGGTTTCATCACAGAACAAGCAGAGGACAGTGTCAAGGGGAAAAAGCAAATACCCCTCAGCAGAGGATTCCAAGCCTCTGGGGAAGGACTACAAACACAAAGAGGAAGACACAACAAGGGTAGTCGTCTTCATGAAACTAAAAGCAATTCAATGGAAATATCAGCAGGTGGTGGACTCAGGGGATCCGGGACCCTTTCAAACATGCGACATGAAGAACAGACTCAACAAAGATTGCAGTGGCCAACTAAGACAATAGTTGAACCCCCAACCCTCCAGCAACTGCTCTTTTTGTGTAGGTAGTTGGTGGAGCTTGTTTTAAGCTGTTTAATTTCAATGTATCTGAAATTCACTGTCCCTAAACACTGCACGACCTTGATTTTGGTAAAAGCTAGTGAACAGATCTTTAACTTCAGCCTCTGTGCACAGGAGCTTTATATATCCTGGCCTAGATGTATAGTAATGGCCTTGCACACTTCTGTGATCATATTCGATACCAGGTGACTTGACAATCCAAATTCATTGGCAGTTTTCCCAAGTCTCCCTTCATGACTTAGGAGTGCGAGCAGCCTTTTTAATTAATCTTTGATGTGAGGATGTAACAGCTTTCTCAGGATGAAGTAAGGTACTCCTGGACATTCAGAAGTGTTCACGCCATTCTTTACAGCTTCATTGACAAAATTTTGCCCCATTGGCTTGTCAAGGTCTTATGAAAAATCCCCGTAGGGAAATTCTTTAGTTACAGACAAACTCCCACTTGAAAATGAAGAAATTGCAACGTCGTAGACAGAGAAGTGTTTCTAAATCAAATAAAATAGAGTTAAAATAAAAATAAAAATAAAATAGAAAATTGAATAAAAATACTGCAGTACCCCCTATATACATATACCCCAATATCAGAAAATAAATAAATAAATAAAAACATCTTCATATTTACATATTTATTTGTGATTATTATTATTTTTATTTTTTTTTAGAGTTTAATAGCTACAGGCAGGAATGATTTCCTGTGTCGCTCTGTTGTGCAGCGTAGAAGAAGTCCCCCCACAACATGGCTGGCCTGGTTGAAGTCACCTGAGATATGCATGCATTCAGGTACTGACTCTGTAGCTGGGCTATTGCAGAGTGAATAGTCATGCAGTGTTCGGGTTTGCAGAGGGGGGAACATAAACTGCCACCATGATAACATGAGAAAACTACCTGGGCAGATAATATGGATGAAGTCCGACAGCACACAGTTCAACATCCGGGCCGCAGATGCGCTCCTTCACGGTGATGTGAGCGGGACTACACCACTGATTATTCACGAGAACGGTAAGCCCTTCCCCTTTGTGCTTACCACTCCTGACGCAGTCTCTGTCAGCTCGAACCGTGTGGAAGCCCCTGATGGTGGAATTGTCGTCGGGGAGACACGGCTTAAAGCTGCTCCGAGTCAGCCTTCGTTGTTTCAGGGCCTCTCTCTTCCTCGTAACTTCTTGTTTCCTCTGCATCCCTGATGTATGTTACGCCAAATTTCAGCAGGGATCTCCTTTTGCCTTGTCACTGAAAAAGCTGGCTTGAGATCAATCAGCTGGTCCCTGTAATAAACAATGCAGCTCGCATTGTGTGTGGAGTTGTTGCATCACTATGCGGGAAAAACAGTTGTGCAACAGTTATGTAAGAAAAATAATGAAAAGTGCCATTGATAAGAAAAAGTAGAAAATAGTGGAAGAAAATCGGGAGCTACCGTAACAGGCTGCACACGAGTGACTCATGCGCACTGATTGACTGTTCGGACGGTTGATTATGATGATGACCTCCTACAGATGTTCTGCTCAACAACTTTGAGTACAATATGCATCTTCTCATATGCAGGCATGAGGCCTGTACATGGTAGATAGCTGTGTATAACACTAAACAAGCTATCAAAGCAGACAACAGACAAGAGAACATTTGCAGAATGCCATCCACCATTGCTGTGATTGTTGTTGTGTTTCTTCATCTTCTGGATTTAGTTAAAGAAAACAAAGAAATGTTGCCCCTCTGACACCATTTCTTTAGTCACATTGATGACTGTACACACAACAATGCCAAGCTGACATTTTCAGATTTACACACTATGGAAGCTTTTTTGAAAAAGCTCCATTTTCAGGTGAGAAGAGCAGGTGTTATTCAGAACAGAGGGCCAAAATAGACACAAAGGCTTAGCTGGACATGGGCTGAGCATTCACAAATAGATCTGGTTATGGCAAATTTTGGTACTGATACCAAAGGTTAAATTTATTCTAAAAGCAAGTAACTGTACGATCATTAAAATAATTTCAAACTAGAGAAAGATGGATGGTGTGGTGTGGGTTCACATTTGAAAAGTGACTGTGTGAAGAATGAAAAAAAAGCTAGAGGAGTTTAAACTCCACCTACTTTCACCACCTACTTATATCATCATCTGAGGCAACTAAACCAGAGGAGCTGTTAAAAGTGCTCAGTGAAATTTGACTAAAATGTTATTTTTGAACTGCGTTTTATGGTCGTCTGTCTCACAAGCATCTAGTGGAACAGATATGCTCGCTTATTTTGGTTTGGTTTTCCATCATTTGAGCTTTGGAACTCTTTTAATGACCTCAGCTCGTTGTGTTCTCGTCTTCTGTAGTGGTTAAAGAGAGGCAACATCAACGCATATTTACACAGCAGGAACGGAGGGATTTGACTTGAATGAACGAATGATTCAATTTATTTCCGTTACATAGATCTTATAAAATAAACAAAAATCACTTCACACAAATGTCACAGTCAATAACCGAAAAAGGAATAGGCTGAAGCACAAAGCTTATTATTGCCTATCCTATAACATCCAAGGAATAACCCAGAATATCAACAGCAAAAGAAAGAGAAACAAATACAAGAACTGCATTACACCTACCACATTACGCCTAAATTCTAATTCTTAACTGTTTTGAATTTTATTGACTCACATTATAGGAATTAATTACTTTGCATTTTAAAGTTTTCTTAAACCTCAACAGGGAACTACATAATTTCAATTCATCTTTAAGTCCATTCCACAATTTGACACCAAAAACTGAAACACATCTATATTTTATATTTGTTCTCACTTTACACATTTCAAACATAAACAATCCTCTTGATATGATAATGATAATTTCCTTCTCTTAATTTAAATAGAGTCTGAATGGAAATAGGAACACTATTTTTCACTGCCCGGAAAAGCACTTCAAGTGTCTGTAAATACACTAAATCCATAAATTTCAAAATAGAGGATCCTATAAACAATTGATTAGTTGGTTGTTGGTATCCAACTTGTTTATTATTCTAATGGTTCTTTTCTAGAGTTTAATAATTGGGTCTATATTTGTTTTATATGAATTCCCCCATACTAAAGCACAATATGACATGTAAGGCAGAACAAGTGAAGAATACAGTACATGCAGACATTTCTTATTTAACAAATATCTTACTTTATAAAGAACAGCAACTGATTTAGATAATTTACATTTGATATAATCTATATGTGGCTTCCAACACAGTTTATGATCTATAATCACTCCCAGAAACTTAGTTTCATTTAGTCTTTCAATTTCAACACCATTTAAATTCAGTTTTATGTCACAGTTGGCATTAATTCCACCAAACAGCATAAATTTTGTTTTATTTTCATTCAGTGATAGATTATTAAAATCAAACCACTTTTTCAACATGATCAATTCCCTTTCTATAGTTTTTAATAATTGAGTCATGTTCTCCCCAGAACAAAATAAATTAGTATCATCAGCAAACAACAAATTTTAATATATTTGAAACTCTACAGATATCATTTATATAAAGTATAAATAACTTAGGTCCCGATACTGAACCTTGTGGAACACCACAGGTTACTCTTTTCATCTGTGATTCAATATTATTAATTTTTACATACTGAAACCTATTGCTTAAATAACTTTTTAACCAACATTGTGCAACACCTCTTATACCATATTGTTCACATTTCTGCAGAAGTAGGGAGTGATCGATAGTATCAAATGCTTTACTTAAATCAATAAACACACCCACAGCATGCTCTTTCTTATCTATTGCTGTAGCTATATGTTCTACAAATTCCATCAATGCTAGAGATGTACTCCTAAAACCGTACTGATGGTCATTTAGGAGCTGATATTTGTCAATAAAGACATCAAGTCTTTCAACAAATAGTTTTTCCAGTATTTTAGAAAATTGAAAAGTACCTAAAAAAAGGATTTGTTACATATGTAGGTAAATGGTTCAATGACACAATTAATCACTTCTTTTATGAGTGACATATCAATCGTATTACAATCAGTAGATGTTTTATTCTTAAACTTTTGAACAATTTCTAACACATCACTTGAACAAACCCCTCCAAGAAACATAGACTTATAATTATTAAAGTCACTATCAAATTTAATATTTCCAACTCTTGGAGGGTCAATTTCTTTTGCCAGATTCAGGCCTATATTAACAAAAAAATCATTAAACTCATCAACAATCTCCTCTTTATTCTCAATAACGAAATTGTCATTTTTAACAATGTATGTTGGAAACTCCTTATTGTAACTATTTTTAATCAACTCGTTAAGAACACTCCAGGTAGCCTTTATGGTTTTTTTTATCTTTGCAGCAACTGACCAAAATATTCTTTTTTTTGGCATCTTATAATAGATGTCAATCTGTTTTTATATTTCTTGTACTTGTCCTCCTTTTCCCTTGTTCGATATTTCATAAATTCCCTATATAGCCTATTTTTCTTTGCTTTGCTTTTTCCAAACTCTTTGTTAGCCATGGTTTCCCCTTTTTCATGGAATTTTGTCCTATTTCTTTAAGGGGACAGTGTCGATCATAGAATGTCAAAAATGTATCTAAAAATGCATTATATGAGTCATTCGTGTCCTCTAGATAAACTTCCTGCCAATGATGATTTATAAGTTCTTCTTTAAAAGCTTTAATTGCTTCTGGCGATTTTAATCTAACTAAATTACAATTCTGGCTTTTCGTTCTTGTCTTTAGCTTATTCATTTCTAATACTGCAAAAACTGGTAAATGATCACTTACATCAGTCACAAAGAGTCCACTTTTTATCTTCCCATTAGTTATATTTACAAAAATATTATCAATTAATGTTGCACTGTCCATGGTTATTCTGCTAGGCTTTAAAATTAATGGATAGAAACTCAAACTGAATATAGTATTAACAAATTCTGTAGTTTTCATATGATCACACACCAAGCACATGTCATGAAAAGTGCTCAAAACTTCAAAATAGAAAATGCTACTTCACGTTTAAACTTCACTTTCTTTTAAAGTTCACAGAGAGCTTAGATGTCAAACTCTTTTCATGATATTTGAGGGATTGTTCAAGCTGACCAGCACAGTGTGTCTAACCAGCAGCCATCTTGGAACCAGCCTGGAACTTGCATTCATTCTCATGTAAAAACATATATCAAGTGTTCTAACTGATTAACTGCGTACATATCATCTTTGAACAGCCTTTGAACAGATGTTGTGTTGATTGGCCATCAGGTGTTCACATTATTCTTGTGAAAGAACTTGGAAATGAGACATGAAGCTAATTTATGTACAATAACAATTCGACACACACAACTGGCATACAGTAGGCAACAAATTAAAGAGCCATTCTGAATAAATAAATGGAGAATTAAGATGTTTCCATCAAGAGAAGGTGACAAGGGTCTTCAGAATCTTCAGATCTCAACTCAGCAGAACATTTAGGGGAGATTTTGGGGTGGGATGTATCAGACAGCTCTATCTTAAAAAAACTAAATGTATGAATTTAATATATCTATTTCCATGTTTTCACTTGTTCTTAGACTCTCTAAAGAGGATGAGTTCACTGTTGTTTTCTGTTCACTGTCCACAGAGAGCAAGAAAAGCAGTGAGATGAGGGGAGAGAAGGGATGAGAAAAAGGAAGAGGAAGTAGCTGGACAATCAGCTACATGGAATGAGCAGACTGTTGTTTTGGCATGACCTGAAAGGAAGGAATGTGTGTGTGTGTGTGTGTGTATTTATTTGTGTACATCATTGTGTGTGTGTGTGTGTATCTGGGTTACTATTCAAAGCCAAAGGTTGACAGCCAAGCTACCAGCCTCCTCAGCCAGGTTCAGTGCAGGGCGGCACACTCCACAGACAACATGGCACTGTAGCCTGGGCTGGGAGTCTGTGTGTGTGTGTGTGTGTGTGTGTGTGTGTGTGTGTGTGTGTGTGTGTGTGTGTGTGTGTGTGGCAGCAGCATGCAGCACCCTGGGTGGCCTGGCCTGTTCAGCTGCCTATTTGGCACCATGAATGTCTGGGCAGCAGCATTTCAACCAGTCAAACTCAATACCAAGGAGAAGCTTTTGACTTGTATCACTAAAAGCTTGTAGACATCAGCCAGTTTAGGCTTATTGTGCAGAAGAACGTGCAGGGTTAGACCGGTGCCCATGCTCCATGCCAGCAGTCCACCTCTGATTTGATAGATGTGACCGAGCTTGTTTCAGTAAATAACTGATCCATAATGTATTCCAGGATGGTTAAGATTTCATAGGCCTCTCCACTCCACTCTCCATAACATGAAAATATAATAAGTTATTATTTCCCAGTACTTATACTACATGCCCTTTTTTTCAGTTGCTGGTTATAAATATGTTTGATACGAATCTCAAAATATCAGAATCACACACACACACACAAAGACAGTCAACCTCTTCCAGTCTCTCAGACTTCAATAGAGTAGAGACTGGGCAGTAACAAGATGGCAACATTAGCCAATCAGCTGCACACACAACCTCAGTGTGTAAACCTTTTTTAATTTGCTCGTTGAGCTCATGGTATATTTCTGCCGCTCGAAGCAGCAGAACCATTCAGACAACAGTTAGCTGTCACAGCAGAGGAGCTCATAGTCTTGGACCCGGTTGATCGGTTGAATGATCGGTCAGAAGGAGAAAGACTTACAGAATGTTCCTTCATTTATTTATTTTATGGCAGACTTTAAAAGATTTAGGAGTACAGTACAGTACATGTGAAGAGCACAAAGATACTTGAAAATTGAAAATGGCAAGGAAAATGTGAAATTGTATGTCTGTGTGCATATGTGTGCGTGTGTGCGTGTGTGTGTGTGTGTGAATGTAGGGTTGTGGAGGGCAGATTTCATGGTTAGTTGATCACAGGCATCCCAGGTCCATCCCTCATGACAGCTGCAAGAGCCACTGCCCCCAACACAGACACAGACACAGACACAGACACACACACACACACACACACACACACACACACACACACACACACAAAGCTCTTGCTCCAATCTGCCTTCCTTCTTTCCTCCTCTTGCTGTCCATCTTCTCCTCCCTCTGCCTTTTCTGTCTCTCTTGCTCCCACCTCCCTGCAATCTCAGTATTTCAGCCCTTTCTCCAGAATGGCTTCATTTCCTTCAAGGGTCTTCCTCCAGCCTGTTTCATTCAGTCTGTACAACAATAGGCTGACCAGTTTATTATCATTCTACCAACTCCTGAGGGAAATATCTGTCTCTTTGACTGCTAACTGTTCCACTTTGTCCACCAGCTAGTCTCTAATTGTGTCTGTCTGAGGGTTAGGGTTAGGGTTTGTTGCTGAGCAGATAGTGAAAACAGCTGCTTGCTGCAGCCAAAAACAGTAAAACTGTTCTCTGGACAGATAAGCAATGAGCTGAAACTCACTATAAAGCCCCATAAAGCTGATGGGAGTTGTAGATTCTATGTCTATGTCAATGGACCAAAGACACCTTTCACACTGTCACACTGTTTGGTCATTTCATACATTATTGATAGTGGAGAGTGGTCCAGTTGTCCACCTAAGGCTGTGGATTTCACAGGAAACAATGCCTCTTGTAATTAATGTATAGTCATTTACTGTCTCTACACTGTATCACAGCAGGATTAACTTACTGCTAATGCTAACATTAGCTATTTCCTACCACTGTTGCTTCGCATTAAAGCACTTCAACTGATGGAACATAGCATGGCCTTTAATGTGAAGTGGCCATAGGAAACACAGTGTGTGTCACAGAACTTAGTACCATAGTCATTCATCAAAAATGCACCAACATTTGACAATGACAAGAGTCATTTCCTGCATGTGTTTTGTCAGCAGATGATTTGTAATGATGTCAGGCAGTTTCTGCTTCCTGTCAGAGTGAGGAGCAGCCACAGTGAGCTGTTAGATGAAGAGCTCCTCTTCATCTAACAGCTCGCTGCCTTTTCAACTCACTATAAAGCTCCATAAAGCTGAGGGGAGCTGTAGGTTCTATGTCTATGTATATGGACCAAAGACACCTTTCACATTGTTACACCGTTTGGTCATTTCATACATTATGGAGCTTTATAGTGAGTTTCAGCTCATTCAGCTCAACCAAGAGTTTTCTACACAACAGCAGGAGCCAGTGAAAGGACTTGGTTATGTTGGTGAGGACAGATGTTGCATAACCAACTCCTTTCACTGACTCCTGCTGTTGTGTAGAAAACTCCTGGTTGTGTGTGCAGCATGAAATCAGATTGTTTGTAATTAACTGTTAATGTTGTTTGGCTGCACTGGAAACAGATAAAACCAGCTGCTCTGATGCTGGATTTCTGACTAACAAGCTGCTCAAACATTGTTTGATGTTGTATTAAACCACCTGCTGTTACCATGGTAAGACTTATCGGTATCGATTTATCAAGATCAGAATCAGGTATCAGAATTCAAATATTAAGTAAGAAATATTAACTGTTTTGTAATAAATATTACAAAACAGTTAATATTTCTTACTTAAAACTTAACAGTTTGGAAGCCATTTTTCAGTGACTGTTTCCATGCTGAGACAGTCAGAAAATGTTGATCCTCTTATGTATGTGCCAACAAAGGTGGTGATTCTTAGTTTGTAGGTTTAGTTTGTCCAAGCACTGCTGTTTCACCAGAGCCTCTGTGCCACTATTCATCCCCATCATTAAAAGTTAGACAGTTCAGTTTATATCTCACACTGAATTATAGATCAAGATCACAGAGGGGTAAGCTTGGTCATCAGTTGTTCCTTTTAGTTCACGATTATCATGTCAGACACCTTGATTCCCATCCTCAGCCCTCCCACCCACTAGCCCCCGCTTGTGAACTAGGGACGCTGACCCTTGACCTTTAAAGGTCACTCGAGGCCTGAGCGCCAGCACAGACTGTTTGCTGCAAGGCTAGCTCTGAGATAATGAGCTTGCCATAGCTTAGCTTAGCTGTGTTGGGCTTGTGAAACTCATGATTAGAGCAGTCTGTACCAGACAACTGTCTTAAAGGTGCTGTCTTTGCCTCAGGGTGCCATCATAATCCCAAGTTTTAGCAGAATGAACACTAATGTGGTTACAAATACATCATCCAGGTTAAATCTGCTGCAAGAGTCCACCCCCCCACCCCCCAACATAATCTGGTGTGTTTGTACTCCTTGACCCTTCAGCCAGGCCATCGGTAATGTAATAAACTACCACAACAACAAAACAAAGAGGTACTGCACCCATAACTACACCAATACATAGTAATGATAACAACATAGCTACTGAAACATATCACACTAATGTAAAATGTGACATGAAGTTAAATAATGTAAACTTATTCTCATTAACTCAAAAAACACAAACTGCTGGGTTCATTTGGTGATAAATACACTGAATTTCTTTCATTGTGTTCAAAAGTAAAATTTGCTTTCATTGTGCAAAACAGAAAACAGTGAAACTCATTATAACCCTTGAGATTGATGATGATTCTGTTTCTCATGTAGAATGAGTTATGACATGGTGGCAGTGGTAAGCTGCTCCACATGAGACATTTCAGTTTGGGACAACTCATTTCCCGTAACCATAGGTCCATTAACACTCACTGTACTGTACTCTAATCATAATCATACTATACATTTATGTTTTTGTGTTACCAGCTAAATGCAATGATCACTGTCTTTTTTTTTGTGTGTGTCACCCGGTTAGCTCAGTTGGTAGAGCACGAGACCCGTGGGAGGTGCGGTAGGACTTTGGTGCATCGTGGACTGGGCAGATGATGACATGACATGACATCCTTAAGTGCCAGAAGAAAACAGAAACTAGGTTTTGTACAATCATGGGGTGCTTGTATTTCCAAATTATTCTTCTTTATACTTTAACAAGGTACACATACCATAACATACATTTCCTTGTTTTACATAAAGGAAGTACTGAACTCCATAACACTTAGACAGCTGTAGTTATAACCTGATTACTAAGGAGATTTGACATAAAACAAACGAGCCTGTACACAACCATACATAAAGTAGCAGTAGTGAAAATCAGCTCCACCTGTGTTGACGCAGCTGGTTTGAGTTTCTGCACAGTTCACGTTTCTTTGTCACTTGGCTACCGTGACCGCCTACACCAAAAAAGTCTAGAAACATCAAACACATCACTTCCTGTCTGATTTTTTTTCTGACAAAGGTTTGACGAAGTAAATAGAGAGAGGATAAGAAAATGAATTAAAATTCACTCACAAAGTTATTTATTATGAACTTTGTTTATGAGAATCATAGTGATTAGTTGCACAGAGAGACAGAGTGAGACAGAGGCACGTAGAGAATTAAAGAATGAAGACTTGTGGTGGACAGATGCACGGCTGCATGGATGGATAGATGGACAGCAGGTAGCTTTAGCAGCATTCCAGCAGCCAAGACTGGCTTCTTTGTCCTGTGTGTGTGGGAACTTCTGAATACTTCCTTTAAGAGCGATTAACAGGAAACCTAAGACGCTGGATTACTGACCCTTCTCATGTTCACCTCAACCTGGTGCAGATCAAGCCATTCAACCCCCTTACTCATCCTCTCACACACACATGCATGCACAACTGCAGGAACTTTTCATAGGCAGCACTTTTATGGCAGATAAAACCATGTAGGCTGACGACTGTGAGCCTCAGAATCTGTCACAGCTGACAGTATCTTCAGAAAACTATATTGTTTTTTTCTCTCTGCAGAGATGGAAATAGTTCGCTGGCCCATCCATCTGTTATCCAATACTGCTGTATAACACTGGTCCAAAGCAAATTGTCCCTGCAACAACAGGCAACACTGCCATTAAATGTGATGTGGATAGTTACAGTTTCCAGCCATGTTTCAGTTACAAATAACGTATCATACAAGTTTTTTCCACAAAAAAAAATTCAATCACCTTGTTCAAAATTTTTGAACTTTTCCCTCCCTTATTGAAAAATCCAGAATCTATGCAAATATTCTTCACTTCAAACATTTAACAGCTTGGCACAAGATACTTCAGTGAAAAGTCCATTCCCAGCGTTTGTTACCTGGAGGCTTCAAGTTTCCACATCACATTTGTGTAAGTGAGTATTGGGCTGTGATTGGTTGCAATGTACATGTACATCTTAAATCTTAAGATTTAAGGTGAGCACATAGGAACTTTCCTCCTTCAGCAGAAGAATATGATAACAAACTCTGCACACACATAAGTGGACAGCAGAACCTCAAACATCATGGAGCAAAAAGTACAGTAGTTTATGGTGGTGTTTTCATGAAGTTTGCATTGGACATACATTTCTCCTCTCCAAAAAAAGCCTAATGTCCAAATTGTCATGAGCTCAACTGGGCATGATATGCTTGGCTAGTTTGGTCACTCCAGCTTTCCTCCAGTGCCACCCTGAGGACAAAACTCTGCCCAGTCTGTCTGATGGACAGCTGGTAGCAAAAATAGCAAACAATAACCAGCCATTGTATGTCTATTAGCTTCAGTGAGACTGGGTTGATGTGGAGGCCTGTGCTACCATCTAGTGGTAATGGCTCAACATAGTTAGATGATGATGACATCTGAAGACACACCATGTTTAGGGGTGAAACACGACTGTTTTGAAAAATCTTTTTATTAGGGAAAACAAAATGGAAATTCACTCAATGTCAACAAATTCATCTTCATTAGGCTCATTGCCACAAGAAAAACCAGAATGGTTGGAATCAAATTGCTGGTTAACCCTTGGCCTAGATTTCTCCTTCAGTATAGGAGGGTGTATTTGCCATACATCACAAATACAGACACAGAAATACACAATAAACACAGCAAAGAAAAAAAATAGAAAGAACAGAAAAAGCAGTAAATACTATTGTGATAAACAATGATACTCTAATGTGCATATATGTGACACACCTTTCTCGCCAAACAAAATGATTACAGGAGAGGGCAGTCTGACTCACACACAGTCCTAATGAAACACTATTGAAAGAATTTAAGCATTTACCATACACACCAGGGAAAGCAAAGAAAAAGCAATCTATATTACTGTAATATGGTACTACTTTAATGTACATATGTATGACAGACAGTAGTGGAAAGTAACTACACTTAATCAAAATTGCTCATGTTTTCCAGAGATGACTGTTTCATCAGAACTGCAGCCAACTCTGCAGATCAGCATCCACCTCTGCTTCAGGTGCTTCATGTGCTTCATTTACACATGGAGTTTAGCTCCTGCCACAGCCACTAAGGACCTGTTAGACAAAAAAGACCTAAAACTACAAAGACCTGTGGGTCCAACGAGGCAACAGCATTTGGATGTAGAACTTATAAAAGCAATAGCACAAGACTTTCCGCCACAGTGAAAAACACAAACACAACAATTTACATCCAAGCAAGCAGAAGGTCTCTGGACCTTTTACATCAGATGGGTGAAAATTTAAAAACTTAAAACATTAAGAAACATTAAGTAAGTTTAATGTTCACCTGTTTTATTATTATTTTATTCAAAATAATAATTGTATTCAAAATTCTCTCCAGCCAAAATTACACATTTAAAGAAACTGAAATCATAAATTCACATTTTCTGTGACAGACTTTTACAGAAATAGTTACTTTCTCTACTAAGAGGGTTACATACATCAGGAGCACTGAGATCACAAATGGGGCTAGATCACGATCTAATGATATAGTGATATAAGTAAAACATAAGAGAGAGGAAGAAAAGAAGACTTAGCAGTAACTAGGGTAAAAACAAAAATACAAAATTATTAGCCATATTAGTTATTCATAAAACCTCTAAAATATTCATAAAATACAGGCAGATGTGGCTTATCACAAACCTCCCTATGAGATTAAGGTTACATGTGCACAGTAAAGTCGCTGGTGGAAGCGGTCAAACTCAGGTTAGCTAACAGCTGGCCAGTCACTCTCATTGGATGATAGATGTAACTGAGGCCATTCAGTTTTGTTTTGTTTTTTTGTTTTGTTTTTTTTTTGCATGTGTGTTGCTAATAATACTAATAATGGTTCTGTTCTATCCAAGTGTCCCAGTAAACCACGACAGTGTGACAGTGAGTCACCGTGAATACCAAAACTCTGAGACTGTAACAGCTACGTGGAATTCAGCCACCAGTTTCATTATTCACACCTGTGATTTTTTTTTTGTACTTGAGCTCAAATGATGGAAAATCATGTGGGAAAACATGATGGAAATGTGACGTTTCTATTTGTTTCACAAATTAATGTGAGGAAGGTTCCACACAGATCTGATGTCCTGCTCTCTTCACTTCACTTCAAGTGACAAGTGATGTTTAAGTTACATTCATTTATTCACTAAGTCTGTTTCACTTTGGTTTTATTTATTTATTTATTTATGTATTTATTTTAATTTTCAGTATGTTAAGTGTGGGTGCATGTGTCTTTGTACGGCTTTTTAGAACATCGATGAAATGCTACAGTACAACAGGCAGCCACCCGTTTGTGTTCCCTCCAGAGTATCTCATATGGTTAAAGACAAGTAAGCCGGATTAGCATATTTCAGGCAAATGGGGAATGGGCTTTATCGAGTGAGCTTAGTGCTAAAGCCTCATCGACCAGCACTTGCAATGCCACTATACAGAGGAGGCAGGATCAGAGGTGAGAGACTGAAGACATCTGTAGAGAAGTTGTGTTTTGATTGTCACTGGTTTGAGGGCAATTTCTTGTTTTTGCCATATTTATTTTTATTTACTGTCAACATAATATGATAAGATAAGATAAGATAAAATCAGATAAACCTTTAATAGTCCCATAATGGGGAAATTACACTGTTACTGCAGCAAAGAGCAGATGCAATAGGGTACAGGCACTCAGAATATACAGATAATACAGATAAGAATATAAAGACTCCAAGAAAAAATTACTTATTAGAGGACACAATAATAATAATAATAATAAATACTATAAACAGTATGACCAATATTTATGTAACTGCTACAACAATACCATCACTATTGTTCCAGTTCCCGGGCAACTCTTACTGGCCTCTGGTGTTTCTGTTTTATTTTGATGTTACGTTCCTTGCGCATCTGTGCTGGTGTTACTTCCTGTCTTTGTGTTTTTCTTGCCTTGCTGATTGTCTGCCCTGCCCTGATGTGTTTCACCTGTTCCCAATTACCTCTGCCTCCTTGTGTATTTAAATCATCTGGTCAGTTTGTTTATTTGCCTGTGTTTCTGTGGATTTGCCTCTTTTGTTGTTTTGTTTCCAGAAGAGTTCTTTCGTTGCCCTTTGAGATTATGTTTCTTTGTTTTTTTTCCCTGTTCTCCTAGCCTCCATCGTAAAAGTATGTGTGCACTGCACAAAAGATGTGTGTGCTTGTTCTTGCCTGTGCACCCTGTTTTGGTTGTGGTGTCTACGTTTTGATGGGTGATTCACAACCACTTGTGAGAATCTCTACAGTCATCTTGTCTTTTCAAAAAACAAATTTGTTCTGCAGTTTTTGCAGCCTGAAGCTGAAAATGTCAGCACAGCCAGCAGGTCCGGAAATTGTTGTATGTGTCATACTCCATTATTTTGTGTTACTGTATTGTATTTCCATCCTGTACTATCACAAATTTGAACTGTCCCTCCCAACATAATGCAATACAATACAATACCACACAACAGAGGCCTCAGAAATGAACACAAAGCTGAGTCATCATCTCTGTGAACAAAAGCTGAACACTATAAGCTTCACAAAGGCAGGATTTACTGCAGGACCACTGCATTAGTAGGTATTATATTTTAAGTGTCCATGTGGTGTGTGTCCTCAACAATGTTTGTTCATATACACAGTCCATCACGCATGAGCATGCACACATTCACTCAGTGCCATACACTACAGATAGTGTTGCTAATCTGTCAGCCCTTTAGCCTCCCTCCTTCCCAAACTAAATCAACCTGGACAGACCACGCCTTGGCTAATCCAACTTTCTGGCATTTACATTTAGAATGCTTTCGGTTTATCAAATCATCCCAACATTGTGGTAAATTCACTTTCCCTAAATCCCCTTTGGAGAGGAGATTAAAATGGTGAAGCAAGGCAGGTCAGGGGGAAAATAAAAACAAAGTGAAAGGTGCTCATTTGTCAGCTTGGCTGCTTTGATGGAAGTCTTATTGTGTCCAAATGTAATTAGTGCTCTTCAGAAAGCATTTTCCAGTGGCTGTGGTGGTCTCTAATTCCAGGGGGCATTCAGTGTGCCAGTGGGACACATAGACTGTGTCAAAGCCTAGTGCTGTTCTTTTGTACAGCCCATCTACTGTCCTCACGAACCTAATCATCTAAACATAATCATGGACATCCAATATTGAAAATGGTTATTATGGGCTCTTATAAGAGATGCAGGTGGATCATGATCTGTTTTTTATGTTGTCGGTTTCTCGCTGCACTTTCTTATTTGCACGCACACACACACACAATAGCTTTGCCCTCATCCAGGGGTGCAAGTAACAAGATACATTAACCGTTATTACTATAACCGTTATTACTATAACAACATTGTTTTTTTTGTGTGTGCGTATGTATTTATACTTTTGGTGTATTATAATCAGTAATTTAAAAAAATACTTTTTCTAACTCAAGTACTCAAAGGGTGACGCTTAGACAGGTGTGTGCTGCAGAGGCTGACTGTTGTAACTCAGTGCACAGAGAAGAGCATCAACAATTACTGCATTGCCTTGGAATGTAGCATTTTGTCTGATAATTCTATAAGAAGAATCAAACTATTTCATTTACCTTAATATTGCTACATAAAGTCTATGGACACGTGCCACCAGCCTCTCCTGTCAACCTGACAGATGTGGGGCTGGTGTGATCATTAATGTGGATCTGTATTATTGCACAACAACAAGGGCAGAGTGGTTGGTCTCATAGACTTTGAGCATCTCCATCTGCAATTTAGGTCCATGTTTGTGCAGGAGTACAAATGTAAAAGAGCTGAGGGAAGGTGAAGCTAGATCAAAGGGAGAGGTCAGAAATAAATATACCCTCAGGCAATCACTGGTCTCATCACTCTGAAACAGCTGAGCCCAGTAACAGTGAAATGTGACAACAGATTAAGTACAGGGAGAGACATTTTGGAATATCACCGTCTGATGGCGCTTATTTGTATTTTTTTTTCAAGGCTAACAACGTGAAAGAAAAATGATGTGCTATGTTTGGCCTCAACAAAATGCTCGGCCATTGCATCGTCCAGCTTTCCTGTTCTGATGTATGTTATGTTCTCAGATACACAGAATTTAAGAATTTACTTCTTTGGTTTGTCCTTTGCAGGTATTTCCATAGAGTGTCAACATGTCAACCATGTTTGTGGAGTTGCAATTTATGAACTGGACAATTTTGTTGTACACAGCTGTGTTTGTCCACAGAGTGTTAGATTAAACTAGTTTGTTTAGGTTTGAAGATGAATCCAAACGTGGTTCTGAGACGACTGTTCTCAGGGCAAAATCTATGATACTTTTTCCACCAACATATCAGCAGCGGTCTTTGCACGGCCTCATTTGAATGATCCTCCCACCTTTTTGTTCCTCGACCAATTTGTATCTCTCCTCCACCTGTTGTTCCTCCATCTTTTTGTTCCCCCTCCTCCCACCCGTGCACCATGCCCTGCATCATGACACTAGACCATGCCTCTGCACAGTGTCTCACCTTGGTTCAAGCAGAGAAACTTTCTCTGTCATCACACCAAGTGATGACAGAGTACCCTGAACAGAGAGGATGATGGAAATGGAGATTTTCTGAGAATCCTCTTACATCACTGAGATGGCTGATTCCACACGGACGATTACAAGTGACAATAAGGCATGTGAAAGGCACCACAACATGCTGAGCTGTAAAGGAGAAAGCTGTAACTCACAGAGTTCCCCTTAGTATGAACGTTTTTTTTTTCAAAAGCATTTCAGTTTGTTCAGATTACCTCGATTATATCACATTAATTTATCGTTAACAGTTTTCAAGTAATTTGTAATTTGAGTTTATCTAACATTTTCACTTCTCTTAACATAATGTAGACAATAATAGATTGTAGAGGTTTTAATTACACAAGATCAACATTAGATTGGATACAAGTCCTTCATAGAAAATCCACTTCCTGGCGTGGTTATACAACGGGACAGCTGGAGCCCAGAGGCCTTAAAAAAGTCAGAGAGTAGAAATCAGGTCATGACAGAGGTGACTAATGAAGCTTATAATTCTTCCTCTACAGATCAATCAATTCAGATTAATGACTGTGCTCTTCCTTGTGGTTTTA
Organism: Toxotes jaculatrix; assembly: GCF_017976425.1. Taxonomy (NCBI): domain Eukaryota; kingdom Metazoa; phylum Chordata; class Actinopteri; family Toxotidae; genus Toxotes; species Toxotes jaculatrix. The sequence continues at coordinate 551,387 of NC_054394.1, read as the reverse complement.
GGTGGCTCTGAAAAGAATCTTTGTGGGTTTTTTAGATTAGGCCCAGGAAGAGATTTGAGTGGGCTCTATGGATGTCGGCCAAACCAGCACCGGGGAGGAAAAGTAGGCTGTTAAATTTTCCCTCACCAATGTTGCCTCATCTGGGGCATTTATACTGATCACAATTCGCAATGGCAATTCGCTTTACTGCTGTCTGAGGCTCTACAGACATCCTAACAGCATTTACTTTGTGGTAGAGAATGTGTTTTGGCTCCTGGAACTGTCCAACAGGTAGCCAGGATGTTGTATGATTCTCAAGGATTGCCCTTCCTGCACAGGATGAGTCAATGCACTATTGCAATGCAGGACATAGCAGGCAGTGGTTCTACAGGCTCCTTTGAATCATGAAGCTTGCCTGATGGCAAAGACAAAGTCAGCTAATGCTTCACCATCATTGCTCCTTCCATAGGCTCCAACTTAGCCTCTGCCCTGTCCAGGAAGCAATGGATGCACCTGAGACCTAGCTCCATCTGGGGCATGCCCAGCTCTCTGTACTTTTCTGGGGTCCTGGAGAATGACAGGGAATATAATCTGAGCTTCAGGCATGCAGTCATAAACCTGGCTAACAGGAAAGGTCCCTGTTTCCCTTAGAAGACCTCTCCTCTCTTATTTAGTTTCAGAGGGAGACGGCAGGAAAATACTGGATCCTCAGTTTCTGGGTGCCCTACAGTACACAGTCCAACACATCCCTGTTTATTCTTTCCACTAAAATCCAAGTACATCTAACTAACTAACCTCTCTTCTATCCTAGCACCTTTATCCGATATGAATTGGCCTTAGATAAATGTGAGGGTTGAGTTAGGCCTAGAGGCCTAGTTCAGGTTTGTAACTCCACCCAGGAATGGGTGGGGATAGATATGCCTACCTTTAAAAAGCCAGATCAGAGTGCAGCACTTCCTTTGTCTGAGGCCTCCTGCTAGCTGTGCTTTGGTGTGTGTGCAGATCTTTGTAGTCCTGTGAGCTTGTAGGCTGTGGATGCTCAAGAGGTAGGCTGTGGCTAAATTAAACTTAGCTATTTCCCTGTGCTCCTTAGTAATATGTGTTTGCATCTGACAGGAAGACTGAGGAGTGCACCTGGTTGAGCTTTGACCACAGAACCAGACAGAGCCAGGGGATTCCATAGTAGGCCCCCCCACATCCTTAAGTATGTAACTTATTTAAAGGTAGTGTAGTGGGGCTATGTCCTATATATGTATGAACACACATTTTTTTAATAGTGCTTGTCACCTTTACAGGCCCAGATCCAGACTGCTGCTTTGCCTGAGTGGTTCTTTTATTCATCGAATGTCTCTGCTTCACTTGTTGTTTTTATTCTCTATGTAAGCCTTGTCTTATTCATTTTATTTGTTTGTTTGTTTTAGCAGAACCAACTGATTTTACATTGTTTTTATTTTTAGGTAGAGGGCCAGTCTGCGGGGGGTCGTTTCGCTGGGTACACATTTCTGCATGCTGTGTGGTGATATAAATGGTGGTGGTCACATAGGCATGTTTGAACTTTGTTGTGTAGTGCAGTGCTTAAAACCTTGCAGTGATTGAATTATCTCCTAGTGGGCACCTGGTGAGCACATGGTGTAAGTATTAGCTGAACGCGATAGGATCTCCCCACAGCGAGGAGTCTATCTTTGTTTTAAGCTTTTATTATAGTGGTTGGTTGGTGCTATTTAGGCTATTTCCTTTTTTTATCTTTGTAGAATAAAAGCTATCAATTCTACTACCTGAGTGTTTTTGTTCTTTTAGGCCTCTTAGCCCTCACTCCTCCTGTTTTAATCATCTTGATTTAAATAAACTAATTATTTGTTTTTAATGCATGTTTGCCGCTCTTCCTTTGAACTGTTGTATTATTTGTGTCACCAGTCAGTAGTAGTTAGTTATATTGCCTTGAGGTTCATGATTTTAATTCCTCAGGCCTCTCTACATTCTGAGTTGGGTCACATAAAGAAACACTCTCTCTCTCCCACATTGCATTAGGCCCTAGTAGTCCTCTCTGATTCCACGTGTTTGTAGTTTCCTTTATTTAAGCCATATGGTCCCAGTCACCATTTTGAGTCAGCCATTGTGTTTTTGTCTTTTCCCCTCATATAGTGTAAACTAAGTCCCATTTGTTAAATTATTGTTTTCCTTTTTCTTATTTGATGAATAAATGTCTTTTAATAAGTCTGTTCTTCTATTTCATGTTTCACGGGAATGAAAAACTGTAAAACTCCTAATCCTTGACTTTTATTTGCATTTTTTTTTGCAATTTTGGTTGTACTTATTAAATTATTCATCAGAGGTACAAATTGAGAGTTATTATATTTTGAGACTGAATAAGTGAATTGGCTTTCCTTTCACTTTTTATAAGTGTTTCCCAGAGGTGATGTAAATTCATGTAATTTTTTTTATTATTTCTGACAGCCAAAATTGATAAGATGTTCCACTTACAAAATCCCCTACAAAGTGAAACTACACTGTCTGTAAATGCTGGGACAGTGAGCCCTGTTCATTGTCACAACTCTGGATTTACAATGACAGTGGTGGAAAAAAAGATTTCGGACACCCTTAAAATTTTACACAATCTCAAATATTATCATGAAATATTTGCACTCTTTCACTCACATCACCCACTGGAGCACAAACTGGGAGTTTTCAGAACCTTGCAACACAGGGCCGGACAACATACCAACCTCCACTCGGGCCCAAGCAGAAGAACATAAGCATATAAAGGGAGCTCTGAATACTTGTGGCTATCCAAGTTGGACATTTGGCAAAACAACACGCTCCAGAAAGAATACCAACACGGAGGATGCTGAGAAAATAAAAGATAAACGCAAAAACATTGTCATTCCATACGTGTTTGGGGTCTCAGAGAAACTCAGGAGGATTTTCAACAAACATCAAATCCCTGTATGTTTCAAACCCAGCAACACTCTCAGGCAGAAACTGGTACATCCTAAGGACAAGACACCACACAATCAAAAAAGCAACCTAATATATGCGGTCAAATGCAGTGAGGAATGCAAGGACCTATATATTGGGGAAACAAAACAACCTTTAAACAAACGCATGTCCCAACACAGAAGGGCAGACTCCTCAGGTCCAGTCTCAGCTGTCTACTCCCATCTAAAGGAAAAGGCACACTCCTTTAAAGACAGCAATGTCAAAATCTTGGACAGGGAGGACAGATGGTTTGAAAGAGGAGTCAAAGAAGCCATCTATGTAAAAGTGGAGAAGCCATCACTAAACAGGGGAGGCAGTCTGCGACACCACCTGTCCCCCATTTACAATGTCGCCCTTTCATCTGTACCCAGGAGAGTCAACAACTTAACCTCAGACGACTCTCAACGATCGTCATCCACCAGGGGCTCACCTGACCCTAGCGACTGTCGTTCACACGAGATACTAACAGGGGCACATGAGCCTAACGACTGTCGTCCACATGGGACCACAACAATGGTCAGGTGAAACCAGTACTTTCACAGGTACCTTGGTGGACCCACCCACAAGAGGTTAAATACCTGGGTCCTACTCCACCTTCTTGGTCAGACTAGTGCGGACTAGAAAGACCGATGCTTAGGAACTGATGAAGCCCCTTGGATAAGAGGCGAAACGTCTTCCCAGACAAATACAAGTCCAGTTGCATTCGATTCAATTTGAGAGAGAGAGAACAATGACCTGGATGAATGAGAACATTCACAGACATGGCAAGGGGCATTATCTTGCTGAAACATCCAGTTTCGACCTCGACGGAACAGTGCATGTGCAGAAGGGAGCATGTGGGTTTCGAGAATGACACCCTCTCTAATTTTAAAATTAAGCTTAAAACCTTTTTGTTTGACAAAGCTTATAATTAGTTACAGTCTTAGTTGTTATGACTAAACCTATAGTTAGTCACAATTATCTCTATTGACACTGTAACAGTTAAGGGTATAGCCCTTAGGGTTATGGGGTGGCTCAGGCAACTGAACCATCCCTTAGTTATGCTGCTATAGGCCTAGGCTGCTGGGGGACGTCCCATGATTTTCTGCGCACTTCTTCTTTTCTCTCTTTCTCTCCTCAGACCTACTCTCACATGTATTAGCCCTTATTCCATGTTCTCTGTCTGTGTTCCTGGCTCCACCCACCTGCTGCTGTTTATTGTCTACAATTATCCATTTCTAACACGTTTAATGTTCCACTCTGCTACAGATAAATTTTAGATTAATATTCTATGCAGACTGTAATGTAAATAATTACCAATTATGACAGCTTTTTGCTTCTGTGCTCTGTCTCCTATCATAACTGTAGTCTAACATTGTCCATTGCCAACCCTGTTTGTATTATGTTGCATGTCCTTCTCCTCCTCTCCTCCATTCCCAGCTGTCCTATCTTCCTCCTTTTCCTCCTTTCACCCAGCCCGGCCATCGGCAGGATGGTCCCCCATTTGAGCCAGGATAAGGTTGAGCCTGCTCAAGGTTTCTTCCTGTTAAAAGGGAGTTTTTCCTTGCCACTGTTGCATTAAGTGCTTGCTCTGGGGTCAGGCTCTGGGTCTCTGTAAAGCGCTTTGAGACAATTTTGATTGTGGAAGGCACTATATAAATAAAATTGAATTGAATTTCCACCCCCTGCAGTTTATGTCTCTTCATTTCAGTGGCATGTTTCTCTCTCAGCTTGTCACAGTGGAGTTTTTACTTGAGATTATGTTGTTGCCTGTATGTCTGCTCTAAGCAGGCTGAGTATAATCTAGGCTTGGTCAATGTCATGACCAAGAATGAGTGCAAATGAGTCACATGTCTGCAGCCTTCAGCGGGATTGCACTGACAGGGTGCAGAAGGAAAGCCAAGGGTGGGAACAAATGTGAGAATCACTGCTGCCCTGACCTCACCATGCACACACACACACACACACATCTGTTCAGGTGAGACAAAAAAAACATCTTTACAAATAGCTCAGAACCAAATTTTGGATGAGTGCAGGTCTCCTGACTGTTCAAGATGCCATGGTACAAAACCAAGTCTGTATGTGCATGCTGGGTGCACATCTTCACATCTGTCATCAGATGCACATGCATGTGTGTGTGTGTGTGTGTGTGAGCCCCAGCCAGACCCTGCCATCCCCCATGTTATCCCTCCTGACCTTGTTTAACCTGGAATCCAATCAGATTTGTGCAAAGACCGGAGAGCCCGTCAGATGTGTCAGCTTGAGCTTGCCATGGACTTCACTGCCAGATGTTCACTATGGCAGCAGCTGCCCCATGGTGCTTAAACAATCTCACTGTTTCTTTCTCATCCTGTCACTGTCTGTTTCTGTGTATGCCACTCTCCTCTATGTTCATCCCTTTCTCTCCCTAATGTCTTTAAATATACTTTGCACACACACTGTGGATGCCATTCATTTCAGAGCATTCAGAGCAGATAAAGCAAAGGGGTATTGTAATTGTCTGTTGAACAGTGGACTTCCTTTTTAGGGTTTGGTTTGTGTACGTGACACAACTAGGCGTTCAGCTATGACACCTGGTGACAGTCATTAAAAGATAAACTGATGAGTAAAAATGATTTGTTTGTGTTTGTGTATTTTATCAGCTTTTCCAATTCTTACCAACTGATGGTGGATTTAAGCCTCATACACCTGTCATGTCATCTCGTCAGTTTCTAGATTTTATAATGTAAAAGTTTGTTGCCTGTTTTCTGTCACTGTACATTACATTCTTTCTGTAGCCATTAGTCGTTTTAGCTGACATTTAAAACAAACCAACAGATAATGAAGTGCATGATTCAGAGTCTAATGCAGATAAATCAGATCAGAGAATCGGACCTGTCTACCTTTGCAGGTCACATGATTCTCATCATATTTGTCACATAGCTCCGTTATTTAAAATCGAAAACAGTTCAAAGATTTGAACAAATCTGACAGGTCTGTGATTAAAAGCTGTAGTTAGTAGTGGAGTATTTCGGTTGTTGCTGTCGGTTTGTAGAAAACATGGAGAATAACGCTGCAGAGCAGGCCGTCACCTCAGGCACCACTGGCCGCAGCTGGATGAGGAGATGCTGGGATTATTTCATGCAGAACAAATTTCAGGTTTCGAGTCTGGCAGCCGTTGCTCTGGGTGAGTCACAGATACAGTTAGACAGACAGTTCCTTTGGAGCCAGGGTCATGGTGTCCTCACCTGGGGCTGTTTAGCTTTTTGGAGATCGACACCATTATAAAGCTCTATATCCTCGGTTAATATGACAGGTAAAGCATCCCTGTGATAAACTACGTGGAGTTAATTCATCTTGAAAGAAGTAATGTGAAGAACTATAGACTGAAAGCCATCACACGTGTTAGTGACGAGTTAGCTTAGCCTAGCAGAGCTAACTGACAGAAACAGGCCAAATCATCGCAAAAACTAAAGAATCTGCCCGAAAAAATCCACACTGACCGGTTCGGTGGCTCTGGGTGAGTCACAGATACAAGTGGTTTATCCCAGACCTCACACCTGAAATAACTGAAACAACTCAGACCAGTTTTGTTTTTTGTTTTTTTTTTCTGCTTTAGTACATTTTGAGGAACCGTTAGCCACTTTATGTTGCCTTGGCAACCAGAGCATTGAGTTATTTGAATATGGCGTTTACCTGTTTGCAGTAAATACTGAGACCCATCATGTTTTATCATAGTCCATGACGCAGGACACAACTTTATTTTGGCAGCAGCTGTACGAAGACAGGGTTTCATAGATACATCCATGTTTCTGATTGAATCAAATAAGATCTGTCAGTCATGAACTGAGCGTCCATCAGGGCCCAGGACACTGCTCATGTCAGCTCATGTCACCTGTGTGTGGATGATGTGTCCCTGTAATGAAATGGCTGTGAAGCAGGTGGTTTCTGCTTTCTGATGAGCTCCATGCGTTGGAGTTAAAGATGTTATCTGTTTTAGAAATGACCAACAGTCTGAATGTACTGTGATCACATAAGGAGAAACAATTCAAGACAGGAGTGGTCTATTTAATATATCACTGAATGCTGATGCTTTGTCTGATCAGGTGAGAAGAAATTAACTAACCTAATTTCTGCTTTTTTCTACATATTCAAGTTAGAATTTCTGGTTCAGGGCGGTTTGTTTGTCCATCAGTGTCTTCAACAAGACGATGGAAAATCCCGTCTGTTCCTTTAGAGTTTCTCTGAGGCAGAAATGGTTGTTTATGTTAGGTCCTACAAACTTAGACTAACGTCTCATCGCCTCCTTCATTAGGTTCCATTTGTTGTATCTTTGGCCAATATTTACATGTTTGCTAAAAGTGTGACTTTTGTTTATTGTTTGTAGGAACATGGTCCCATAAAACCTATATATCAAGGCCTGATTCAGGCCTGTTGGAAACAGGCCTGAATCAGGCCTTGATATATGCAGATGAGCCAAACTCCAGCCTGGAAATGGTATATTTCTCATATGTGTCAGTCTGTATATTTATCCTTTGTCTCTATGAATGTGATGTGAAGTTTCTGTTTGGACTCATAATCCTTGATATATGAAGTTTCTCTCAGACTGTTCTTGTTGATGGGTTTTTGGTCTTGTGACAGAATGCCATAGAAGTGCGACTGGTGGGCCATTATATGGAGGGACCCAACATGCTGGGTCTCATTGTCTGCTCTTTTATTTTTGGTCTGACCCTCAACCAGATGCGAGAGAAAGGGAAAGTCCTGGTGGAGGTCCTCACTATCCTGAATGAGGCCACCAAATGGGTGGTCAGCTTGATACTGTGGTAAAGTCAAACATCATCCTCCATGATTCTCTCTGAATGTAATCCAAATACTAGGTCTCTTCTGCTCAGTGTTGAGGCTTTTATTTTCTCATCACATCATTTCCTTTTGCAGCTACTTGCCATTTGAGTTCTCTTCATGATCACAAGCCACGTTGCTGAGGGGCATGACTGGGAAACCATCTTCAAACTTGGAAAGTTTATGGGAGTGGTTGTTCTTGGGTATGTTTACCTTTTGCCAACCCAACATTCTGGTTCCACATTTATTAGAATCTCTGCCTTTCAAAGTGACACGTGATGCAGATTTTGCTTTTTGATTGTGCAATTTTGATTTATTGTCTCCCAAGACATATGAGGACAAAAGAGTGTGCTTTGTGGAGGTTATGGTCAGTATGTTCTCTCACAAAGTTTTTACATCCTCTGTCAACTGCTATTTCTTTGGAGATAATACTGGTAACACATCCTATAAAGTCACAGTCCAAACACTGACTGTAAACTGTACCTACCAAAACACAGGACCGGATCTTTCTGTCCTGCTCGAATAGATTTACTGACCTTCCAGAGCAGGGACTCTGACTGTCAAACAGTAAACGAGCACAGAGTGGGCCTTTAAAGTCAGACTAGTGGGCAAATGTAAGCAAACTGTGAGCAGATGCTGAACTTTCACTCTGACGAGAGGCTAAAGCTTGCTAACAGCTCATCTCTGTGTGTTCCTCATATATTTCAGGCTCATTATTCACGGAAAAATCATTTTACCACTTGTTTATTTCCTGTGTGTGAGATGAAACCCCTCAGCTGTCATCAGGGGGTGTCTCCTGCCTTACTGACAGCGCTGCTCATCTCGTCCAGGTAACAAGTCTGTGTTCAAGACCAAATTTGTAATATTTTTTCATATGGTTAGTTCACTAACAAAGAAAATCCTGTGTCTCCAAGCTTGGCCACGCTGCCGCTCACTTTCCAGTGCTGTGAGAACAGACTCAACATCGACAGAAGAATCACTCACTTCATGCTGCGCATTGGGACCAACATCAACATGGATGGAACTGCCCTTTACGAAGTGGTTGCAGCAGTTTTTATTGCCCAACTCAACCACATCACACTTGACCTGAGCCAATTAATTACCCTCTCGTGAGTCACTCTTCTCTTCCTGTTGTTTAGGAAATCACAGCACCCAACACCTTAATGTGTCAGTGTTTGTCAGCAATTGGTTTACCAGCCAAGGAAGCCTCCATCCTGGTGGTTGTGGAATGGCTCCTGTAAGTTTCATATGTTATGTGCGACCTGTTTTCAGTCTTGACCACAGAGCGAGTCGTTGCACCCTCAGATGTGACTGACTCAGCCGTTACACCGGATACTGTGACTGTCACTGTGACTAACTACAATCCTGCAGGGGTTGTCAAAAATTGTCATGAGGCAGCTCTGCTGCCTCTGGGGTTTGCTTGCTGTCTTCCCGTGGGCATGTTGTGTGTGTGTGTTCTGTGTGGGTGTGTGGATTCCAGGGCGGCTCCTCCCTCCTCCTCATCAGGATGATTCCTTTCACCTGTGTGCAGTCTGGCGGCAATCTACCTCCCCAGCAAGCGTATAAGAGGCTCGGCTTGTCTGTCAACCCTCGCCAGATCGTTCTGTCATCTCACGTGGTGACTAGTACTCTGTGCTCCTAGTTATTCGCTCTCATATTGCCATAACCTGTTTCGCTAGTGGATTATTATTACCTGACTCCTTCTAACCACCGTGCTCTCCTCTCCTGCAGACTCCTCCGGTTTCCCCATCCAGCGTCACCACCTCACCGTTTCATCCGTCTCCGCCACACCGTCCCGGAATTCCTCCTGTCCTCAGCCTCCCCCTTTTGATTTAGTTTGAACTTTCAGAATAAACTGTCCCTTTTCTTTACCGCTAAATCTGTCTTTGTCTGCTTTTGGGCCCAGGCCTAGACAACTTGACTAACCCTAACAAAAATACTGCAGGGCAACACAAAGTTTAATGTTACCTAAGAAAAAATATAGTGAAGGAACGCAAAAGTAAAAGATAATAATTAGTTAGAAGAGGACAGATGTTTAGAAGAATTAGCATGAAGCAGAGCACGTCCTCTGCTTTCATAGTGCAATGTTACTGGTGCCTTTCAGAGACCGCTGCAACACTGTCATCAGCGTAATGGGAGACTGCATCGATGTCGCACTTGTTCACCAAGTGTCCAGGAAAGACCTGGAAGAAATGGAGAAGCAAGGGCAGGAAATGACAAGGTGAAATTCTAGATAGTCTCAGTGTTCATTTTCAAATCTGATGCAAATGATTATTTCAAGCAGGGATGATGAAGGCAGTTTGACAGTATGTGAGCTGAGGGGACCTGTAGACCTAAATCCAGAGAAGACTTATTGGACAGGCATCTAACTTCTAGCTAACTCCATAAAAGAATGAATAAATGTTCCTGAGCATTAAGACTTGGTCTCATCCTCCAGATTATCTCAGTAGTCTGAATCAGGAGTGTGATGATGAGCTGTACCTGTACCTGTACAACAATAAGGACATTATCTGAGCTGAGTGAAAACTCGGCCCATGATTCCTGAGTTTTCTGTCTCTGAAAAACAGGAATAACTAAAGATTTATTTCACGTACAAACACATCATTATCAACATACCAACAGTTTGTTGATAATGACATTTAGGAATGTTCTTTAAACATACCGGCCCTGAAAACAACATCAGAAATCACACATGTATACCTGCTGGTTAAAAATATATTCCTGTCTGAAAACTCCGGTTCAGTGTAATTTCTGAATTTGGAATCAGATCAATCTCTAATAATTCAGCTGGAGGTAACAGGTAAAGTTGCCATGGTTTCACATATCTCTACAGGTGTGTGTTACTGCCATTAATAGAGCTCTTTATTGGTTAGTGTAATTAAAATACACCCAGTCTGTCAGGAACGTTGAAGTAGTGGACACAGCCGCAGAGTATATGGTATCAAAAAAAGGTTTAATCAGTCCAGGTTACACGGTGAAACAGTCCAAGAAAGCAGAGGTACCACAGGGAAAAGGCTGGCTCGAAATCCAGTAAACCAGGCAGGAGTCATACACAAACTCAAAAACACTCTCAAACTAGTAATGGCAAGGAATGCTGGAAAGCTTGGTAGGAACACACAAGACAATCTGGCGACAAGTGCAGGGGGGGCGGGGACTAAATACATCAGGAGGATGTGCAACAATTACAAACAGGTGAAACACATTAAGGGAGGAAGGGTAATCAGGAGGTGGAAGGAGCACACAGGGAGAGGGAAGTTGAGACACCTGAAACGAGAGGGAAAAACTGAACAACTGGAAACTAAAGCATTGTCAAAGTAAAACAGGGAACACTAAATTAACAAAACAAAATAAGACCTCCCAGGGCGAAACCTGACAGTTCCCGCTCCTTAATGTGCGCCTCCTGGGGCACCGCCTAGCTTCTCCGGGTGACGGCGATGGAACTCCCGGATGAGAGCGGGGTCCAGGATGCGGGATGTAGGCTCCCAGGAACTTTCCTCCGGGCCATACCCCTGCCAATCAACCAGGTACTGAAGTCCCCTGCCACGTCGTCTGACGTCCAGCAGACAGTGTAGGCTGGCTGATCATCGATGAGCCGAGGAGGTGGTGGTGGAGGAGATGCTGGTTGCAGAGGACTAGTGACATTTGGCTTGATTTGTGATACATGGAAAACTGGGTGGATGCGGAGAGACCTAGGAAGACGGAGCCTGACTGCCACAGGGTTAACAATTTTTTTTATTTCAAAGGGACCGATGTATTTGGGTGAGAGTTTCTTGGATTCTGTCCGGAGTTTGATGTGTGCAGTGGAGAGCATAACAGACTGACCTGGTGCGTAGGTGGGAGCTTGGGTGCGGTGCCGGTCAGCCAGCCTCTTGTTGTTTTCTGTCGAGCGGAGCAGAGCAGCTCGAGCCTCCCGCCAGATGTGTCTGCAGCGACGAAACTGATGCTGGACCGAAGGCACTCCCACCTCCTTCTCTTACTCTGGAAACAGAGGGGGCTGGTAGCCCCGAGCGCACTCGAAAGGGGATAGCCCGGAGGCAGAAGAGGTGAGGGAGTTGTGTGCGTACTCTACCCAAGGAAGGTGGGTGCTCCATGATGACTGTCTGCGGTGGCAGATGCATCGGAGCGTGAGTCCTGATTAGCTCGTTCCGTTTGGCCGTTGGTTTGAGGATGGAAGCCTGACGACAGGCTGGCTGAGGTGCCGAAGGCGGAGCAGAAGGCTCTCCAGACCTGGGAGACGAACTGTGGCCCTCTGTCAGAAACAATATCCACTGGGATGCCATGTAAGCGGAAGACATGTTTAATGATGAGTTTGGCTGTCTCCGCAGCGGTAGGGAGCTTACAAAGAGCCACAGGGTGAGCAGCTTTAGAGAAGTGGTCTACAATGGTAAAATACAAAAATACAAGCCCCACCGCGCCTGTCTCGCATTCAGCCGCTTGGCAGTCTGGATGTACGTCAAGTTTTTATGATCTGTCCAGACCACAAACAGATGGACAGCCTCCTCCAGCGCTAACTTTATAGCTAACAGCTCCTTGTTACCCACATCATAATTTCTCTCAGCTGGAGAGAGCCGACGAGAAAAACATGCACAAGGGTGAAGTTTATTATCTGCTTTTGCGTGCTGGGATAAGACCGCTCCAACCCCAGTGTCAGAGGCATCAACCTCAATGATGGCGGGAGGGATCCGGTTGGGTCAGGACTGGTGCGGAGGTGAAAAGCTGCTTTAGCTGTTGAAAGGCAGCGCCAGCTTCCTCCGTCCAGCGGAATGGAACTGAGGGGGAGGTGTGCTACAGCACTGTAGTTCCTAATGAACCACCGGAGGAAGTCAGCAAACCCCAGAAAGCGTTGAAGTTGTTTGCGGGTGGTGGGAACCGGCCAATTAACTACCGCACTAACCTTGGTGGAATCTGGTCTCAGCTCTCCCTCATTTATGACAAAACCCAAGAAAGTCACAGATGCCAAATGAAACTCACATTTCTCAGATTTGACAAAGTTTTTTTTCCAGTAACCTCTGGAGGACCATCCAAACATGCCGCCTATGTTCATCCAGGTCCCTGGAAAAAATCAGCCCAAAAGGCATTACCAGGTACTTGAAGTGTCCCATGGGCGTGTTAAACGCCGTCTTCCATTAGTCCCCAGCCCGGATGCGGATCGTGGTATTCGGCCGGGACGTTGGCTAAGTCAAGTGAGACTGGCTCCTCTACTGAGGCTGAGCGGTCACTACCGGGGGGCTGAGCTGAGTGCAGACAGGTGGCATGGCAGAAGTTACTCCAGCTAGTAATTCGACTGGATGACCAGTCTGTGACAGGGTTCTGGAGGGATAACCAGGGGTGGCCCAGAACAACAGGGATCTGGGGAGAAGAAAAAAGGTAAAACTGGGTGTGTTCATGGTGGTTACCAGTAACAATCAGATGCACGAGTTCAGTTTGAAACCGAACGGTAGAGACTACTCGACCATTCAGAGAAGTGACCGGAATCTGTTTAGGCAGAGCCTCAAAGCCGATGCCTGCCTGCCTGGCCAAATCAGCATCTAAAAGATTTTGTTTGGTCCCAGAATCAATTAGTACCTGGACAGGTATTTCCCGCTCTCTTAAAACAATTTGGGCCTCAATGATTAGGCTAGTCATGGGTTTAGTGGGCGCTTGGGTTATGCTTGTCAATGCGCCCACTTTCAAGGACGAGCTGATGCGTTTGGGCGAACCATACACTCCCTGATGTAGTGGCCCTCCTGACCGCAGTAAAGGCACTCACCTGACTTGAACCGTCGTTGGCGCTCCGCTGTGGAGAGATGACTGCGGCCCTGCTGCATCAGCTCCTCAGCCGCCTGAGGGGTGGATGAATGCTCTGTGGGATGAGAGGACAGGACACCAGTTAGTGGGGGGACAGAGTGCTCTCTGGAGCGCCCGGGATGAGCGGGACCGATCACCTCTCTGCGACGCTCCAGCTGGCGATCAGCCAGCCGATTGTTGATCCAGATGAACAGGCTAATGAGGCTGTCAAAGTTGGAGGGCTGGTCTAGAGGAATAAGGTGGTTCCCCTGATAACCCCGCGAGGAAAGCGTCGCAGAGCGCCTCTTCGTTCCAGCCACTATCCGCTGCTAAAGTTTTGAATTCAACGCCGAAGTCTGCTGCCCGTCGGCCTCCCTGTCGCGCTCCCATGAGCGCTCTGGCGGCCTCCCTTCCTTGCAGGTGGCCGACTTCCGGCTCCACTCTGCCATTGCCCAAGCCGCCGCTCTGCCTGTCAGATGGGAGACGATGAAGGCTATTCGGGCTCAGTCAGTGGCGAAGGCAGCATCCAGGAGTTCAAAGTGCAACTCGCACTAAGTGAGAAAGGCACGACAATCTCCAGACTCACCCGAGAATTTTTCCGGACGAGCCAACTGCACGGGAAGAGGAGAGGCTGAGTGGGTAGCAGAAGCCTCATCTGGGCAAGGGTCATACACAAACTCAAAAAACACTCTCGAATTAGTAACGGCAAGAAACGCTGGAAAGCTTGGTAGTGCAGGGGGGATGGGGACTAAATACATCAGGAGGAGGTGCGACAATTACAGGTGAAACACATTAAGGGAGGAAGGGTAATCAGGAGGTGGGAAGAGCACACAGGGAGAGGGAAGTCGAGACACCTGAAACGAGAGCGAAAAACAGCAAACAACCGGAAACTAAAGCATTGTCAAAGTAAAACAGTAAACACTAAATAAACAAAATAAGACAGCCCTGGCTCCCAGGGCGAAACCTGACACAGTCATATATATAAATAATTGCCAACTCTCTGAGAGCTTCTATTTCGCTTTATCACATTATTCATGTTTTGCTATTATGTCTGTTTTTGTCAGGTTTTTTTTTTAAATTGGTGAAATAAATGAAATAAATTTCATTTCAGAGTTCAAAACATAACATCCAGCTATCGTTTTATATTTTTGTGAAGGCTATTTATTTTTGGTAGCCGTCTTAGGGCTGCAGGACGGGGAACATATTTTTGCATTTTTTTTAAATTGCATTTAAAGTAATAACCTATCAAAATCAGTGTTGTTTAGATATCCCAGACTGATAATCCCTGCACAAAAAAAATACACTTTGCATTTGTAGTAGGTTGGAAAAATGCCATATAAATAGTATTAAAAAAAACACACAAAAAAACACACCCTATTTTTTTGTTAAATCATTGAATCGCTGCAAAGGTGATTTTATATTCTTCAGTCTTTACCTCTGAGGTAGATGTACTATGTCGCCAGGAGATGACAGTGTGGTGCAGTGGGTCTAGTGGGCAGGCACAGTTGAAAATAAATGAGCGCCAGCAGAACACGCTAACTTGTGTCCACCTCCTTTGATCCACAGGTAATACCAAATTTTACTTTTTCATCGTTCAGTATTGTATGTACATGGAAGATAAAGTGTGGAGAAATGTTTAAAATGATTTGAGATGTTTGGGACATGTGTGTATGAGGTGACGAGTCTTGGCTTTGTTCCAGTGTTTTTGCCGGTCTTTCATTACGCTAATTAGTAACTTTAACGTTACTGTAAACGTTTTAAGAGTTTCAGTTGTGAAAATGGGTTTGTGCATGGCAGTGTAGTGTAAATGTGCATTAGTAGCCTTGAGTGTGTGTGTGTGTGTGTGTGTGTATATGTAGTAGGAATGTGTGTTTTGATTTTTCTTATTTTGGAATATAGACTCAATAGTCAGCTTTATGTTTCACCTTGGATCAATTACTTTGTACTCTGATGCTAAGGGATGCATATATATATATATATATATATATATATATATATATATATATATATATATATATATATATATATATTTACTCGCATTTCATGTAAGAAATGTATATATCTATACATATGTATATTTGTTTTATTTATTTTTATCTGAGTGAGAGAAGAATGTTTTATGTTATTTATCGTCAGTAATGTGAATTGGTTGTCATTTTATTTTTAAAGCTTGATCACAAATGTGCCCAGGGCAGTTGAAAATAAATGAGCCGGTCCAGATTCCCCTAGGTCTGGCGCCGGTAACAATTGGGGGCTCGTTCGGGATTTAAATAGTGTTGCTGCCTGGTGAAGTGTGTGCTGAGATGACGTGAACCTGTGTCCAAAGCTTCAGGGAAGGCTGCAAACCAGAGCGTCATCCAGAGAGCAGAGGCCACCTGTGTAACGTCAATATGGCTCCAGTCACTGTACGGCGGACATTGATTTTCATGATCCAAAAGAGACTTTCCAGTTTGAGTGCAAGTCAGCTGCTGAGGGTTGCCAGTTCGATTGATGACAGCGACACATCTGGCAACATTGAGGACCTGAGTGAACCAGATCTGTACGATCTGATCGTTAACTACATAAGAAGTGAAGAACTGAGTGCCCTGGAGGATGAAGGCATGGCTCAACTCCTCACCCTTGATGACCTGCTGCGTGACCTGCTAGACCCAGAGACCAGGCTGGTTGAAACTAGCCAGGCCGACCCTCTCGAGATGGGAGATGCCACAGCCTATCACCAGGAATGCCCCAATCCCCTTGATCCTGACCATAACCCTTCAATCCAACCCTCCTCTCTCCCAATCACAAACATTCTCACACATCCATCTCCACATTCAAGAAGAGACAGTAGCATACCAATGAGGAAGCTCACTGCTACAGCGTCCGCCACACCACCAATAGCGGGTGTGGGAGAAGCTTCGGTTGGTAGGGTGAGTCTCCCTTCCAGTGAGGGAGATCATGGACTAAGGCTGAATGATGTAGAAGCTCTGCTCCCACGTAGAGAGTTTAAGCTACATGGTGGTCAGATTTCTGATGTTAGTTCAGACATGTCATACAGTAACTTGTCTAAACAGACTGACGAAAGTTTGGAAGAAGGTTTCACAGAGTCTGAGGTGATTCACACTGTGATTAAGATTATAAAACCTGGTACCTTCAAAGAGATGTTGTCTAGCAAAGATGACTTAAGTGTTGATAAGCTAAAGTGGTTTCTCCCTGCTCATATCAGGGACAAAAGTAGTACTGAGCTTTTCCAAGAGTTACGTAATGCTAAACAACAAGACAAAGAGAGCCCACAGCAGTTTCTGTACAAAGTAATGGGGCTAAAGCAACGTGTTCTCTTTGAGTCACAGCAACCTGGTGCAGAGTTTACCTATAACAAAAAGCATTTTTGCACACCCTTTACCAAGGGTTAAATGAGAAAAACAACCATGTTCGGCACGGCCTCAAGCCATTACTTACAGATCTGCAGGTTAGTGATGACTTTCCCTTAGATGTAATTACTAAGTCTACCAGTGAGGAAGCACAAAGACAAAAACGGCTTGGTACAGTGGCAAAAACTCGACCAGTAACTGTGAGTACAACTCAAGTTGACACTGAGTTACAAGGATCAAGGATCAAGGAACTTTATTGTCATACCAGGACATTTACATGTTATGGTACGAAATTAGTACTCAGGTCCCAGTTTAAGCCATTCAGAGCCGTGAACAAAATGAAGTATAAACATAAGGGCAGTAGTATAAACATTAGAGTATAAACATTAGAGTAGAAAAATAAAATAAATATAACATTAGAGAAATTAAAATAAACATTAGAGTAGAAATATATAAACATTGTGAAATTAAACAATTAGCAATTAAATAGAGTAAAAAAAATAAGATAAGATAAGGTAAGCCGAAGTTAGCACGTGCATAAACACTCATGTGCAAGTGGAAGGTAGTGGTAGTGCAGAGGTCGCCATGTATTGCACCTCGGGAACAGATAAAGTGTTGTAGTGCAGGACTGTCAGTGTGTGGTGAGGGGGGGAAGGGGGGGGGGGGGGGGGGTCTACAGGGCAGGGCTAGAGTTCAGCAGTCTTACAGCTTCAGGGAAGAAGCTGTTCCTGAGCCTGGTGGTCCTGCTCCGGATGCTCCTCAGCCGCCTGCCTGAGGGGAGGGGTTGGAAGAGACTGTGTGCGGGATGGGTGGAGTCCTTCATGATGCGGAGGGCCCTCCCTCTGCATCGTGCTGTGTAGAGGTCTGAGGTGGTGGGCAGGCTGTTCCCCACAGTCCTCTGTGCAGCCTTTACCACCCTCTGCAGAGCCTTCCTCTCAGCAGCAGTGCAGCTGCCATGCCACACAGTGATACAGGTGCAGAGGACACTCTCCACCACACAGTGGTAGAAGCTCCTCAGGATTGAGCCTCCAAGTCCAGCTCGCCGCAGCTTCCTGAGGAGGTAGAGGCGCTGGTGGGCCTTTCTAACCAGATGAGATGTGTTGGTGTTCCAGGTGAGGTCCTCGGTGATGTGTACACCCAGGTACCTGAAGCTGGAGACCACCTCCACAGCTGCTCCTCCGATGTGCAGGGGGGGGAGAGGGCGCCTGTCTCTTCTGAAATCCACCACCATCTCCTTGGTCTTTTTCACATTGATGCAGAGGTTGTTGTTTCTGCACCACTGCTCCAGATGTTCCACCTCCTCTCTGTACTCTGACTCATCGTTGTCAGTGATGCGTCCCACTACTGCTGTGTCGTCCGCGAACTTCACTATATGACAGCTGGGGTGTCTCGCCGAGCAGTCATATGTCAGCAGGGTGAACAGGAGGGGGCTCAGCACACAGCCCTGCGGCGAGCCAGTGCTGAGGGTGATGGAGGAGGAGATGGTGTTGTGGATTCTGACAGTCTGTGTTCTGCTGGTCAGAAAGTCCAGGACCCAGTTCCCCAGTGTGGGACTCAGACCGAGGAGGGAGAGCTTCTGTACCAGGGTCTGTGGAATGATGGTGTTGAAGGCTGATGAGAAGTCCAGGAAGAGCAGACGGACATATGAGTTCCTGCTCTCCAGGTGGGTGAGGGTTGTGTGGACCACTGATGAGATGGCGTCATCAGTGGAGCGGTTCTTCCTGTAGGCGTACTGGTGGGGGTCCACAGTGACATCGATGGAGTTTTTGATGTGGCCCATGACCAGCCTCTCAAAGCACTTCATGACTACCGGGGTCAGAGCTATGGGTCGGTAGTCATTGAGGCCTGTCACTGTGGAGCACTTAGGGACGGGGACAATTGTGGCAGTCTTTAAGCAGGAGGGGACAGATGCCAGTGACAGTGAGGTGTTGAAAATGTCCGTCAGCACCTCAGACAGCTGATGAGCACAGTCCCTCAGAACCCGCCCTGGGATGTTGTCGGGGCCTGCAGCTTTGCGGGGGTTAATTCCTATCAGGGTTCTCCTCACATCAGCTGTGGTCACTCTGAGGGGTGTGTCACCAGGTGGCGGTGTGAGTCTGGTGCAGGAGGGGGGTGAGTCAGGATCCTCGAAGCGGGCATAGAACCTGTTTAGTGCCTCTGGCAGGGAGGGGTCCAGTGGGCATTGTGCATCCCTGGTGTTGTAATTTGTGATGCACTTGATGCCCTTCCACATGCTCCGGGGGTCGTTGGAGGTGAAGTGACCCTGAATTTTCTGAGCATATGTGGCTTTGGCCCTCGAGATGCCCGCTGTCAGTTCTTTCCTCGCCACTCTCAGCGCTGATGCCTCACCTGCCCTAAACGCAGCATCCCTAGCTTTCAGCAGAGCTCTGACCTCAGCATTCAGCCAGGGTTTCTGGTTTGGGAAGCAGGTTACTGTCCTGGTGGTGGCGACATCATCAGCACACTTAGAGATGAAGCCGAGGACGGAGGAGGTGTATTCCTCGGGGTCCACCTCTCCCTCATATGTGGCTGCCTCCCTGAAGACCTGCCAGTCTGTGCATTGAAAGCAGTCCTGTAGCACAGAGGCTGCATCACTGGGCCACACAGTGACAGTCTTCTTTGTTGGCCTGATCCGTCTCAGCAGTGGGCGGTAAGCTGGCGCAAGCAGGATGGAGATGTGGTCGGAGAGGCCAAGAGGGGGGCGGGGGAGAGCTCTGTATGCATCCTGAATGTTAGTGTACACACAGTCCAGAATGTTATCTCCGCGTGTGGGGATGGTGACATGCTGGTAAAAACTGGGCAAAGTGTCCGTCAGTTTCACGTGGTTAAAGTCTCCCGCAACCACGTAAAACGCCTCCGGGTGCCTGCTCTGCAACGAGCTAATGGTGTCTTGTAGCTCCTGTAATGCTTCGTTAGCATTAGCGTTAGCATTAGCACCCGGCGGGATGTAAACAATGGTGACGAACACCGCGGTGAACTCCCGTGGCAGATAGTACGGCCGACATTTCACTGTCATAAGTTCTATCGCCTCAGAGCAGAAACTTTTTACCAGTCCACAGTTTGTACACCAACCTTCATTCACGTACACACAGAGTCCTCCTCCCCGTGTTTTCCCTGACCGGTGGTCACGGTCCGCCCGGAAAAGCTGTAGTCCGTCGATCTGGAAGGCTGAGTCCGGCATGTTGTGGTTTAGCCAGGTTTCCGTGAGGCAGAAAACAGCACAGTTCCTCATCTCCGTGGAAACACTCAGCCTCAGACGTAACAGATCCACTTTGTTGTCCAGGGAGCGGACGTTGGCCAGAAAGAGAGTTGGAATCGGCGGCCTGCTGGCCTTCAGCCGGACTTGCACGCCTGCTCGCTTTCCTCTCTTTTGTTTTCGGGAGCATCGCTTCCTCTTGCTGGCTGCTCCCCGTACTCTGCTGCGCCACTCCGTCGTCCTCAGGAGCCCCAGTCTTCCGAGTGCGGATTTCAGCGTCGGTGGGATTGTGGTAACCGAACTATCTCTGATGGTCTTTAGTTCGGTAGAGCTGTACCTTACACGTGAATTTAGCGCTAAACTACTGCTAAAAACGGCCTCGAAGTGGGAAAAGTAAGGCTTAATCCTGGGAGCTCGAGAAGCCTCGAGAAGCCGCTGCATCCCTGTGCGCCGCCATCTTGAATCATCTCATCTAATCTAATCTCAGCTAATCGTGATGCTATTAGAGAATTGACTGCACAAGTGACTTCGCTGACCAAACAACTGACCCACATGGTGAAGCCCACTGATGGTGTTGCACCTAGCGACCCTCCCTCACCCGCAGTCCATCCTCAGACATCATCATCTGAGATCAGAGGTTCATGTAAGAGTTGTGTGGAGCAGCGATACGGATACGGCTTTCAAATGTGCTATAATTCGGCTTAGGTCTAGGATTAATTAATAAACTTGAGTGGTAGATTGCTGCCACTCCTCCTCCTCGGTCTGTGCCTCGAGGAATGTGATAATTAATATGACTAGCAGGGGTTGACTCATTTGGACTGACATACTCGTCCTCCTGCAGCCAGGTCTCAGTAAGACAGAATAAATCAATCTGCTGATCCATTATCAAATCATTTACTAACAGAGATTTAGACAAGAGAGATCTAATGTTTAATAGCCCACATCTAATTGTGGTGTTTTTAGGTTCAGATACTTTTGTAGTATTAATTCTTTTTAGGTTTTTATGAATAACACCCCTTTTGGTTTATACACTTTTTTGTTTTTATCCTATAGAGACACAGTCTCAAGTTGACACTGAGTTATGCCACCCAGCTGCCCTGGCTCCCGGCCTGGCGGCTCGGCTGGGGGCTAACAGGAGCTAAAGTAGGACGGCTAGCTGTAGCTAATCTAGGCTGGTCCGCACCAGCTACAGGGGACTGACTAGCTAGCGCAGCTACGGGGTGGTTATCTATGGTGTGGAGCTGAGCCTCTACTTCCCTCAGCCTTACCTCCAATGCTACAAAAATGCTACATTTATTACACATACCATTGTCGCTAAAGGAGGCAGAGGAGTAACTAAACATCTCACACACCGTGCTAGAGAGAGGAGAGACAGCAGTAGAAAGAGGAGCCATTGCTAACAGCTAAGCTAGCGGACCAGAGATAGAGCGATTAGATTAGAGTGTAGTGTTAAATCCCGAGGGACCCATGCACAACAGATGTTTAACTAAAGCAATATACGTGTGCAAGAATTCAGAGATTGACCACAGAACATGGCAAAGTTAGAGTTGATTAAAGAGCTAGGATAACACTCGTAACACCACAGTGCAGAAGCAGCAAACAGGAAGTGACACAATACGTTACCACCACGTCAGCACGTCAGGTGCACTCGATGTTTCTGTCCCATCTAACTGACTGTTAGCTAGCTGTTCAGTGTCTAACATCATGATGACACATTAGAGAGAATAAGGGTACACCCTTATGTCAAAAGGGTGATTTATGACCCCCCACCACGCAAACTGGTTGTAGAAGCTCCTTTCTCCTTGTGCTATGGTCACATGGAAAGGAGTGCTAAGTGACAGAGTTTCAGATCAAAGGGTCAATATGCAATGTTGTAGACTCTAAGGTGTCTTGTGACGAGGCATTTGTTGATTCGAGCGTGTCACAAAGATGAGAAATAATGTCTCCTTCCTCCGTTTGCTACAACTTGCCCCCCCCCCCCCCCCAATTTGCTTCCAACGCTCTTATCCCTGGGAAAACCCCTCCCTGCATCATCACACCTCTCCAGTAATTTTCTGCAAAGCGCTTATATAGGTTCCGACAGACTTTCAGAGTTGCATACGAGGCAGTATAGCAGTCATCATGAAAAATGAGGTGTGACAACGATCACAGAGCGGTTTTATCTGTGCCAGAGGGAAATCAATATGGCGAGGGTCTGCGACGAAAGACCAGATAGGCGACCCGCAAGACAAACGACGTGATCCATGAAGAAACAGTGATAGAAGACATCGTAAGGCAGTCTCAGCAAAAGACGCCTGATGTATCCGGTTCGATGATTAGTGACACCTGTAAACACAGCGGTGCTGCCCCAGGAGAGACCCGACGTCCCCCGTGAACTGAGAAGGAGGAGACGGGGATGTCGTGCCGGAGTTCGGCGTCAGGCTAGGAGGAGAAGATACAGACCAGTTCTTCCGTCTGTAGTCATGGGGAACGTGAGATCTCTTCCCAACAAGATGGACAAGCTGGCGGCGCTGACCCGGCACCAGAGGGAATACCGAGAGAGCAGCATCATGATGTTTACGGAGACATGGCTGAACGCGCTAACTCCGGACACCAACATAGCCCTGGATGGATTTCTCTTGGTGCGGTCGGACAGGACAGTGGAGAGCGGTAAGAGGAAGGGTGGAGGGCTAGCTGTGTTTGTAAACAACAGGTGGTGTAACCCTGGGCACATCACTGTTAAAGAACAACTCTGCTGTAAAGACATTGAGCTGCTAGCTATTAGCATGAGGCCATATTATTTACCGAGGGAATTCTCGCATGTTGTTATTATTGCGGTGTATGCCCCCCCCCTCTGCAAATAGCGACACGGCCCTTGATGTCCTTCACTCAGCAGTCAGCAGACTGCAGACACAGCACCCTCATGCCCTTTTCCTTATCTCGGGGGACTTCAACCATGTGTCTCCATCGTCCACTCTGACCACTTTCTCACAATATGTTACCTGTCACACCAGAGAAGATAGGACACTGGACTTATTCTATGCCAACACCAAGGAGGCATACTCATCATCACCACTTCCTCCTCTGGGCAGATCCGATCACAACCTGGTGCACCTCCTGCCTGTGTACAAACCACTTGTACACAGACAACCAGCTGTGACCCGCACTATAAGAAGATGGTCCCCTGAGTCTGAGGAGGCTCTGAGGGACTGCTTTGAAACCACTGTGTGGGACGAACTCTGCAATCCTCATGGGGAGGACATTGACAGCCTGACTCACTGCATAACGGACTACATTAATTTTTGTGTGGACAACACTGTACCCACCAGGACTGTACGGTGTTTTCCAAACAACAAACCATGGATTGACGCTGACATAAAGGCTCTCCTGAAGGAGAAGAAGAGAGCCTTTAGGTCAGGCGACAGGGAGCGACTGAAGGAGGTGCAGAGAGAGCTGAGGAGGAAGATCAGAGAAGGGAAGAGTAGCTACAGAAAGAAGATGGAGGACCAGCTGCAGAGGAACAACATCTGTGGAGTCTGGAGGGGCCTTAAAACCATCTCAGGGCACAGGGAACCAGACTCTCAGACTGTGGGGGATCAGAAGTGGGTGAACGACCTGAACTTGTTTTTCAACAGGTTTGACCAGTCACCCAACCCTCCCTCACCCCAGTTGCCTCTGCTGCAGCCCCCCTTGTCGGCACCTCCAGGTTACTGCTCCATCCCCCCTCCTGCAGGTCTCAGCTCACAATCACCCCCCACTGCCCTTGCTCCTCCAGGACACTGCCCCACCCCCCCTCCTGCAGAACCCAGCTCACAACTACCCCCCAATGCCCCTACTCCTATTCCAACCCGCTCAGCCACCCCCCCCCCCCCCTTCCCTCATGACTTCAATCACCCAGTCCCCATGTTCCAATCTGTCCCTCTCTACAGACCAGGTGAGAAGGGAGCTCAGAAGGATCAGCGCTAGGAAGGCTACGGGTCCGGACGGAATCAGCTCCAGGCTCCTCAAATCCTGTGCAGACCAGCTCTGTGGGATTGCGGGGCATGTCTTCAACCTCAGCCTGAAGTTGGGAAGAGTTCCACAGCTGTGGAAAACATCCTGTGTGGTACCGGTGCCTAAGACAGCGCACCTGAACCACCTCTTCAATAACTATAGGCCTGTGGCACTTACATCACACTTGATGAAGACACTGGAGCGACTAGTACTCTCCCATCTCCGCCCCCTGGTGAGGCCGTCGATGGACCCATTGCAGTTTGCCTACCAGCCTGGTATTGGAGTGGAGGACGCTGTCATCTTCCTCCTGCACAGAGCTCTCTCTCACCTGGAGAAGCCCGGCAGCACTGTGAGGATCATGTTTTTCGATTTCTCCAGTGCCTTCAATACCATACAGCCGCTGCTCCTGAGGGACAAGCTGGAGCACTCGGGAGTGGATCACCACATCTCGACCTGGATACTGGACTACCTCACCAACCGCCCACAGTATGTGAGGACAAAGGACTGTGAGTCTGACATGGTGGTCAGCAGTACAGGGGCTCCACAGGGAACAGTCTTGGCTCCTTTCCTGTTCACCCTGTACACGGCAGACTTCATGTACAGGACAACCAACTGCCACCTGCAGAAGTTCTCCGATGACTCTGCCATCGTCGGCCTCATCACAGACGACGATGACAGGGAGTACAGAGAACTGATCCAGGACTTCGTGGACTGGTGTCGGCGGAATCACCTCCAGATCAACTCAGGGAAAACCAAGGAGCTGGTGGTGGACTTCCGCAGACGCAGCCACCCCCCTCCAACACCAGTGAACATCCAGGGAACGGACATTGAGAGTGTGGTCTCTTACAGGTACCTGGGTGTTCACCTGAACAATAAACTGGACTGGACTGATAACACTAATGCCCTATACAAGAAGGGTCAGAGCAGGCTCTACCTTCTTAGGAGACTCAGGTCCTTTGGAGTGCAGGGGGCGCTCCTCAGGTCCTTCTTTGACTCTGTTGTGGCATCAGCCGTTTTCTATGGTGTGGTCTGCTGGAGCAGCAGCATCTCTGCGGCGGACAGGAAGAGACTGGACAAACTGATCAGGAAGGCCAGCTCAGTCCTGGGTTGCTCCCTTGACCCAGTGCAGGTGGTGGGAGAGAGGAGGATGGTAGCAAAGTTATCATCAATGATGGTGAATGAGTCCCACCCCATGCAGGACACACTGACTGCACTGAGCAGCTCCTTCAGTGAGAGGCTTCTTCACCCCAAGACAGTGAAGGAGCGTTATCGCAGGTCCTTCCTTCCTGCGGCTGTTAGACTGTACAACCAGCTGTGCTGAGCAAACCACATGCACAAAACCACTTGCACACATACTCTGTTCTGGACTTAATAACTGGTGCTTTATGTGCAGCCTTCTTCTTCTCCTTTTTTCATACTGTTTACTGTTTATAGTATTTATTATTATTGTGTAAATCCTGAGTGTTTTTTTTTTTTCTGCTGCTGTAACAGTGCAATTTCCCCATTGTGGGACTATTAAAGGTTTTATCTATCTATCTATCTATCTAAACGTCTACAAAGACATGCCTTCAACACCAACTGCTCCAAAGAAAACGACGATGTATCGGCGACAACTACAGATGCCAGCCGCTGCTTCTCTGAAGAAAGAATGGTCTTTAGAGCCCTATGGACTGTGTGGATGGTGGGGTTATGTGTTTAAGTACGAAACAGGGGAGTTGTGGATGTATCAGTGGGATCAGGATGAAGCTTTGGGTGCTCTGTACACCATAGCTACACTGACTTCAGTCGATTGGAGTATGATGAAACTCTTGCTAGCCCGTCGACGCATCGAGAAGGCTGCTGTCCGTGATTCCCCAGCAATCGGCTGGCCGAGGCAGTTTGCAGCCTCTCCGCACTGATGCAGAGCTTGCACAGAAAAAGATCATTTTCAGCGCCGTTTGGCTGTCCAAAACTACACCCTACAGCCAATGGTTCCTCCAGCTCAGCCTGCGGACATCTGAGGATCCGGCTAGTGAGGAGCTCCTTTTCTTGGAGTATTTTGATTCAGACTGCAGTGTATTCAGCACATCATTAGCCCTGCCATTTCATGTCTGGCATGAAATGATGAATCAAGCAGAAGGAAATATCGCTAGTCTTTTCTGTAGCTGTCGCAACTGGAGGGATGCTTTAGTGGTGAAAAAAACCTTGTCCTTCCAGACTTTGCCAAGCCCCGCCTCTCTGCAACATTCTCCCAGACCACACCTCAAAACGCTATAAAAGAGACTTGGAAAAGACAAAAAGATACATTTGCTGACAAGATGGAACACGACGAGGCCTGCTGTTTAAAAGGGGGGTTCATGTGCTCAACCATTCATGACCTATCCCAGAGGAATCTGCTTCAATTCCAACAGACCGGCAGCATTGAGGTCGCCAAGCTTCGTGCCGTACTACAGTCCTCACCGGTTTTGGCGGCTGCGGCTCAAGCTCTCGCTCCTGGTGCTCCTCGTCCGACTCCATTCTGACCGACTAATCAGACAGGAGGTTTTCAGAGAAGGTTCTTTCATTCAGGTCGAAGATGACGTGCTGACGTGGTGGTAACCTGGTGGTAACATATTGTGTCACTTCCTGTTTGCTGCTTCTGCACTGTGGTGTTACAAGTGTTATCCTAGCTTATTAATCAACTCTTACCGTGTTCTGTGGTCAATCTCTGAATTCCTGCACATGTATATTGCTTTAGTTAAACATCTGTTGTGCACGTGTCCCTCTGGATTTAACACTACACTCTAATCACTCTATCTCTGGTCCGCTAGCTTAGCAGTTAGCAATGGCTTCTCTTTCTCCTGCTGTCTCTCCTGCTGTCTCTTCTGCTGTCCCTCCTCTCTCTTGCATGGTGTGTGAGATGTTTAGTTACTCCTCTGCCTCCTTTAGCGATAATGGTATGTGTAATAAATGTAGCATTTTTGTAGCATTGGAGGCGAGACTGAGGGAAGTAGAGGCTTGGCTCCGCACCATAGATAACCGCCCCATAGCAACGCTAGCTAGTCAGTCCCCTGTAGCTGATGCGGACCAGCCTAGATTAGCTACAGCTAGCCGTCCTACTTTAGCTCCTGTTAGCCCCCAGCCAAGCCGCCAGGCCGGGAGCCAGGGCGTCCTACATTAGCTCCTGTTAGCTGTTCCCCGGCAGCTCCCGAGCAGCCGGGAAGCCAGGGTGGCTGGGTGGCAGTCCGAAGGAAACATAGCATGAAACAACGGCCCGTGGATCACCATCAACCGCTTCATGTTTCAAACAGATTTTCCCCAATCAGCGACACACCCGCTGAGGAAAAAACTCTGGTTATTGGCAGCTCCATTTTGCGAAATGTGAAGTTAGAGACTCCAGCGACCATAGTTAAATGCACTCCTGGGGCCAGAGCGGGCGACGTTGAATCGTATTTAAAACTGCTGGCTAAGGATAAATGTAGATTTGGTAAGATCGTTGTTCACGTCGGCGGTAATGACACCCGATTACGCCAATCGGAGGTCACTAAAATTAATGTGGAATCGGTGTGTAACTATGCCAAAACAATGTCGGACTCCGTAGTGTTCTCTGGACCCTTGCCCGATTTGACCAGTGATGACGTGTATAAATTAAAAAATGCAAGAGGTGTTATTCATAAAAACCTCAAAAAAATTAATACTACAAAAGTATCTGAACCTAAAAACACCACAATTATTGATTGATTGATTTATTCTGTCTGACTGAGACCTGGCTGCAGGAGGAAGAGTATGTCAGTCTAAATGAGTCAACCCCTGCTAGTCATATTAATTATCACATTCCTCGAGTCACAAGCCGAGGAGGAGGAGTGGCAGCAATCTACCACTCAAGTTTACTAATTAATCCTAGACCTAAGCCGAAATATAGCACATTTGAAAGCCTTATCCTCAGCCTCTCACATCCAAATTGGAAGACAGAAAAACCGGTACTATTTGCTGTGGTGTATCGTCCACCTGCTGCTTACTCAGAGTTTTTGTCTGAATTCACTGAATTTTTATCTGATTTAGTGCTTAGTACGGATAAAGCAATTATAGTGGGCGACTTTAATATCCATGTTGATACCCACAATGACAGCCTTAGAACTACTAGAATATCCTCTGTCAGGACGGCAAACAGGTCCCCGCTAAAGCTTTCCAACCCCGATTTGACGATGGGATTTCGGTCAGAGAATTTTACAACATGTTCATGGCCACTGGGAGGCATCTCAAAGATTTACCTCTGAGCATCGACCGTCGAGAATTTAACGAAGGTTACTCTTTGTTTGTATTCAATCTCAACCCGGGAGAAGACAACAACGCTTTGTCCCCCATTTCCAATGGGAATCTAAGACTGGAGATGAGATTCAGAGTTCCCCTGCCTCACACTACCACTCTGATTGTGTATGCCTGTTACGACTCCATTTTGGAGATCAACTCTAAACGACAGGTGCTGGTGGATTATTATTAACTAAAAAATGGATAATCATCAGCTGGAAAATCTTTTGCATCATCTGCTGGGCGATGTATTTTGCGGATCAGCTCCCCTTGCTGACTTTATCATTCAGAACCCCCGTATACTTCATCGTCAACACACACCCATCTCCCATGCCTGGAGAGCACTGGTTGGCTTTGACTCTGGAAGAAAAGGGCACTTTTTTTGACCCTTACGGTTTGCCCCCTGACTTTGCTCATTACCCTTCGACCATCTTGCAGTTTTTG
Organism: Toxotes jaculatrix; assembly: GCF_017976425.1. Classification (NCBI taxonomy): domain Eukaryota; kingdom Metazoa; phylum Chordata; class Actinopteri; family Toxotidae; genus Toxotes; species Toxotes jaculatrix. The sequence goes on along the minus strand of NC_054394.1, from coordinate 522,641 downwards.
GAAGATCATTCTACAGAGATATTGTACCACAAACGACAGCCACACCCACTGTCCACTGCCTGCAGCCAACACTGCGTTATTATCTCTGCCAACGCGCCTGCAGATTATCGTTTCAACACACGCTATCTTTGTACCATCAGGATGCATCCAAAATGATATGACTGTAACTGACTTTGGGAAAAAATACCAACGCTGTATCTGAAAGTCTACACCGTGTGACTCTTTTACCCACCTGACTTGTTCTTTACAAATGTTTAAAGATTGCTACAGATGATCCTGTTTATTATTTCTCCCGCCATTTATCCTTGTAAAATGCATACTAAAAAAAATGTACCGTAGACACGTTGATGAATAAAGATTTTATTGAGAAAAGAATAGAGTATGAGTCATTTGTTACACTTATGGGGAAAAGTTGATCCATCCAGAAGGTTTTTTCAGTCTTTTTGTTTTTTTATCTTCTTCCGGCGGTGTAATCCATCGTGGAGATAGGTTAACTTTTCTTCTTCTTTTTTTTTCTTCTTGTTCTTTAGCTCCCTCCCAAAGATTGGGCAAGTCATCGGTTTTGAGACGACGAAACTGTTTACGCTCTTGAGGGTTAGTCACGACGGATAATGGGACGTTAAGATCATTCAGAACACTCAAGAAACTCGTCCAACCAGCCGGTGGTGGGGTTTGGGCTCTTTTTTTATAAGAAAGGTTTTTAAATAAATCAATCATGTGAGACCCTTTCACGGTCTTCCCCTCATAAACAAATTCCCCTTTTGAAGTCCAGCCCCCCTCACCCAGATAATTTCTTCATCACGTACTCAGCATTTCTGCGATCGCGAGGAGGAAGACTTTTTAATATCTCACTAGCCGTCCTCTGCTGCGGGAACTCCTTCAACCACCTCTCTCGACGGGTCACGGTGCAAAGACAAAGTCACTAGACGTTCCTCTTTCTGACTCTGCTTGATCAGAGCGAGGTATCTTTGCAGGAGCGCATTGTATTTTTTCATTTTTTCATAGGGACTCAATCTGGGTTCGCTTAAAATCTCCCTCATTTGAACATCCAAATCATCTTCGGCCGTCTGAAGAAGATTCAGGACGGGTCAGGTGGTTCAACTGCTGGGGTGAGAGGTGAAACATTTTCTGGCTTGTCTTCAGAGACATTTTATTTTCTAATAAGTCCTCCTACAAGGTTTCTGATAATAGGTATAGCGGCTGAAAGTAGGGTTAAAAGAAATCCGCCTGTCTGCTTCTTCAACACTTGCTTTTTGCGTTTCAAACCCACTTTTCTGTCCGCCAGCAGTCTGATAATTTTTTTCTGTCTCTTTAGTTTTGTGTATTGCTGAGATGAGAGGGGAATGTTGCCTTTCAAAAGATTGACTGCAATCTCACACAAGGCGTTGAGAAAGTCCGGTGAGGAGTGGGCAAGAATATCTCGACGTTTCTGAGGCGTAGCCAGGTACAGAGCTTTGAGTAAGGGACCGTTCCTTTTTATAAGCATCGACATGACGAGGAGGAGGAATTTATCTGGGTTTTGGAACGTAAACCGTCGGCCACTGACCAGGAAGTATCCTGGTCCTCAGCCTATACCGTTCTGGGCAGGCGGGTGTGAGGTCAACGATTAAATACCCATGAGGGTCTATTATGGCGTCTTCAAAACTTTCCAGAAAAAAGGCTTTTTGGGAAGGAAAGATCTGATGAGCTAATACATTCACCTGTAATTTATCCCGAGGATTTTTAAAGAGCACCATATAATTACTGTTTAGACTGCTGGTGCGGCTGTATTTGCCTCGATGAAATACATTTTGAGTGAGCATACTGTGTGAAAATTCTAACCACTTCGGGATCAGAATCAGAATCAGCTTTATTCGCCAAGTACGCAAACACATACAAGGAATTTTTTGCCGGCAGTTGTTGTCTCTCTAGTGGAAGAAACCAAAACAAAAAAACAAACAAGTCTGTATAAAATATTTTCAAATATACAAATATGTAATATACATAAAACCTGAAATGCGTACCAGTCCAGTAGTGAGTGGATTGAAGGGGTTGGAAGATAAATAAAATAAAGTAAATATAAGAATAAAATAAGACAAAATAAAATAAAATGAAATGAAGTATGCAATGTAAGTTATCTGTTAACTGTACTGTTCAGTATAGTGACTGCTGTCGGGAAGAAGCTGTTCCGGTGTCTGCTTGTTCTGGTCTGGAGGGTTCTGAGGCGCCTCCCTGATGGGAGCAGTTCAAACAGCCTGTGTGCGGGGTGAAAGGAGTCCATCATGATGTTCCCTGCCCTCTTTCGTGTCCTGGAGGAGTACAAGTCCTGGATAGAGGGCAGGGGGACACCAATGATACGCTCAGCAGTCCTCACAGTGCCCTGCAGTCTGGTCTTGTCCTGCTTAGTGGCAGCTCCGAACCACACAGTGATGGAGGTGCACAGGACGGACTCAATGACTGCTGTGTAGAACCACAGCAGCAGCTCTTGGGGGAGTGCATATTTCCTCAAGAGCCGCAGGAAGTACATCCTCTGCTGGGCCTTCTTGAGGATGGAGCTGATGTTCTGCTCCCACTTCAGATCCTGTGAGATGATCGTGCTCAAGAATCTGAAGCTCTCCACAATGGAGACGGGGCTGTTGAGTACTGTGAAGGGGGGCAGAGCAGGGGGATGTCTCCTAAAGTCCACTATCATCTCCACCGTCTTGAGGGTGTTCAGCTCAAGGTTGTTCTGACTGCACCAGAGCACCAGCTGATCCACTTGCCGTCGGTATGCAGACTCATCATCATTCTGGATGAGACCAATGACAGTGGTGTCGTCTGCAAACTTCAGGAGCTTCACAGAGGGGTCTGTGGAGGTGCAGTCATTTGTGTAGAGGGAGAAAAGCAGTGGAGAGAGGACACATCCCTGGGGGGCGCCGGTGTTGGTGGTCCGAGTGTCTGAGGTGAACTGTCCCAGCCTCACCTGCTGGCTTCTGTCAGTCAGGAAGCTGTAAATCCACTTACAGAGGGCAGGTGGCACAGTGAGCTGGGACAGTTTGGAGCAGAGGGTGTGGGGGATGATGGTGTTGAACGCCGAGCTAAAGTCCACAAAGAGGATCTGTGTATAAGTCCCAGGACAATCCAGGTGCTGCAGGATGTAGTGCAATCCAATGTTAACTGCATCGTCCACTGACCTGTTTGCCTGATAGGCAGACTGCAGGGGGTCCAGCAGGTCACTCGTGAGGGACTTCAGGTGGGTCAGCACCAGGCGTTCAAAGGTCTTCATAACTACAGATGTCAGTGCAACGGGTCTGTAGTCATTCAGTCCTGAGATGGAGGATTTTTTGGGGACTGGGATGATGGTGGAACGCTTGAAGCAGGAGGGGACCTCACCCAGCTCCAGAGATCTGCACAGGCCCGCAGACAGGAGGGGGACACTCCGTCTGGGCCCGGAGCTTTCCTGATTGTGAGTCAGGGGGTTTGGAGGGGGGAAGGGGTGAGGTGGGTGCTGCAGTGCCAGGATCAGTGTTGGTGGGTGGTGGGGGAGGGAGGGCAGGAAGGGGAGCTGCAGAGAGGTGAGGGACAGGTGTGAAGTGGTCCTTCTCAAATCTGCAGTAGAAGGTCTTGAGTTTGTCAGCCAAGGCTTTGTTAGCTTCAGCAGTGGGGGAAGGGCGAGTCCTGTAGTTGGTGATCTCCTGCAGGCCTCTCCACACTGTTGCTGAATCATTAGCTGAGAAATTGTTCCTCTTCTTTTCAGAGTAGCACCTCTTGGCCACTCTGATCTCCTTTGTCAGTGTGTTTCTGGCCTGCCTGTACAGGGCTCTGTCTCCACTCCTGTAGGCATCCTCCTTGGTGTCAAGACTAGCCCCTAAGGGGGCTATTTTTGGAACTGTGGACTTTTGGACATTTTCAGTTTAGTTTTATTTTGTATAGTTTAGTTCTTGTGTATCATGCCTCGTTTTACTTACTGTCTTAGTCTGTCGATCATGTTATGTCTGGTGTCTATATTGTCTTGTGGGTTCCTGTTTTATTTTGAATTTACTGCCCTTGTGTATCTGGTCTTGCTTTACTTCCTGTCTTTGTCTTGTTTACCGCTTTTGTAATTTCCCTGCCCTAATTGGTTCCACCTGGTTCCCCTTACCTGTTGTGTATATATAGTCTGCGTTTCCCCTTGTCCGTTGTCAGTTCGTTTTTGTCTCATGCCTTCGTCTCACGCCATGTTCCATGTTTTTGTCTCATGTTTAGTCCCATGCTTTTGTCCCTTGCCTTTGCCTTGTCTCGTTCCTCGCCTTGCCTCTCGTCATTGTTTCCCCGGTCAGGTTTTGTATTATTTTGTTACTTTGTTTCTTGTTTAACCTTTTCTCCTCGTTTAGAGCGATTTTGTGTTCACGTTTTGTAACTTTTGTTTTAGTGCCTTTTCCCCTTAATGGGTGATCTTTTGTTTGAACCTTTGTTAGAATAAAAACTATTATTATTTTTGACTACATCTGAGGGGTCTTGCATTGCCTCCCAAAGTCGTGACACTTGGCACGACAAAGGTGGCTGAGTTTTGGGGTGAACCAGGGTTTATTGTTGTTATATGTGCGAAATGATTTGGTTGGCACACATACATCTTCACAAAAACTGATGTAGGATGTCACAGTGTCTGCCAGTTCGTTGAGGCTAGTAGCTGCAGCTTCAAAAACACTCCAGTTGGTGGTGTCAAAACAGTCCTGGTGGTCCTGTTTGGCCTCACTGGTCCACTTCTTCACTGTCCTAACTACAGGCTTAGCAGATTTTAGTTTCTGCCTGTAGGTTGGAATAAGGTGGACCAGGCAGTGGTCAGAGTGTCCCAAAGCTGCACGGGGAACAGAGCAATATGCATTCTTCAGAGTGGTGTAGCAATGGTCCAGAGTGTTATCCCTGGTGGGACAATTGACGTGTTGCTGGCATTTAGGCAGTTCATGGTTGAGTTTTGCTCTGTTAAAGTCCCCCAAAATGATGAGCAGAGAGTCTCTGTGTTCTCGTTCTAAACACGTGATGTGCTCAGCCAGCCGCTGTTCAGCCTCACTCACGTTTGCCTGAGGTGGGATGTAAACACCAACGAGGATGAATGAAGAAAACTCCCACGGTGAACAAAACGGCTTACAGTTCAGAAGGAGGAACTCCAGTTCCGAGTCGCAATGTTTACGAAGCACTGTGACATCTGTACACCAACCTTCATGTATGTAGAAGCATATTCTGCAGCCCTTTGATTTCCCTGACTGCTCCACGACGCAGTCCGCGCGCAGCAGCTGGAAGCCTGGCAGATACAGACCGCTGTCCGGGATAGAGTCACAGAGCCAGCTTTCCGTGAAGCAAAGAGCCGCAGAATGCGCAAAGTCTCTGTTGGTCCTGATCATGAGAAGCAGCTCGTCCATTTTGCTGGACAGAGAGCGGACATTGGCGAGATGTATAGCAGGGAGCGCAGTGTCTGAGCTTCACAAGCGCGCCGGCTCGCTTACCGCATCTACGTCTCCTCCACAGCCCGTAGAGCGCTGCCGCTCCGCCAACAAAAAGTTCAGAGAAACTGGCCTGGTCCGAATAAAAAGTTGGAAAAGAGTCCGAAGTGAGCTTCCCAATGTTTAGGAGCTCATCCCTACTATAGGTGATGAGATTTGAGTACGCAGGTACACTAAAAAAGACAAAAACTACACAAAGTACTAGAGAGCGCAGTACCGAGGCCATCAAAGTTAATTTCCTCCATCACAGACACGGTGATATGATCAATATCCGAAAGGCAGACTTGTTCCGTCACTAAACAGACGTCTTTTGTCATACACCACTCTAAACTTTTGCTGGAATGCTGAATTTTTCAGCAGCAGTCTCTTTTTATCCCTAGCGATGCTGTGCTGAGGGATATGAATCACCCCCTTCCTCTCCCGAGACTCATCCAAATAACCTTCCACCAGCTCTTTCACAGTATCGAAGTTGACTCGCTCGCTGCACTCTGGGGTCTGAGTGATACCCTTGACGCGCATCACTACCTTTTTACTATTTCTAGTTTGATAGGCGTAACTTTTGGGACCAGTGGCGGCATATTCTTGAATGCTGTCACCTCCAGCTCATCCGTCAAATCCCCCAGATAATGACCCAGTTCCAAGGGGGACTCTCCCTCTTTCACCGAATAAATCACACTGTCGGTGTCGGCATAGAGGACCCTGTCTCCTAATTGCTCCAGATACCCGTACAACTTGAGACGGGCGTAGGCGGTGGTGAAGGCAGCGATGAAAACATTATTGGATCTGCCAGGGGGTACAACGCATCGTTCGTGGTATTTCCACTGAACCATAGCGGTTTTGTCGGTGAGGAAGGCAAAGTACTTGACATGGTACTGTCCTGAAAACATGAAGCAGAAAAACTGCTCCGGGTCACTGACTATCTCAGTTTTTGTCATATTGGTTCTTTGGGCAAACTTACCCCAGAAGCTGTTGAGGCAGAGCTTAGACACCTGTCTCCTGGTGGGGTTTGATTCTATTTTGCCGGCGTCTAATTTGATGGAGCCGGTAGTCTCTGATGTACTTTTCTCGGCTTTCCTCATCACACGCCTCTGGGGGGGTACCCCGAAGCCTCCTGCTTTCCTTTCAGAAAAGTGTATGTAGTCAACAAAGATGGAATCACTACGTCTGTTAAAGTGCCACACCTCGTTAATCTCAGCGACTCTGTAACTGTGGGTCAGTGTTGTTGAATTCAACACTGACCCACACCCCTGTCAACGCTCTAGCCTCGTCATCGTGTTTGCAAGAGGATGTCTGATTGTTTGTTTCAGCACACATGCGGCAGAGGGTGAACACCAATTTACCTTGAGATGTTTTGTAAGGCAGTACGGGGAAAAAGAGACCGCGAGGAGGGTAGATGACGGCGCTGATGAGCCCAAAGTAGTTTCGTGGGTCATCAAAGTCTTTGGATATGATGGTAGGGTGGCCTAGTGGGTACGGAACGCTACAGTTAACGTAGGGGTACAGAGACGTCACGTCCACGTACCGCACGGTTTCATCTTTAGAGGACAAGTGTGAGACTTTGCTCTTTTACTGACAGGAACAGTGTACAGATTTTTGCAGCCCCTACATCTTTTAATCATATTGCAGGTACTGAATGTCAATTTATCATATAACCATATACTCTTTTATCAAGCATTCATATATTCTCATGAACTCGTATATTCAATTCTGGGTGAAGTACATATAACATGACCTGTAGTAGCCTAATGTACTTTGTTTACTGTACTTTGTGAAGACACCCGTTATGTCCAAGCACAACTTATCTCTATTTTTTGACCTTCAGATTATTTTGTCTCCCTGCCCTCCTTGCCATCCTGGTATGTGAGAAACGGGCATAAGTACTCTTGTAACTTGTAACCTGGGGTCAGACCTCTGTAGCATGACATGCTGCGTGAGCTCTGTCCTTTGTGCAGAAATTGATTACTCTGTAAACCTTATTTTATAATAAAACATCAAAAGATAATAACTGTCTAAAGAATTCTATTTCACTTCTCATCAGGAGGAAAGTATTTTTCCACCACACTTTTCACCTCTCTGCTGAGGCTCTTTGTGTCTGGAAAAGCACAAAGACATACAACACGTCCTGCCGCAGTCCTGGCAGTATACATGCCTGTGATCCTCTCCAACCGGACAGAGGTCACAGCAGACGGCGCAGTAGCCCGGGCAGCTGTGCATGTGAGAGTTTTCAAAGGTCTTGTAACAATACTGACAAACATGTCTAGCACCCAGAAAACCTTTCAGATTAAGTATGCCGTAGTAATGATTTTGAAATAAAAGCAAAAACAGAGGATTTGAACAATCGGAAAAGTCAGTCTCAAAATGAGAGGACGCTCGTCTGTAGTCCTGTGAAAGACCACAATTTTACGTCTGAGAATATTTTCAAATTTTCCAAAATCGCTAAAGGTCATGGAAGTTTGTTCACTCAGACCTGCGAGATGCTGCAATTCTCTCCCTTGTTCGACAGCCTCGTTGACAGTTCCCCCGGGGTTTGTGAGGTAAGCTAGGCAGATGTTGAAGCAGAGACGATCATCACTATTGTATGCAACATACAGATGACATTTCTTCTTTTGGATGATTTCAGTCTAAAGTTTTGTGAAGTTTTCGTTTGACACCCCCGTTGGGATTTTTCACCACCTGGACAATTAATTCCAGGTTATCGTCTGAGGCGATATCTGCGTTGGATTGTACTGACCTTTCTAGCAGACGCTCAAACACAGGAAGGCTGGCATCCCCGCTTTCGTCAACGGTCACGGAGACGTGTTGATGTACATTTTCTCCTTTCAACTCTAGCTGGATCACATAATTTCGCCTAGCATTTGATTTTGCCTCCTCGCACAGATCTCGGAGGATGCACATAACGTCTATATAAAATAGTGCAAGATCGGGTACATTTTCGGGGAGAGGGATGGTGACGGTACGTCTTATTTCCACATTGTTAAAGCGGTCGCGGGTCGTTGTTCCGGAAGTGGATGGAGGGGAGGAATCGGCGGGGATTCTAAAATTTCCCCCTCGATGCTCTGGAACAGAGTCTGTCTCTGATGATGAGGGTACCGGGGAAGCTGCATGGGCATCGCTGACGGGTGAGCTTGGGGAGGTGAGGCTTTGAAGAGCATTTTCTAAGGGCTGGAAATATTGTTCAGGGTTTGGAGGGTTAGCTGGCGCAGACAAAAGCAAAAGATGCTGGAGAGCATTTTCTAAGGGTTAGTAGCAATTAGAAGTAATTCTCTGCACCAGCACTTTGAACATTTATTTCAGAAACACGTGGAAGGTTATTCAGTTCTTCTACAGTTTCATCTAACTCTTCGGGAATAACTATGAACTCTTTATCCATTTCTTTCTTTTTTTTTTTTTTTTAAACCAAGAGTGGAAGTGGAATGTTGTGTTACTGATAATGATATTCACCACTGTGGGAGGTGCTCTATGATCCCTCCGATGTTGAGAATGGTGGGAGCGGGAACCAGAACCAGAACCGGAGCCAGAATCAGAAGCGGAGCTGTGAGACTGAAAACCTCTTCTAAATTGCACGGGCTCCCAGATCTTCAGCCGTTTGTCTGATGTATCAACTTCAGGCTGCTGATTGACTGGACTGACAGGTTAAGGCTCTGTAAACATGCGCACAGATAATAATATTATTTTAAACTCACAGATGGGATGTTTTCAAGAGGTAAATTCTTAAGGGGAGGTTGAAATTCTATGGACACACACACACACAATAATTGAATCATTATTTGAATTCATTTACTTTTTCAAATATATACGCAGGAATTACTCTTTAAATGTATTCTCATTAAGTTACACAGTACTCCGTCGGCCTCTAGGGCGGCGCTGCTCTCTAAACATTACTGGAAGATTCTAACTGGCACGCCGACCTCACTTCCTAGCCGGTATTCATTTCAAAGTTTGAGCGTGGTAGAAACAAGGAGGCGAACCGTAAGCAGCATTTCTTTTGGTTTTGGAAAAATAAAAAATCAAACCAAAGACTTACCCGTTACAGCAGGAGCGTCCTGTTTTTCTGGAACTTCGGGTCGGATATTTTTGGAGGCCCGTTCCGATCTGAGAACTGTTGTTGACACTTAACACGGCGGAGTCTCAGACGCTTTTTAGACGGATGGACGGTCGGCACAAAATCCTCGTCCCCGCTGTCTCGTCCGCACACTCCGGCAGACGTATCCGATCTCCCAAAACACCGCTCAGCACGCTCTACTAAATCTGTAAGTATTTATAGTGAGTGACCTGCGTACAACTCTTTGTCAACAGCTGTTTTTTTATGATTCAGATATTCTCTTACCTTAGTCTGATTGCGTTATGTTGAGGCCTTCCAGCTCCTCTGGAGTCACTTTTAATAAGAGAAACCTTCGTTGAATCATTTTAAAAATAAGACATTTAAATGAATAGCTGTTCTGAGGAAACTTACCTGTAAACAAGTTTTCACGTGGAGGAGAGTGTATTTCAGCGCAAACGGTAACCTCTAAGAAAAAACAAAATGTTTATTTGCTTTTTTGTATTTTTTAAAAGCCGTAGGATCGAGCTGATAAATTCGTATTCCTACCACTTACTTTCTCACTTGCACATTTATACCTTTCTCTGTTTTTATTTTTCTTTGATGCACCCTAAACAACAAATGCTTTGTCATGAGACGCCTTAGAGTCTACAACATTGCATATAGACCCTTTGATATGAAACTCTGTGTGAAACTTTCTGCAGATCCGGACCGTCAGACATTCTGCAGAGAGTAAGGACCATGGAAAAACGGGAAATGGACTTTTGTCACTCCTCAATTTTATTTTATTTTGCAACTTTGAAAGTTTGTATTTTCAGAACTTTTATAAATGCTTTTATATATATATTTATATATTATATCGTCATGCAGAAAATTGCTGGAGAGGTGTGATGATGCGGGGAGGGGTTTTCCCAGGGATAGGAGCGTCGGAAGCAAATTGGGGGGGGGGGGGGGGGGTGTAAGGGTTATAGCAAACGGAGGAAGGAGACATTATTTCTCACCTTTGTGACACGCTCGAATCAACAAATGCCTCGTCACAAGACACCTTAGAGTCTACAACATTGCATATTGACTCTTTGATCTGAAACTCTGTCACTTAGCACTCCTTTCCATGTGACCACAGCACAAGGAGAAAGGAGCTACAACCAATCAAGCACACCCAAATGTTCACATCAAGCACACACAAATGTTCACATCAAGCACCCCTAGTTTATTTATATTTATTTCATGTTGTCTTGAAGGGAATGAAAAAACAATGAAGGGGGTAGGATGAATGAAATGATGTCAGAAAAGGGGTGGGGGATACAGTGGGAGGGTCTAGGAAGTGATGTCATACAGGGATGGGGGGTTCGATGGGCAGAGTTAGGAAGTGACGTCATAAGGGGCGGGGTTTGTGTCACGTGATGGGGGGTTGGGGGGTCATAAATCACCCTTTTGACATAAGGGTGTACCCTTATTCTCTCACATTGTTGGCAGCTGTACTTCTAATAGTTTCTGATTTATTGAGAAAATGTTCTTACAAACAAAATGTGTTTTGTTTCTGCTGGTTGTTGAGAGCAGGACTTTAAAGCCTTTGAAATTCTTAATTTTACTCTCTTCACAAATGAAGCAGCTTTATAAGGCAGTTTGAAGAGGCATCAGTTCTGCTAATGATCAAATCTCACTAACACGGATCATCAGTCTGCAACAAGAGATTTATGACAAGTTTGGACATGTAAGAGTTTGTCAGAGAAGTTTATGACATGAATGCCAAAGTGTTCTTGCATGAGGCCTGTTGTGTGTTACTGGGATAAATTAGTTGTAGATCAGCTACTTGTAACATCAGGATTCATAATGTGGTGGAAAAATACTTTCCTCCTGATGAGAAGTGAAATAGAATTCTTTAGACAGTAATTGTCTTTTGATGTTTTATTATAAAATAAGGTTTACAGAGTAATCAATTTCTGCAGAAAGGACAGAGCTCACGCAGCATGTCATGCTACCGAGGTCTGACCCCAGGTTACAAGTTACAAGAGTACTTATGCCTGTTTCTCACATACCAGGATGGCAAGGAGGGCAGGGAGACAAAATAATCTGAAGGTCAAAAAATAGAGATAAGTTGTGCTCGGAGGCACCGGAGACATAATAGGTGTCTTCACAAAGTACAGTAAACAAAGTACATTAGGCCACTACAGGTCATGTTATATGTACTTCACCCAGAATTGAATATACGAGTTCATGAGAATATATGAATGTATGTTAAAGAATATATGGTTATATGATAAATTGACATTACAATTCCCCCTTTGGCCATAAAATGGCCACACTAAAGTATATACAAATTTATCATCAGTGACTACATTCCTTTAGGTTTAAGTAGACACATCATTAGCTGATAAATGTTAAAATATGCATTTAGCTGTTTTTGTAGGACACAGACGTCCTTAGGTTGATAGCAAGCTAGGGAAAAAGTACAAACACTCAAAACATCAACATCAATATCATCACCATCATCATCATCATTATGTGTCTCAGAGGCCATCTGGTGTGTGACTGACCTATCAATAGACCTTACATTGTTGCTCTTGTTGGTGACACAGAGCTTTACTCTGTAGTCACTTTGTTGGAGCTTGGCATGCTACTGGTGGAGGAGGGCGCTCTTTCACCCCTCACTCTTATATTGCAGACGGTTCCAACGCAGCTGAAGGTTAGGGGCAGCGCACGGCGTGCACCCCAGTTGTCTTCCTCAACGTCTGGATGAGTCTTTTTTTTCCCTAGACCATTATTCTGGGTCTAAAGAATTTATGTCGTCTCCTTTGCTTTGATTCTCTGGTGGCTGGTTGTCGGCCTTTGGTTCAGGAACCCGTTTGCAGTGGCTGGCATGTACCCATGTGGCCTTCTCCGCAACCTTTACAGCTGTTTCAGTGGTCAGCAGAACCTGGAACGGGCCCTGGAATCGCCTTTGTTTCCAGTGACGGCGTCTGTGATCTTTGATGAGAACCCAATCTCCAGGCTGTAAGTTGTGGAGGACTGCTGTGGCTGCAGATGGCAGGGCACTTTTCACCTGTGAATGCAATGCTGATAAAGTTGTAGACAAATTGGCACAGTATCTCAACATAGCATCATCACATGCACCTGTGGTAAGGGGAGGATGCCTAACTGGACCTACACCTGTCTGAGGGGGTCTACCAAACAAGATTTCAAATGGACTCAAGCCATATTTGTTTCTTATTCGCGTGCGCATGTGGAAAAGCACCAGTGGAAGTGCTTTAACCCACGAAAGACCAGTTTCATCACAACATTTAGCAAGTTTTGCTTTAATGGTGCCATTTTCTCTTTCAACAGCACCTGCACTCTGTGGATGATATGAACAATGATGACGTATGTCAAACCCAAGATAGTCTGACACTTCTTTCAGGGCTTGGTTGACAAAACCTGGTCCATTGTCACTGCTGATGACTGAAGGAATTCCCCACCTAGGAATAATTTCAGTTAGCAGTGCTTTAGCCACAGCTCCAGCATCCTGTTTGGAAGAGGGGAAAACTTCAACCCATTTGCTGAACATGTCAACAATTACAAGACAGTATCTTTTCCCTTCACTTGGTGTTAGTTCAATGAAATCCATCATTAAATGTTCAAAGGGTTTGTCAGGAGGTGGATGACCAGCAGGTGGCATATGAATAGCCCCTGATGCATTGTTGGCTGCACAAATTATGCATTTCCTGCAAAAGTCCTGTGCAAAAGTTGAAAAACCACGTGTGTACCATGATGAATTAACAGCAGCACACATTCCCCCTTTGCCCACGTGGTCTCTCCCATGGGACAGTTTTGCATAACAGTGGAAAAGAGCACATGGCAAACAAGGTTTGTTATCTGGACCCATCCACACTGAGTCTTTAAATGTGGCACCTGATTTTGACCACATGGTGCGCTCTTGAGGAGTGGAAAGAGACTGCAGAACAGAAACATCAGCAGGTGAACAAGTGTCAGGAGTGTTAGACAACATCAAACAGTTAACTGTGAAAGGTGAACCAGACAATGCAGCAGCTTTAGCAGCTGCATCTGCTGCAGCATTTCCTGTAGAAATAGAGTCAGAACTGTTAGTGTGAGCTTCACATTTGATCACAGAGATGGATGCTGGAAGGAGGATGGCATCTAGCAATGCAGACACAAGTTTATGGTGTGAGATGGGCTTGCCAGAAGATGTAAGAAATCCTCTGTGTCACCAGAGGGCCCCAAAATCATGCACCACTCCAAACGCATAACGCGAGTCTGTGTAAATATTCACAGTTTTACCTGAAGCCAGTTTACAGGCTTCAGTAAGAGCTACAAGTTCTGCAGCTTGTGCTGAAAAATGTGATGGCAGTTTGCCACTGAGCAAAATGTCATGTGGTGTCACTACTGCAAAACCCACTCGAGCCGCACCTGTGTCCACGTTGCGGGATGCCGAACCATCCACAACCAGCTCCATGTCTGCATTTGGTATGGGCTGAGTGGAAAGATCTGGTCTGGGTGTGCAAACTTCATCAAGAATCTGAAGACAGTCATGTGCTTCTCCATCTGCTGCAGTTGGGAGAAGAGTTGCTGGATTAAGTACACTGCATCTTTTAACAGTAATGTTAGGCATATCAAGCAAAGTAGTGTGATATCTTAACCAGCGCTGTGCAGAGAGATGAGAGGTCTTCTGTGTGTGCAGAATGTGAGCAACAGCATGAGGAACCATGAGTGTCAAATCTCCATAGCCTACAATATCACGTGATGCAACCACAGCCTTCTCTGCCGCAGCTACAGCACGCAGACAAAGAGGGAGACCAGCAGCAACAGCATCAAGCTTGGTGGAAAAATAAGCTACAGGTCTCAGTCTACCCCCATGCTCCTGTGTCAAAACAGAGGTCATGTATCCATCCTTCTGGTCAACAAACTGAGTAAAAGGAAGGTCAGGGTTTGGCAGTCCCAGTGTGGGAGCAGCCTGCAAAGAAGCCTTTAAGTCAGTAAAGGCTTTGTCAGTTTCGTCAGTCCAAGTCAGTTTGTCATGTGCACAAAGATTGTTACCATGAATCATGGAAGAGAGAGGTGCCTCTCTCTCTGAATAATTTGGTATCCACTGTCTGCAATATGACGTCATGCCTAAGAAACTCATCATTTGCTTTTTGGTGGTTGGTTTTGGTACAGATTGAACTGCTTCAATGCGTTTGGGAGAGAGAGATTTGCCCTCTGCTGTGATCACATGTCCCAAATATGTAACACAAGTCTGAACAAACTGCAGTTTTGACAAGCTAGCCTTATGGCCATTGTTTGCTAGATGTTTTAGCAATGCTATTGTATCTGTTTTACATGCTTCCTGTGATGGACTACAAATCATCAAATCATCAACATACTGTAACAAGACAGAACCTAGAGGCAAATGGAGGCTCTGTAAGTTGTCACGCAGTGCACTGTGGAATACTCCAGGACTTTCTGAATATCCCTGTGGACAGCGAGTCCAAGTGTAGCCCTTACCATCAAAAGAAAACGCAAACCAGAATTGACTGTCTGGATGAACGGGAACGGAGAAAAAAGCATTTGTGAGATCAATGACAGAGAAATGAGTGGCATTAGGTGGAATTAATGACAAAATTGTATGCGGATTTGAAACTTGGGGCACCCGCGGATGTATTGCAGCATTTACTGCTTGCAAATCTTGTACAAATCGCCACTCAGTGGGTTGATCTGCGTCTCTGATTTTCTTAACCGGAAAAATTGGTGTTCTGACAGGGGAGTCATCGCATGGAACTATAACTCCAGCCTTCAAAAGTGAATCAAAAACAGGTCTGATACCATTTAGCGCTTCTGGTTTCAATGGATATTGTTTCATGCATGGTCTGTAATCTGATTTTGGGTGAACTACAAGAGGTGTGGCTCCCTCAATAAGCCCCACGTCATATTTGTGACGCGCCCACAAACAGGGTGGCACCTCAGATAGCTCAGCCATGTCAACTGATGTGTCGTGTAAAAGCATGCAAGGTGTGGTGTGTGTATTAGGAATCAAGCAAATCGTTCTGTCGACAAAGGCAGTAGATGTAAGTTTTGTTTTATATACATCACCCCTTTCGCTGTACAGTGTTCTGGGATCCCCTTTCGTGGGCCTGAAATCAGAGAGGGTCTGTTGTCTGTGAAGCCATGGTCCCATTTCCTGCCATGTCCAGTGGGCAGGTTTTGCCAGTGACACGTGTGGAGACGCACCATCAAACAGCTCATCTTGTGAATGAGAGAGAGATACAGAGACAGCAGCAGCCTTCTTTGTCCAGTAAATACATGTCATATTCAATTTCTCCACTTCAAGTGGCTTTCTGTTCCAAACTTTCTCGAACCTTTCATCTGACCCTTCTGAAACATGTGCTGTGCAGTGTAGTGAATCAGGTGACATGTAATCAGTTGCGTCTGTGCAATGTGTGTGTGCAAATGAAGTGAGTTGTGATGAGACTGAACCTACACCCGACAGCAGAAACCACTCATAAACATACAACAGAGAGTCTGGGCTGTATTTAACCATTTGTATAATTTGAGGCGCTTTTGTGACCTTTATGCCATCGGGACTTGAAGTTAGGATTATGCCAAAATGACACATAAGATCCCTGCCCATTAAATTAACTGGACAGTGATCTGACAGCAAAAATGAATGTTTAACAGTGGAATCATCTAACGTACATGATAATGGCTTGGTGTAGGGCTCCATAATGGGAATTCCCCCTGCTCCCACAGTCATGCACATTCTACCACTTTTCTTTGGAGATTTTAGTAACGCTGTTGATTTCAAAACAGACAACGTTGCACCTGAATCCACCAGGAATGTAACTGATTGTCCAGCTATTATCAGTGTTAATTGAGGTAACTTTTTGTATCCTGGTTTATTCTCACAATACATAGTAAAAGAGAGACAGTCAGCTTTGCATGCATTAACCTTAGCTTCAATGTATTGGATAGCAAACAGTACTTTTTCATGATCATTTAAAAATTGAGACTCACCCCATTTTGTGTTGTGTTGTGTGTGTGTTGACTGGTCCGTCACCGGCGTCCGCCCCCCCGCCTCCCGCCCTCAGTCTGATGGAGGAAAAGACGGCATGTCGTTCCCTTTTTGGGCTTTGGGACAGTCTTTACGCCAGTGTCCTTGCTGGCCACACAAATAACAAACATCTGGATCATATGGTTGTCTTTGGCTGCCTGGAGCACCTCTGCCTCGTCCTCGTCCACGTCTTCTGCCATGTCCTCTGCTCCTGCCTCTGTCAGTCAGCCCTGTCATGGCTTGATACATAGTCAGCTGAGCTTCTTCCAGTTTCTTCTGACGAGCTCCTTTGTTCTTCTGCTCTTTTTCATGTAGTTGATCTTCTGCATGTTCAGCATATTGCAGTATGTCCTGTAGACATGCTGTTTTCCACGAGATGCAGGTCTTCTTTACTCCAGCTGCTATTTCTGGTTTTATACGTCCCAGAAAATGTTCTTTCAGGTGGACCTCATAAGGTTGAAGCGGGTTTACTCCCATCTCCCCCCTCGTCAGCCCACTGTGTATGTCGAAAGCAGCAGTGAGACGTGCCAGAAAAGCGCTGCATGACTCAGCGGATCCCTGTGACAGGGAGGTGATGTTTGACAGATTCATTCTCATAGGAAAAGCTGTTTTACATGCATTGATCAGGTCAGTCACTGCCGTTTTGAAGTGCACATTGCTCTCAGCTTGCCAGTCAGGTTCGGTCAGTCGTAGAGCCATTCTGGCATCTGTGAAGAAGTCGGAGATCTTATGAAAGTCATGTTTCAACATTTTGCTCATCAGCCGTCTCAGTTCTGTCATTGTTGGTCTGTATTCTTTAACAAACTGCAACAACTGTCTCTCGAACTGAGTCAAATTGTCAACTGGGCTGCAGACATGGGCCATGGCTTCTGCAATGTCTTCATCAGTCCAGGGTCTGAATACCAGTATTGGACCTGAGGCTCCAGCTGCCTCCAGCATTGGAAAAGCCCCCACTCCTCCTTGTTGGGCCTTCAATGCTTTTCCCTTCAGCCTGTCTGATTGTCGTATGGGTGAAGGCAGAGATGGAATCGATGTCTTTGGTTTAACTGAATCCTCCTTTTTGAAGGTTGATTCAGGCTCTGGTGCCGTGGGGCCGCTGTCGGGACCATCTTCCCCAGCTGCCTCTCCGATGCCGTCTCCTGGGACAGGGGCGTAAGGAGGGGGGGTGGAGTCCAGGTCGGGATCCAGCCGGAATGAATTTTGTGATTTTCGTACCTCGGACAAAGAAGGATACAATGTGTTAGTGTGTTCAGGTTTTTTGTCCTCTTTTTGTGTCTGTGCTCCTAATCTTCTCCTTCTTTCCCTCTCCTCTGCCTCTTTTCTCCACATGCTATATGCCTTCCAATCTGCTTTAAACTGTTCATGCTTCTCTCGTTTACGTTTGGACAACGCTGCATGCCGCTCTGCACTTTTTTTTTCTTTTGCCTCCAAACATGTCTTCAGTTGATCCAATTGTCTCAGACTAAAGCTGCCATTTTCTGGAAACCCCAAATCAACCCACTGTTTGAATTGATTCATGCTTCCAGGATTTTTCTCCTTCATCAGTTTTATTATTGGTGGGAGGATTTTGGGAGTTGGCTCCACTTTGAACTTCTCCTTACTCTGACTTTTACCCATCCTTTATCTCTGATTATTTTGTCTCTTGTATTTACAGAATAAACTGGTCCACTTTTTCAAGCAGATACACCAGAAATCCTCAAACACTACAATAATAACCAAGACACGTCTGTCTGCAAGTGCTTATGCGAGATATACCGGTTTAATTCCCTGATTAACTCTGCAAACTCTCACAAGCAACATCAACACTTCTCACCGTGTGTGATTCTTTCCCTTTAAATCCTTCGGGATTGGAGCGATGACCGGGCTCCGTCTGAGGACAGCTTCTCACCCACAGGGAGGAATCTTTCTTTGCAGCCGGCTTTCTGTCTTTCCAACGGAGTCCAGATCACACGTCCAATCCCATCCTCGTCGCCAAATTTGTGGTGGAAAAATACTTTCCTCCTGATGAGAAGTGAAATAGAATTCTTTAGACAGTAATTGTCTTTTGATGTTTTATTATAAAATAAGGTTTACAGAGTAATCAATTTCTGCAGAAAGGACAGAGCTCACGCAGCATGTCATGCTACCGAGGTCTGACCCCAGGTTACAAGTTACAAGAGTACTTATGCCTGTTTCTCACATACCAGGATGGCAAGGAGGGCAGGGAGACAAAATAATATGAAGGTCAAAAAATAGAGATAAGTTGTGCTCGGAGGCACCGGAGACATAATAGGTGTCTTCACAAAGTACAGTAAACAAGTACAAGTACAAGTACATTAGGCCACTACAGGTCATGTTATATGTACTTCACCCAGAATTGAATATACGAGTTCATGAGAATATATGAATGTATGTTAAAGAATATATGGTTATATGATAAATTGACATTACACATAACACTAGAATCCCAAAAGTTACTGGAACATGTAAAAGCTTGGGTCTGAACCACAGCAGCTCAAATGTTTCAAGTAACAAGGAGACAAGAATTTAAAAATAATAAACAGAAACAGAAAAAAATATCTTCCTTTGAAAAGGCACCATCTTTGATTAAGATGATTATTGTTGAATAAACCAAAGTGATTTATACATATCTTTGGTGCCTTGCTGAGAAATATTTGCCTGTTGTCAGCCTGGTTTTTAGTTGCTTTATTGGATATGTTGATGATAATTTATCCTTTTAAACACTGTTTATTTCCTGTAGATGCCAAAATAAGAGTGATTTATTTTATGTATTTCTTCTTGTTTTGTTAGGCTATATTCCATGTGCTTAAATGCAAATTGTGGATTTATGTTATAAGTTTCAAGGTGGTCGGCCGTCCCGTTTGTCTATGGGTGGAGCCAAAGTTATTCAGGTCAAGTGAGGCGCACAGCTGCGTTTAGTCAGTCAGTTCGAAGGCTGTGTGTGCCTCGCCAAAAAAAAGTTTTTGACCGTGTAGTTTGAACGTGTAGTTTGAACGTGTAGTTTTGAACGTTTAGTTTTGATCGTGCAGTTTGATCAATTTTTGTTATCACAATGAGTTTTTGAAATGGACATTGTATAAGAAGGAGCAAAGATTAAACTGAATGAATGAAGTCGACGCTGACTATGGGATTCTTTTCATCAGATATGTATATGGACACGCGTCAAACAAGCCGGACTCACACAGCCTAAGTGGCTTCTTTTATTTTATTTTTTGGAGAATATGTTGCCGCTATATTTCCCTTTCATTGATGCTGCTGAACATGAATGTGGACAGCAAATTTCATGATAGTGAAGTGCACATTTAATTTTGATATTCTTTGATAGCTTTTGTTCCAGTTGACACTGTGGGCTGATTGTAGCATTAATTAGAGGTCACCAAAATATTAGAATTGATGAATATTCATGGCAAATTACCTGCAGATGTAAACATTAATATTTGATATACCAAAGTTTTAGTTCTGGGGAACTGTTGAGATGATGTTGACATATCCTTAGTCTTTGCCTGTGTTGGAGCGGAGTTGTCCCTTCATGGCCGTGAAGCTGTTGTTGACTGTGAGTAATGAGGATTAATGTCAGTCATTTCCTGTGTACTCCCTGTTGTATATAATCCTCTGTGATGGAAGAAATACATTAACATACAACACCATTGAAATCTACCTTTTATTAGAAAAAACAATAAACCTTCATCTTATCTGCTGTTTGCAAGTTACCAATAAGTCATTTTTCTTCATAGAAATGAAATGACTCACTTTGATCACCATAGATTTAATAAAAATAAACATTATTTGAGGTGATTAACAACAACTATGGTACGGTGTGCCTTATCTTCTAAAATATATCAATATATTTGTTGCTTGCAGAATGGAACACAGCTATGAAAACAAAAGTTTGCGTGTGAGTGTGTGTGCATGTGTGTGTGTGCACAGCTACAGAAAAATATCTCAGTGATCGACTGGGCTATGCTGATCAAATCACCCTCACCCCCAGACACCCCACCCAACCGCCACAGAGAAAAACATGGCAGTCACATGTTTTCCATGTAACTACTGACAGTGACTGTATTCAAATCGTCAGTAGGTCTGACACTGCAGTGATGTGTTGTCAGATGGACGGGGTTCACAGTGGAGATGCTGTAAAGAAATGTGAGTGTGGAGTGTTGAAGGAGGACCATGCGCAAAGCAAGTGCAGAGCAGAAGCAGCACTTGCCTGTTCAGGCTGTGTATGAGTTAGTGGGGACACTCCCCTCATTCGCTGTAAACACATATATCTTCTCTACACGCTGCTCTATCTACATTCACGTAGCTTCCATCTCTGTTTCATATCCAAGGAGCGTCCTTCTCCTCCGTTTTATCTGGTCTCTTCTGTCCGACTACTCTGTCCGGTGTTACATTGCTTCTGCTCCCTGCAGTGATGTGTTGCAACGGCATACATCGATTTGATGTGACCCTTTCTCCATGTTGGGCACTAACTGCTGCTTGGCTTCTGTTTGGTATAGAAGGTGAGAACATTGCAGGTTGATGTAATTTTGGTTGAAGTCTCTTCAGTGGGCCAACAGGAAGGGGAGGAGCTTATGCAGGAACAGGAGAGTGACGCAGAGGAGGGGGTCCATGGTGCTCATCACGCTGCAGCCTGGATAAACAATGAAGGATAAACAAAGATTGAAGAAAGAAGATCAGAACAGCATTCTGCAAATCACACTTATCCTGTTTAAATCAATAAAGACTGATTAATCAAAAAATGACACCATGGAGGAGGAAACTTTGTTAGGTCCCACTTTTAGCTGCTATTTCTACACTTTTTTTTCCCACTTCAGCCCAGAATGTCTACACTTTACAGTAACGATGGCAGAGTCATCATTTCAGAGTTCTATTTCAGGCTTTTAAGAGCAGATTTCGCAACAATCGCTTTCTCTGGCTGAAAAGATGCTGCAACTTATGCTGAAATCAGATTAGTTTTGAAGCAAGAATCTTGTAAAAGGGTCTTAGTTACGCACTCGATGGCTTCGTACTGTACATTACATCAATGTAAAGGCACTGAGGCTAAAGCTACAGTTTAAATATTCTCCCAAAGTGATCCACATAGAAGACAGGCTAATGAAGGTAGCTTCATTAGTCTTCTATGTGGATCACTTTGGGAGAACAACAAGAACAGTGTTGTTCTTGTTGTTCTCCACCCCTGCTCCTTTTACCACCTCATCTGCGGATGCCCCACCCTCTCCAATCAAACCCTCCAATCTGAAATCGCCTTCTAAGAAGACGTCGCAAGCTTGAGCTCCATTCCTCATCTCCCCCACCAGTGTCTACTCTCCAGTGGGGAGTTTCCTTCACATAAGAGCCATCTATTCCACAGGATCACTTCCCATGGACATCTACTTTCTGCTGGGGTCTAAGTCTATTCTACCTGTTCACAATAACGTTTCTCCAGATTTTCTCACTTTCTTTCAGCCTTCTTGTAAATCTGTCCTATATTTATAAATGACTGAAGATAAAGTTCTATCTGAACGTTTTACTCCCTTTGTGTCTTCCTTTGATTTTTACTTCACTAACCGCTGATTTTTTGCACAGATTTTATTCTGAGATCAAAGTGAGTTCTACTTATTAATTCTTACTCTTTTATTGTGAAAGAGAAGGAAGTAAAGCACCATGTCTGGGGACCCTACTGTCTCCCCACTGTATAGGTGAGCTCAGCAGTAGACCCTCTTGGTGCTGATCTGACTGAACGCACTCTGTCAGAAGAGCGGTGAAGGGAGCACGCTGGTGTTCTTGCTGATGAATTACTGACCATCACTCCACCCAGTCACCAGACTGACGAGTGACATCATCACCTCTTATCTAATAGTGCTGTGTCTCCCTGTATAACCTTTCTGTGTTCTCTCTACTGACTGCCCATGACAACAACTCCATCTGTTAACACAGCAACATCTATACTTCATATTACAGACTGTCTCCAGTGTGGGAGTGACTCAAACAAACAGCTGGACTGTAGGAAGGAAACCTCTCATACTGCATGTATTTGAATTATTTGTGCTCGTAAATAAAGTTGAAGATTGGAGTGAGTCCCAGTAAAGGCAGTGGAACATTCCTTTAAACTGACTGCACAGTCTTCTTTTGATAAGCTGATCCTGAGCCTTATCACAGCTGAACTTGTCAGACAGCTCGTGACATCAGTGTGTGCATGCTTGTTGCTGCTGGAAAGAACAGGCAGAATTACAGATGCAGGACAGGAGTGGCATTAACAGAAAAAGGGAGAGATGGGGAAGGTTTGTAGCTTATTTAGACTGCCAAATTAGGAGGGTGTGTTTTGTAGATGATTCTGGAGAGTGAGGCATGATATAAATCTGTCCCCTCAAATACTGAGGAAACTGACACATCCCTTGATCTCTCAGTTTTGTTCTGTATTTCCAATGATGTAAGAATCTCATTATTGTTTTCAATATTAATTATCATGTGACTTGCTGCTTTTTCTTGATTCATGGACATATCAGCATTTAACTCTTCATGGTGATCAAGGTAGAGCACCAACCTTCAAGCTGCCATTGTACAAGCCTTTCTCTGTGTCCGAGCACATGATAATCATATAACAGTCTCTTACTTTTCTCCATTCAAAGGCTCCCCTGCTTTCTTTTTTTGCATTATAACTAAAGACTATAATATATCTAAGGTAGTCTTTGAGGTACCTAACACCTTTTATAGAAACAGTGTTAAAGAACACTGATGGTATGCACAGTTATTTTGTCAGCTGTTTGTCAGTTCACTTTTATGTAAATCAAGGTCAAAATACACTTCAATATTATTATTATACACATTATTTTAATGGGGTTATTTGGCACTGAGCTTTCACAGAAAATGTAATAATTGAAAGTGTCCTTCAGCTGATTCACTGGTCACTATTCAGCCTATTGGGATTATCTGAATCACTCCCATTATACCAAGGACACAATATAAATGTTGCCCATGTTTTAAGCTGTCTGATCGTCTCAGTAAAGTGACAATTTTGCCTTAGAAATGGCAGTAAACCTAAACTTAAACTTAAAACTGCAGTGAGTGAATCCTGACTGTAAAGGTTGTCTTGATTAAGTATTTTTGGTCCTATCCGGATCAGAGTCCTTTAACATTAGGTATACTTATACGTACCTCAATGCTGATAAAAAAAAAAAAGTACCTGACATTGAAATAGAAAGAGCTGTAGCGAATAAATCTGACACACCTTATTTTTCAAGATGATCCAAGCACTGAAGAAGTTTTATTGTGGCCTGTCATTTTATTCTAGCCAATCTATTCTATTAGCTAGAGGAGTAACCATGGTGCGTACTATATTCCCGACTGAACCACACATTTTGATATAAATGCCTTGGTTTTGATGTATTTTGTCACAGCATGTCTTTTGCCGTGCTTTGCACAATGAATTAGATGTGTGCCTTCTGTGAATACACAGCAGCTGCTGTTTCTCTTGTTTATCTTTACTATTCTCTTGACTCTCACCAGCTGCTGCCAACAGTGATCAGCAAGTAAACAGCTAACACCAGTTCCAGAGTCCACTGACAGAGAAACTAAGACACTGGCTTCCTGTTGGTGCAATCTGTATGTCTGCATGCAGTCAGTATACATGAGGAGAACATTTTGTGTGGCTGTCTTATGTTTTCATTCTAACTCTCCTTTATCCCCTAAGGTCACCTGACAGAGCAAAGGAATCGCTAAATGGAAAAGATTTTAAGTTTCCTTTCTGTTCATCACTACAGAAACAAATGAACCAAATCCTGATCACAGACAATGCAGGGATACCACTTTCTCCTCCAAAAGTCACCTCAGTGGATCAGAATGTACTGCAGTCAGAAAACACAATTCAACATATTGATTGTTCTCAAAAAGAAAAGCTGTCCCTGACAGATATTTAGGGAAATGTAGGAAATTACTGAATCTTGATCATTCAAATTGATCCACTTCAAAGTGCCTTATAAAACAAGGCACTTTGCATGCCACATGCACTGTAACCCACAGAAACTGTATGTGTGAACGCAGACTCTTTTTGACCAGACACTGAACGGTTACGTAGCACGGAATTTAATGTTTTCTGTATGTAATCTTTTTTGCGACACTAGGCACAGCTATGAATGAAGAACTACATTCTGCCACCACTGGCAGAGTTGCAAGTAGGTGTTTGGGGTGGATGGTGGCATAAAAAGCCAGAACTGTCATACCAGTGACTGGGGTGCACATCAGGAATCTAGTGTTAGTGGTTAAGTTTAGGCAACAAAAGCACTTTGATTAAGAGTAATAAATGATTGTGGTTTTGGTTAAATTCATGATATCTTGTGTGTAGTAATGCTGTAGTCACTACAAATCAGTATTTTACTGTCACAACAAAAATGAAGAATGCACACAAACCAATACACTAAATTTCAACAGATTACTGTTACACCAGGTTGTACATTGAAAAACATCAATTTGAAAGTTGGGTTGAGTGTTACTAAAAAATGGAAAATTTGTGTCCATGTACAAATCCTGGCTCCTGCATGCTCCACCCAGGTGCCAACGCCTAAACCAATTTCCAGTAGATGACAACGTGTCACGGACAATCATTGTCCAGTCAAAACACTGCCCGGAGTTCATATGAAAAAATGATGGCGACTCTGTTTCATGTGTAAGAAAAAACATGGTCACACATTGCTGAATGTGGAAATACTGTAGACAAGTAATTCCTTATTTGCAATATTAAATAACATTGGGTTTATAGCTTGTTGTGCTGCTCTCATTGAACCTACTTTACGTTTAAGTAGCTAAAGTGCAGAGCTGTCAATAGTGTCAGTAGGGATCAACAATCAGACATCAAAATATTGTCAGCCGTGATGTAGTTTAGTTTCCTCCTGTCATAAAACAACAGTGCATAACAGCAGCAGTTTTTCACTGTTATCAGAGCTGATGCTGTTGTGGCAGTGGATGATGAGGACCTGGATACAAACATCTTGTAAATACAAGTGAATCATGTGATGTTTTCCCAACTTTACAAGGTGATGAGGATTTAGTGAATGCAGCACGGAGCATGGGACTTTGATGGACGGACAGGGAGGTACGGGTAGGCTTATCAGTTACCAGGCAAGGCCACCAAACATCAGATGAAAAATGAAAATATGAGAGGCAATTTGAGCTTATCTCCCCCCTCCCCCTGCATCTCCCTTTCCCATATTAATTGTTTCTGTCACTCAGTCAGATGACATTGCAGAAAAGTGACAGATGCCAACGTTTTCCCCACAACACTGGCTGTTATTATAGAGGATAAGGCAGCAGAGCCCAGGGCAAGCATGAGGTAATCTTTCAATTTTGCCAAGCTTTTTAACCTTCATCTGTCAGATACTCAGAACAGATCAACTCAGAGGAAACTGAAAACAAAATGTCCAAGATGGATTTCTCCGTGGTTCTTCTGTCAACAGAAAATTGTAGCAAGCCACTTAAACTCTTTCATTGAAATAGTGTGAATAATCTATGTGATGACACCATGCGAGTCAGGGAGGGGAGATTAGATCAAGTAGGGTTTGTGTGGGTTATGTGTGTATGTGTGTGTTTGGATAGTGATTCTCGATAGGTTGGTGTGCGGAGTAAGCATGTACAATACAACATGCTGTAATATAACAGTAACCATTATAATTAATAATATATCTACACAGCATTGAGGAGTGAGGGCAGACTGAGCTACTGGAGAAGCAAGCAACAGGCTCCTCCATCCAGTGCCCCAGCAGCACAGCTGTGGAGACAGTCAGGCGGTCAGTAGAGGACCAACCCTTCCCTTGCCCTTAATATTAGGGGTCCAAGTCCAAAGACAGTGGAACCCATGCTGTTTTTCATGTGTTCACTGATGAACATGCACTCATGGATTTTTGGACTCTGGCAGCGGACTCTCACTTGAACAAGGAGGCCTGACAGGTGGTATTTGTGAAAGGTCTGAGTGAACAGTTAAAGGATGAACTGGCTACCCGTGATGAACCCTCTAACCTTGAGTTTCTCGTGTCCCTAGCAATCATGGTGGATAACCATCTGCATGAGCTCTGCAAGGACAGATCAGCTTCAGCGTCGCAGCCACCTTCTCCCCATCTCATTCCAACAGGCGATTATCACCCTCTCCTGGTGCTCCCCAGACACTGTCATCTTGCCCTGTTCTGTCTGGCAAGGAGCTAGTGCAGGTGGGTCAAAATCAGCTGTGTATATTCTGTGCTTTTCAGCTTCAGCTGTCAGGTTATACCCATAGACTGTATAAGACATGGACGTAGCACCCGTGACGTCACCCATTGGTTTCGGGGAGTCGGTTTTGTGACCAAACCATGGGCATTTGAGCTGCGCCATCTTGGATTTTAGTGGGAGTGTACTTTCCATATTTGGCGAAGAGGCGGTTACTCTACGGGTCGGCCGAGAACCTGGCCACTTAGCTCGGAGCAACCGAGCTAGCCTAAGGCTAATCAGCAAATCAGCTGGGCTAACAAGCTAAGCGGCAGCTACAAGCAGCTACATCCACCACACGACAGTCCCCGAGTCCGACCCAACCAGCTCGACTCCGTGTAACCGCGACACACAGCATACAACAGAGATCATAATGTTGCTGCTGTGTTTTAAACATGACTGTTTCAGATAGAGAAGTTTTAGATGGAGCTGCAGGGTTTGGTGGAGTTGTGCGGGGAAATTTATTTCTAGCCTGTTATTTAACTGTGAAACAATCATTATTATTTCATATTGATAAAATATATTACAAAGTTAAAAACATTATTATTATTATTATTATTATTATTATTATTATTATTGTCATTAATAACGATAAAATATAATGATGATAATAATATATTAAAATGTTTAATATTTACCAGTTTTCACCGCTGCCTCCACCCAATATCCACTTACAGTTACAGCAGCACACCACCGCTTACTGACGGAGCTGCTCTGTCCATGCAATGTCAGACTTTTTAAACAGAAAAATGAGACGAAATAAAATTGTAGCCTAGTACTCACGCAATAAACGGACTCTGAGAGCACGGAACACACCGCAGCAGCGTTCCTAACATTAGCTGCCCCGTCCTCTATCTGTATCAGCAGCGACCATAAATCGGTCATAAGTCATAAGCCAGCGGCAAAATATGTCGGTACATGCTAATTAGTGCAAACATCCAGGTAAAATAGTGAGAAATTTACTTACCGAAAAAACTGCAATACAGACTCCTTAGACGGTCGGTTAGTACATACTACACTACAACAAGCCATATTATCACAAAAACCTATCCGAACATTGGCAAACAAACACGGACACTGTAGCCGCCTAGCCCAGCCGATGCTTTAGCAAAGAGCTAACTGCCAGTGCCTGTCTATGGGGCTGTCACTCAACGTAACCACGCCCTAATTTATGTAAGAATTTTAAGCCTAAATAACACTAAAACTGTTGTGGTACAACCCCCCCCCCCCCCCCCCCCCCCCACAGTGTTCATGGAGGTGGAAACTATCAACAGAGACCAAAAACAAAAAATGTACCAGGCTGTAAATATGTTTTTTTAGGCTGTAAAGTTGGCTATTTTAACATGGGGGTCAATGGAGAATTGCTCACTTCTGGAGCCAGCCCCCAGCGGCAGCCGAGGAACTGCAGCTTTTTGAACGCGGAAGTGATCCTCACTGCTGAAACCTACAACTCCCCCCTTGGTTATACCTGGTTTTGTTTGAAGTGTTGAGGAAGGTAACAGAGGGACTTATTTTCTTTCAGTCAGTGTGGCTAATTGTTCCTAGCTGAGTTCCAGTCTTTGGTGTAGCTGCAGGAATTCTGTGAATTGTGAAGAACTTTGATAAGAGCTATTTTTACTTCTCGTCCAGAGAGTTTATTGTCACTGACTAAAGTAAAATGTCACTGACTTCAGTACAGCATGATTTATCAGAGGAGATGTGATGGAGTTGCATTGCCGGAATCTCTTGGTGGTTGGTTGCAGAGCTGGCTGAAACATTCATAATGTAGATCTAGTTGTGTTATTGCAGTTGAAAGAGTATAGAACATTGGTTTATTTCATGGAAAACGAAATGAAACTTTAATGCAGCTGTTAATTATAGTAGAAACACTGGGCCAATTAAAGCTGCAGTGTGGCTCAGTGGTTAGCACTTTATGTGAGTTTCCACACAGCAAGAAAGGCTTTTTCTGAAGCTGTAATCCTATACAGAACACACAGGTGTAGAAAATGAATGAACTGATGCTCTCAGTCTTGTTCGCGAGTGGGGGAAGGATGGAGTGTGAGATTGACTGGCAGATCGGTGCAGCTTCCACAGTAATGTGGTCGATGTACTGGTCCGTCATAGTGAAGAAGGAGCTGAGCTGAAAGGCGAAGCTCTCGATTTACCGGTTGATCTATGTTCCTTCTACGTTCCTAAGTACTGACAATCTTCATTGTCAGTACTTATCAATGTGGAGCTAAATTCTTCTTCTTATCTGATTTGTCTGACGTACCTCGTCTACCAAAAACAGGACTTTTATTTCATCCCTGTTTAATTTACACAATTTATAAATAAATTCGATTTTTGTTTGTTTCTCATTTTTTCCTGGAGATTAAAAAAACACACTAATAAAATTAAGTTTTTTTAAAATGATTAATCTTTATGTTCTTGCAGAATAACATCCCACTGAATAAAATGTAAGGATGTACAACATGGCAGATGTAGGGTCGGTCTATATCTATGGTGTGACGTGTTCCTTCTCTGAGCAGACCTGTGGTCAGTGATGTGATTAACTGGGAGCTTTCCCTTTCAAAGTGACTTCTATACTTCTGTGTAAGTTTCTTAAATACAACCTTATTTAAAAAAAGAAAAGAAAGAAAAGAAAAATAGGCATCCTCAACTTTCAAAATAAATTACTTTCTGAATCATTATGAAATATGTGTAAATGTTTCCTTTTACATCTACAACAACTGGTATTGGTCCCTGATGTTTGTCAGAACTGAGCTTGTGAGATCTCTCAGTCTACTGTATATTTATTCATTGCTGATCAGAAAAGCCTCCAAGTCTCTTCATGATTTGCAAAGTCAATGAAATGAAGCTCCGGGGAAAATACTCAGTGTTAGTCATTTCATCTGGGATGTATTGTGAAAAAAGCCTTGTGCTGACTCTTAGCTAACTCTGCTAGCTCTCTATTCAACTGAAATGAGTGGCTAGATCCCACCAGTATGTTGATGTCCATTTTGTGACAGATACATTGGACGATCCTTCGTTAGATACTTCATCGAATAGATTTAAGTGAGTTTGTAACCGAGATGCTCTGAACACAGGTTATTAACTGTAATAAAACTGTAATGAGCAGAGAAGAAGCAATGCAATTAAATATGTTAGAGCTGCATCACTTGCTGCTTATTTAGACCAACACGTAGTAGGTACATGCATTTCAAGCAAAGCAAGGGAAAACAGGAGAAATTAAAGCAGTGTTGAA
This sequence comes from Toxotes jaculatrix, assembly GCF_017976425.1. Classification (NCBI taxonomy): domain Eukaryota; kingdom Metazoa; phylum Chordata; class Actinopteri; family Toxotidae; genus Toxotes; species Toxotes jaculatrix. The sequence goes on along the minus strand of NC_054394.1, from coordinate 492,711 downwards.
TGGGCTCTCGCTCTTTGAGCGGCAGTCTTGGTCTTGATGCAGGTTGTATGACAGGGCTCTGAATTTGTGTGATTGTCGGATAAGGAACCAATGAGTTAAACATCAGTAACTATGTGCACCAGATGCACATTATTATTGTGTATTTCTGACAATGCAGTTATGTTTCAGAGTATACGCCACTGTCATGCTGCCACCCACGTGGCGTGAATTTATTCCAGCACACACAGGATAGACAGCACCATGAGGAGATATTCACTGAATCTGACAAGTGTACTGGATTAAAATCGCTTACTCCTTTAATGACTATTCGAAAGTTTGAAAATCACAACCCATATCTAACATGTAGCTTCAGCAGTCTGACAGATTTGTCATTCTTGTGATCTGCTGTTTATATTGCACATGTACTGTGCATTTTCCTTTCATTCAGTTGTTACCAAGCTGTGTTCGATCTCCAGTTTTAGGTTTTCAGTTTGTGATGTTTGGTTCATTCCTCTCATTGAGGAGTCTGTCTTGTCTGCTTGGTTGGTCCTGACTAACATAACATTTGTACAGAGGTCCTACTGCAGCAGTAGCAAACAGAAAACTCAAATATTTACAGTTGATATTTTAAATATAGATTTTTTTCTCTAAGCAACTCCATCACAGGTCTGCCATCTTGATGTGAATCTGATGGAAAAATAATGGGATGGATATACCTTACTACTATACTTTTGTGCAGCCTGACCTACAATACCTTGAACTACAGCAAGGCGCACACATTGTTCCTGTCCGGTGCATATTGTTCTTCTTACACAGATACAGAGACAGACACTCAAGGAGACCGGCTGCATGTATGCATGTTTAGACTATGACTTTGATTATCAGCTCGAAGGGGAGGAGAGCTCCTGTGTGTATAAAGAAGACATAGAGACTTCTCTCCTTTGAGTATTACAACGATACCATTCTTGATTCATGGTTGATGTAGACTCCTTCTTGCAAGAATAAATACTAAAAGCTCTGATCGTCTCTGAGTCTTGGCTGAATTGGTTAGAATTTTTCTAACAGAATCCTTGTCCACAGCTAGGCAGAAGTAAACAAGCTGCTGTTGCTGAAGCTCAGGCTGGAGAGGGTTTTACTTTCTATCTGCTTCTGACAAGAAATGTGTCCAGGAGATGACCAACAACCCATAAGATGTTGAAAATATGGTAACAGAATTAAAAGGTACAATCTCAATAAGTTAAGTTTTGTTTAATGTCTTTTCATCTGTATTTCTGGATTGTTAATAGTTAGTAGCTAATAAAATTTTAACTGTGCAAAACTAAATCAACAAGTCTCTGTTTCAGGAAATCACTTTTGCTTTAACTAAACCCTGGTGTTTCAGCATCCCATCCGGCAGACCAACAAAGGCCCTGCCAGGGACTACTGGACACCGAGTGGCCTGCCAAACAGCAGATCTCTCATCTCTGCAAAGGCTTCCTGGCCAAAATTCCACTGTTAGAATTCCATGTTGTTCATCTGATTACAAAGCAACAAGTCACAGCGTTTTCACACACTGGCTGAGTGGGACAGAACAGGTACATTAAAGCTGACATCATGAACAATTTCAGTTTGACTGAATAACTTCCACATTCACGCAGACGACTTTAATCTGTCAGAGGGGTCATCACTTTACCATGCATGTTTTACTGTCACTGTCGTTCTGTTTCATACAATTTTGCCACTACAGTCAAAGCAGCATCACTAGAGAGCACAACATATAAATCATCAAGTACTATGCCGTACTCAGGGGTTGAGACACAAAATAAATGTAAGCGCACATCAACATTTTGTCATCAAGCAGCTGATATTAAGTGATCAGGCTTTAAGAGATCAGGCCTGACATAATGGAAGTCAAGTTTCTAACTCTGAGGTTTTATGTACTGCATCAGCAATCATCCAGAATACAACCAACAGATGTAGGTTACATAAAACTTCCTGAACTTCCTTATTAATCACTGCTTTGGCTTTGGCTCAGGGCTTACTGAGGAGTACATAGATACAGAATACAGATACATGAAAACTGTGTCCAGTAGGACACAGATCTGGATTTGCTGCCATTTCTCACTGGAGTAGTCTGCTGGTGGTCAGTGTGCAGGGTGGACCTGCCCGTCCTGCAGGACATTTGAACTAAAACACACTGATAAGTCACAGTTTCTGTGGCCAGATATTGTATTTTTTGTTTCACTGCTCTGACACATATTTGGTGTCCAGAGGGCTTTCCTCATTATAACTGCCTGGAGCAAATGTTGCTGTAGCTGTCTGAAAACCAACTGCATTGTTAGTACCTGTCCTGACCAGTCTAAACACTGCACTGTTTTCAAATGTCTGCAATAACCAGAGATGGGCGCACGTTACTTCAGCTCAACTGTAACAAAAAAAACAAAAAAAAAAAAAAAAAAAAAAAAGACTCCCTGAAACACACACATTTTTGCAAATATGAAAAGAAGAAAATCTGCTCCTACAATCATCAATCATATTTTGACACATGCAAACAAAGTAATATGTTCACTTTGTTCATTTAAAACTGGCAAGAAAGTGTCATAATTAAATAAAAATATTTACCATAGATCAAAAGCGTATTTATGACCTTGTAATGAATCTGTCATCCAAAAATGAAGTATATCAGGGATGATGTCAGTAGCAGGGCTGGTTTGACAACATCCTTAAACTATTACTGCCTGAGTCTTTGGCTAATATTTCTTTACAGACTGACAGTCTAATAAAAGGCTATGCAACCACATGGGACATAATAGCGTCCTCTCTCTTGTCCCTGTGAGGAGCCTCTGAAAGACTGATCAAAGCTGTGAGAAGAGTGGACTGACAGTGTCCTGAAATGACACAGCAGAATTCAGCATACACACACAGAAAAGCAGACATCAGACCTTTAAAAGATATCAGCTCTAATACCTCCAACACCTCTCACTCAGCCATGTCATTTAACATAACATAATACCAGCACGTGGAAGTAGAAATGTGGGAGTCAGCACATAGTATCTCTGTGGAACTCATGCAGACGGTGTCTGTGGTACAGTCCACCAGCTGACTGACTGCTCCCTGCATCAGGGGAGCCTGCATCTGGCAAGCCTTCACAAGACTTCAGAGACTTTTAATTGTTCACAAGTACACTTCATCAAACAGAACTGGGGCAGGGAGAAGAGAAGAGCTATGGGGAGGTAGATTACAGCTCTCCACCCCCTCTTGCTCCCACCCATCCCCTACCATCTGCCATGCTGCTGGCAGAAGTATAGTCATAAATAGGTGTCACACATTCATACTCAGGTCAACCTAAATGCTCCCCTGATTTAAAAAGTGTGGAAAAGGTGTGACTGGAGCACTGGATCAGATGATGGAGAATGCTGTGAATGCTGTGTATGCTGTGATGGGTGATTGCACTCATATTCAAGCATATGAACAACATAGAGAGGACACATACAGTATTTATGAATGCAGAAAGATTCATGCTGGACTGCCACCAATGCTGAATATGTTCTTGCGACAAAGAGAATGTTCCCTCAGCAAATGTAATTTTAATGACATTACCATGTTATGATAACATGACAAGCTGTCATCTGTTTTTCACAAGCAGAAGCATGTAGATGCAGAACACTGCAGAAAAAGGTTAGTGCTCAGGGGAGTCACTGCCAAACTAATAAATTACAAACATAACACACTTAATATTACATTTATCTTATGTCCCTCTACACACTGTTTCTCTGTCTCTTATTTCCAAAGATGGCCAAATAGTCAATGATGTTCAGACCCCAGACATGTAGTTGTGCATTATGTAGCAGTAGGTGGAGCTGACCTCAGCCTGAAATATCTTCACAACAACACAAAGATAAAATGTCCCTGCCAAAGAGAAACAACAGCACTTTTGCTCAGATTTGAGTTACTTAGACAGTTGAACCCTGAGACAGATACAGACCAGCACAGCACAACTCACACTGTACAGACTGCTGAGCTGGGCCCTCCATCTACCACCACTTGGTGTCACTGTGGCTCTGTTTAAGCCCCTGCCCCTCACCCCCATCGCCCCAACAACTCTAACTCACCAGCTCCATGCTGCTGTCGGAGGATGCCAGTGTTCCCTGGCGGTGGTGAGGCTGACGACTTGGCCACCGAAGTGGTGGTGGACAACATGGAGGGGAGGAGACCGGGCTGGGCCTGCTGAGGCACCCGGTGCTTTCCCTGCCCTAATCTCGGACCTCCCATCAGGCCCTGGCCGGGATCCGAGGTGGCCCTCCCAGCTGTGCCTCCTCCCAGGGCTGTGATGGCATTCCTCAGCAGCCAGCGGTTCTGGATGTGCGACACAGCTTCCTCAGCCACCATGCCATCACCCTGCATGACGTGCAGCGTGGCGTGGACCGTAAATTCCTGAGTCTCGTCGGCCCACAGGTCCGATACGCGGCACTCGTACACCCCCTCATCTTCCTTCTTCACCTTGGACAGGCTGAGGCGATGGGAGATGGCGTTGCCCTGAACACGCACAGTCTGGACTCACAGAGAGAAAAGTACATACAGACATATGGCAAACGGTAATGCTTGAACTACTGTCAGTTTTAGTATGCATTCATCATCAGCTTAATAAGGGCAGCTCTGTTTTATGACCGGAGGTGGAGGCACAGGCATAAAAAAAAAGCACCAACACATGACCCTGTATTAGCTGCTCAGCAGACCGACACATTAGTTCTTCGAGCCTCAATTATAACCAGTAAGGGGCACACTTCAGTACCACAGATTTATAATATTATCAAAGTTCAATTTGCCACAGCGTGTGTAACACCAACTCTATTTTACAGGTCTAAAAGAAGGTTTTTACAGGTCTAAAAAAATTCTATGATAAAACGTGGGACAGAAGTGTGGATTTATAAATCACACTTTAATTTTCCAGTAATGATTCTATGGAAGTCTATGTCCTGTCAAAAGAGGAAACAACACAGAAAAAATGACAAGCATATCCATCACTGGTGAAAATAGTACATTCCACCATTTAATCATTATGCACACCTGCATGTCAGGTAGATATTTTCTTTCTCTGAGGATGTTCCAAGTATATTTCTGTCAAACAAATATGAATATAATCCCTCAAAAGCCCTGTGTCCCCTGTGTGATACGTGAGGAATAGGAGTCAACAATCTTCAATCAAACAATAAACTGGTTACTTACACTTATTTTTGTGGGTCCCCTTGGAGCAACCTGAAAAGATAAAGCGTTGTGAATCACAGGTATACAACATGTTTATCCGTTAACAAAACATCATCTATCATATGATTAAAACATGCACAACAACACAAGATTTTTCTTTCATTCAGTGGAGAGAGAAAACAGCATGAGCAGAGCTGGTTGTGTACATTTCTGAAAGACACCATTGATAACCTCTCTCTCTCTCTTTCTCTCGCCTTTTCCTCTGCTCTCTTTACCCCTCCTGCATGTTTTAGTTTGCTAACCACAGAGGAGACGCCACAGATGTGACTGTCCCTGACTTCTCCTCAGATGACTGAAAACAACTCCAACTGATTTGTCATGCTGAAGGGAAAAAATAATTCCCTCTGCGTCCTACCACATTATCCTATCATGGCGGTTTTAGCCAGTGGACCTGAGAGGAATGTAATGGTGCTGATAACCAACAAGTGCCCTTTCTGCATTCAGAGTGACATTCCCCTCATCCTGAGCAATGCACATACTCCCTGGATTCAGTCTAATCGTAAAGACAAACAAATGCTGTAGCCAAGGTCAGAATCATATCATGCCTTCTTAGGATAAGCTGATATACTGCAGGATGTAGGCTTTAGATTTGTACAGTAGCTCACAAAAAGCAAAAGCTTCAAACAGTGGTGATTATTACTATTAAAATGTAGAGAAACGGAACTTCTTGAAGATCAAAAAATACTCTGCTTCAGGCTTATATCAAGAAGGAATTTACAGATATTTACAGCCTGTGGATTTACAAATACAGACCAATGTAAATGCATGCAGAGTGTACAAATGTTGATCTCTGGCAGATTTACATGTGCAACTTACATCTATCCATGTAATCAGAATTTCAGCTCCTGAATAACAGAATGTGCTGAAAAGATATCATGGTTCAGGTGCTCAGATGCAGTTTGTTTCCAGTAATATGAACGAAAAATATGTGCAAGTCATATAAGGCAGCTCAACGCACAAACAGTTCCTCTGTTATGTATAACCTGTAAGTAATGTTGTGGTTACCTTAGCTCTGTTGGCCAGGCTGCTAATCTGCAGCTCATGAGGCAGTTCTTTAGGCACATCCTCCTTCTGGTACCACCACTGGATCTCCAAAGACATGGGCGCTGAACTGACAGCCTTGAAGGCGCAGGGCATCTCCACATCCTCTCCCTCCCCCACACTCACATCTTTAGGGACTTCAGTAAATGCAGCTTTGGTGTATGAAGGGGAACAGGGAAAGAGGCAAGGTAGCAAAAGCACAGATTAATGAAACTGTTGCTCTAACACCCACCATGAGCCTAACACAATAGGAGTTTGACGATTTATTTTCATGCCATCATTCAGACTTCCTGTGTTTTAAGCTCACTTCCTATATTCCCCATTAACTGTCATGATCTACAGTCTGCCTCAGGCTTTATTTAATCACATAATGGAAAGCATTTCTCCATCTTTTGCTGTGACGTGGGCACAGCTGGGTTATTATGTTTGTTTTCAATATTTCCTTTTGCACAGTTACAATTCTCCAGCTACTCTACCAGATGGAGAAATGGTACAGCGTGCATGTTAATCCTTCAGACGTCCTGCTACTACAGATACATTTTAAACTGTCACCATGTCATCTGCCCTCCTCTCAGGGGTCTCACTTACCATTTGCACAAGTAATAAAGGGCGAATTGAGAATGAAGTAATAAAGGAGGCTGTAGAGTCCCGTTGTTTCCATGTCACAGCAAGGCTAGTCCAGCTCAGCACGGACATGAGAGGGTCACCTGGATGTGAGGTTAACTGCCTGCTCAAATAATTCCAAATATGGGCAGAGAAGAGCCACAATCCAGAGGCAGCCTCAGCATCAGCCAGCCAGCATGTACAATCCGAAGGTGAACTGGAGCATAATTAATAAAACCACATTTCAGCGCAGAGACAAGAAGGAATATTTCTACAGCAAATAAGTCAAAACAAGTCATTTGAATCTCTCAGTGATCCCCCAGAGCGGAGCTTCTCTGTGAGAAGACACCGAACTTCCCTGTCAGCGGCAAAAACCTGCTGTTCATCATCATCCCGCTTCCCAGGCGCAGGAAAGCTCTCCCGGGCTCCGCTCCAACTCCCATCACATAACCGATCCTCTGTGCGTGACTGTGCGTCAGTGTGTGTGTGTTTGTGTGTGTGTGTGAGAGAGAGAGAGAGCGAGAGAGAGAGAGAGAGAGAGAGAGAGAGAGAGAGAGAGAGAGAGCTGCAACAGCAGCAGCCAGAGAGGAGACCAAGAGGACAACTTCTTCCTGATACTGGCAAACAGGAATTGCTGCTGAGAGGACTCTGTCTCTCTCTCTGTAGACCTGTACCCTGCCTGAGGGTTAGCATTTGTCGCAAGCGCATGGTGAGCAGTCTCAGGCAGCCGAGATCTCCGCGCGCCTCTCTCTCTCTCTCTCTCTCTCTCTCTCTCTCTCGGTCTTTTTATGCTTTGCAGTGTCCCTATCTCATTGCTACCGGGATCTAAATAACAAGCGGTGTTTTTCTTTCCTTTTTTTGTTTCATTTATGAAAACAGTCTCAGTGAGTGAGTTACTGTACCAGAGCTAAATTGAGGGCATCTAGATAATCTATAGACCGCCTCAGACAGTCAGATGTGGAGGCTTAATACAGATTAAATCCCCCATCAGCGTGCTGATACTGCTATGAAAACCATTTAGACTGGTTTAGGCTTTCATGATGTGTTTCCTCTGACACAGTTGTGCTACTGACCATTTAAAGCATGACTGGTGGCATAGGAACAATAAGCAACTGCTCAGCAGTGCTTTACTAGCAAACAAGAAAACACTGTGAGGCAGCATTCAACTTTTGTCCTCTCACAATACAGAAAAACTGCCTGCATTCATTTGTCTATGTTGCTTAATGCCACACTAATTACAAGCTACTACATCTATGGTATCATCTAATACTACTCAGGTATACGTTGGCTATACGTTTAGCATGCATGATGAAACTGTTCATAAAATCAGTAACAGTAACTGTGTGCACAGTTATAGTTGACTAATGTATGTAAACTTGCCATCATACTAACACTGATTATATAACCTTCAAAACCAACCACAGCTTAATTGTGTGTGGACACATGTGCATCTGTCATAGGTGCGGTCCAGGACCTAAACACTACATCTGTGGCTAATATTTTGACTTCCATGTAGCCAAGGCCAAGTGTAGCTCACAACCACATCCTTGAGCTTGTCTATGTAACGTTGTGGGCCTGTTTTCAACACAGTGGGTGAGACAGTCCTGAACAGAGCCAGGCAGAAAGCTAATTGCCTAAAAACTTAAGTGTAAATTGCTGTGAATATACTGTATGTCTGACAAAAAAAAAAGATTCAGTCAGACAGCTATACCATGGTGACATTGTTTATGTTTGAGCAATACATTTCAGTCATTAGATGTGGACATTGTTGGGCTGTCTTAGCTGGCACACCTCTTCAGTGTCACATGGAGGTTGGGGACAGTGCCTGTGGACTGTGGTGGTTTCCACTTTTAAAAATCTGGACCAAGATGCAGTCCAGTTATCAGGGTATCACGCTGCTCAGCCTCCCGAGGAAAGATTATGCCAGAGTGAAAGGAGGCTCCAACCAATTGTTAGACCTTGGCTCCAGGTGGAGCATTGCAGATTCTGTCCTGATTCTCTCCTCTTTGCAGATGACATGGTTCTGTTGGCCTGACTGACTCAATTAGTGCGACGTCAGGAGTGATGTGGGAGTTATACTGGATCATGTTGGTGAAAACCAGGTCTCGGTCTCAATTTATCTCTTAATCTACTTCCTCACCTATGGTCATGAGCTTTGGATAATGACTGACAGAATGAGATTGTGGATACAAGCAGCTGAAATGCTCACCGTCAGAAACAGGGTGAGGAGCTCAGACATGTCAGCCAGTTGAGGTGGTGGAGGATCTGATAAGAATCCTTCTGGTTCCATTGGTGGTTTTCTGGGCAGGTCCAACTTCTGAGAGACTTCAGTGTACACCCAGGGCACACTGGAAATAATATACACTGAAAAAAATTCAACATTGGCTCAACTTAAAAAAATTGAAGTAATCTGTCACACCTAATATTTTAACATTAATGCAATGTAAGTACTTCAATTAGTTTGACCTGAAATATTCAACTTCATGTAAACTAATTTCTGAAGGTGCAGCAAACCAATTATTTCAAGTTTTCCTAAATTAAAATAAATAAATTGGCCTCATTACTTAATGCAAATAATCCACTTCATTAAACCTAAATATATTAACTGATTGTGGGAGCAAACTACTTTTTTAAAGTTGTCTCAAATAAATATTTTAAGTTGTCATAATTTAATAATGTATATAAATTAAATAAAAAATGCTTTTAATGCATTTTGATTTCTACTCAGAACACGTTTCTTTTTAACACATTCTTATTTATTATTCAATGAACATTTTTATCCAAATGGCTAACAGTTTTTTTTCCAAAATGTATAAAAATGAACTGTCCTTCTCCACCATAGCACATTTCTTTTCTCGAATACAAAGAGCAAACAAGACACCTCTGCATTTTCAAGTTAGCACACTGTATATACGGGTACATTTTGATTTTGCTGAATAGAACCAAACTAAATACTCAGTGACTAAAATAAAATTAGAAATAGTAAAATAAATTGTTCCTAAAATAAAATCAGAAAATGATCTTATTTCCAAATGGAAAGTAACACAGTCAGACAGGAATTATTCCTTTAAAATAAAAAAGGGTTATCAGATGAGTTGTGTGAAACTCCACGATTCCATAACCTGCAAACATGTGTGAGGTAGCGCCTGGCCCTCTCTTGGTCTGAAAGTCTCAATATCTGGCGTATAAAATCAGTACACACTACAGTGCAAATACATTCACTGCTAACAGATACTTTTGTCAATACTGCAGTGGAAATGCAGTCATGCAAGTACAAACTCCGAACACCAACATTATATAAAAGGGTACAAACTCTTGGTTGTAGAAACACTATAACATTTTATCACCAATGGGAACACAAACCAGGGGAGTCAGTGGAATTCAGCTCTGCCTACTCTGGGCTGTAAAGCTGGGTGCTCAGTCTATGAACTTTTGGGGACATCTTTTTCCCACCAAGCTCCATCACGACTTTTTGCACAAATTCAAGGGTGTACTGCAGGTTTTTCGGATACTTTAGGTTGAGTGCATATATGAGCCCGAAGAACATGGCAACAGCTGTTGCCACTGAGGGCACCTTGTTCAGCACCTGTGTTCCATCGATGACTATCTTAATGTCTTTGGGTGGATGGAAGGGATCCTCTTTTCCAGTGACAAAGATTGCCATGGTTGCCTGCTCCAGTTCGTCTGCCTCATTTTCCTGCATGTCCTGCACACATACAAAAAGTAACAAATGAGGACAACTAGAAAGAGCATTTCCTGAAGAAAATGCATGTGAATGCTGAAGGAACACCATTGCTGAAGCAATGCTGAAAAGGCTGATGCTACAGCTGAAAATTATTACTCGTAAGCTGAGAGATTATTGACTTTTAAAGTGCTTAAAGCAGTTGAAATGGTAAAAGAAAAAGGCACAAGAAAATTCTGCATATTTAAGTGTAACAGTTGAAGATTTTGAAGAATTGAAATCTGTTGCTAGACACTGGAACATGATGGTAAGTGGAAGATTAGTGTAAAAGATGTATGACAATATAGAGAAAGCTTGCCTCATCACTGGTCTTGCATGTTAATTTTTTGTGACAAAACGGTAGTTCCTATCAGAAGACGTGTGAGTACTTCCTCAACGTGTGACTATGTTTTGGTGATTTTAGAGTAAATATTTTGGACATTAGAGCAAGTTTCATTGTAGTATTGGAGTCTATGGGCAGTAGAAAGGGATCTAGCCACACTCAGAGGCTCACGGTGCAAATTCTCTAAGTCTCTTTTTTTAATATTTTAAAAAGCAGAAATAATATGAAATAGATTTGAAGAAAAAGCTGTACATTGTGATATATAGACAGTCTCACGATATAGTCTCCTCACTTTCTTAAACACAATTTACTGGATAAATGACAGAAACGAGTTATCGATTTAGACTGATGGTGGTGCTACAATATAAAGTCAAGAACTCAATCAAAAATTAAAATTTTTTCCCACTTGGGGCTGTTTTTATATCAATTTGGCCATAAAATGTAAATAGACACAAATCAAAACAATGTTTATTACCAGGAAAAATATACAGTGCTATGTTCCATCTCAACAACAAAAATGGGTGTGTGGGTGTTGTCTGTGTTAGTGAGAGAGATTCCCTTACCTGGTATTCTTTGATAAGGTGTTGAACAGGTTCGCCCAGGTAGATCATGAGAGATTTGAGGATGCATTCTCATCTGATGGTGATGTCCACAGTCTGAGTAAGAACAGTTACTATTTACTAAAATCACACACACACCAACTATTCAATTATGGATCCCACTGGGACAGGGTACTAAAGTATAACGCTGTTTTTAGAGCAATACAAAAAGACCTCAAACGACAACACAAGCCTCTTTTTTCAAAAACAAATAAAGGCAGAATCTTGGTTTTTGTAATTTTCCTTGTTCCATTTTGACCAAGAATGGAAAAAACAGGCCTGTTTTGTTGTTTGTGGTCTTTATATTGATCTAAAAACAGATTATACTTTAGTTCCCTGTCCTCACTGATAGCCAACTCATACATAGATACCTCATCTAAAACCTGCAAGGTCCCGGTGGTCTGCTCTTTTACACGTCCTCCCTTGCTCCTGATGACCTCCAGCAGTTTGGTGGAGTGCTTGTCCAACTGCGCCAAGAACTTTGTTTCCAAGGGAACTGTTGTAACTCGCATGAACTCAGCATTTATCTGGAAGAGAAAAACAGAGCATGCAGAACGAACTTTGAAATTAATAAATATATTAAGTCAGGCTCCTCTCAAAAATGTTTTTTTTTATCGTCTCTACAGTTCTTGCAGTTGTAAATGAATGAGTGAGTGATGTCTGAGTGACTAATGTGTTTGAGTGCCTTGCGTATAAAAACATACCTCTTCCATCTGGAAAAGTGCTGGCCATCTTGCCAAGATGTCTTCAATACTCGGCTGCTTATGCACTATTTCTTGTCTACGGTATCCAAATGTTTTTGCCATCTTTTCCTTTATCATTTGTCGGTTGTTTCTTTTCTGTAGTTTGGCCAAAAGGGAAATCCTCTCTTGTTCCAAGCTGTCTGTGGTCTCACCACTTGGCAAAGATGGAAAATGATTGACCTCAGCTCGTCAAGGTCTCTTCACGTTCTTTGCTGGGTAGGCATCCTCCTGAGACTTGGATTTCAAAGAATTCACTGTGAGCTCGGCGGATGTACCGTGTGCCTTAAGTTGGGTGCGGTAGTTGGCCATTTTTATCTTCATCCTGCGTTTCCATCCATAGCTGTCGTTGAAAGACTCGGGTTCTCTCAGGCAGGGGTGCTTCTTTGTTAGTGCCGCAGCAACATCACTGAAGTCAGAATCTTCAGGGTATGCTGTGTATTCATAGATAGTTTCAGCTAATTTCTCCAGTATGTCTGAAAGCACTTTTGAGCTAGGTGTCAGTCTAGTTTGGCTTCTCATGTATTCTGCATTTCCCTTCTGCAGTTGACATTCTGTGTCATAGGAGAAGCGTGGGATTGGGAACTCTTTTGGCCACTGCTGTGTTCTTAGTGAATCTGATGAGCTGCTAAGCAGTATTGTGTCATCTGTATGTGCAGACACTGAGGAGTCATCACTGTCCAGTCCAACTAAGGGGATGCTACTGATTGGGGGATCAACTGGGTACAAGACAATAGTTGTGGAATCAGGGTCTAACTGGATTACTTTGAGAACTGTAAGGTCCTTAATCACAGTTGTAGAGGTCAGATTAACAAATATGTTCCCAAAATCGGTATCCTTGTACTGCAGACGTATGTCTCCCTCCAGTCCACATGCATTCTTGACCTCATTGATAAGCTCTTCCAGTGAATTGGGAATCCCCTCACATAGCTCCATTCTAACGCTGCTGTCTTCACTCAGGATGACCAGCAATCGAATGGGTGCGATACCTGCCATGGTGCTCTGTGAAAGTGAGAGAAAGAGAAATCTGACTCAGTTGCTTTTTCACATTAGCGTAACATTTATAATACTTAATATTTTCAAAAATAAACTTCAGGTGATATTATGTAAAATGCACTTTCATATTTTTCCTGCTCCATCTCTCTCACTAAAAATGTGCATTAGATTTGGCTGTTCTTGCCCACTGAAAAGCTACTGAATTAAATTGTTCTGTTGTTTAACTCCAGTAAGTAACACAAGTTTTTATGTCCCCCATCTTATGAGAAAGTGAAGAACATCAACTGTAAATCATGAAAATATACTCTAGTGGAGTCTGAGAATAAAATATTGAGCTGAAATGATCATAATATTGGAAGCAAATTTTTTAAATGAATGTTTTGTTGTGTTCCACTTTAAAGCTGACCTTACACATGTATATATCTTTTGAGTGTTATCAGCCGCATTCCCCCAACCATGTAGTCAGCCAATGGGTATGGATCTGCCAGCTGGTGTGGGCCAACCAGGATCACCTCCTTTGTAGAACACATTTTCAGTTCATATGCTCTGTAATGTTCCCAATACCATGCACTCAGTTTTCTGACGATGAAAAGCAGGTTATCCTTGACAACAACCATCTGGATTATTTCCACAAACTCAGGCAGCCCTGCCAATGACCCATGCGCAAGGATCATTCCATTCCTGTAGTCCAGGCCACTGTACGTTGCATTTTTAGCCAAGCACACACTATCCAACTCAGGGTGCCTCTGCTTAAGAGCAAATCCAATGTCCTCTTTTAAAACATCAATGGGAAGAGTTGAAACATTTGTCACCTCCAGGGGGGATTTAGGAAAGCTCCACATGTGAAGGTGATGTGCCATGTGAAACTGATGTCTTTGTGCGACGGACTGAAGCACATTTTTGAAGCACGTTGTATGCCGCACAACTCTTTTGAAGAAGCTGTGCTTCGCTTCGAAACGCATGGTCCATAATGCAACTAACGGTCCAAACTCACAGATTAAGTGAGGGTAATGCTCTAAAAAGTGGTGTTTAGGCAGAAGGTTTGACTCTGGGAAAACCTCTTTAAATCGAACTCTGTGCTCAGTGATCTTAAAGTTCAAATATGCAATTGATTCCTGGGTCTGAACTGGAGAAACAACAACTTCCACAATGACCTTCAAATCAGCAAGGAGTTTCCAGGCTGGTTCATCAGTGGGCACTTTCTGTCCAAGCAGTAATGGAAAAAATCGTATCAGACACCAGTTTTCATGTGCATTTCCACCTATTGTTTTCCTGGATGCATGCTTCAGTGGAACAGAGTGTGGCCGATTTGTTTTATCAGTCCATTTATAGGGAAAATCCTGTATCGCCTTATTTAAAGCATCCAAAGTAAAATACTTTTTAGAAATTAATACAGTCAGACAGAGAGATATTTCAACAGGAACTATTCCTTCGAACAAATCATGAACAATGTCTGGAGGGAAACCACTTGTAACATTGAAGGTGGTGAGTTTTTTCTGACAGAACACATTTACTCTTAACACCGTAACAGTTGTTCAAGGAATTTTCCTCAAGCGTTTTCAAATGATTTGCGTGAATCTCCTCAGTTCTCAGAGAGAAACCTCCAGCTCCAACTTCCTTTTCCTGAATTTCGAAATTATCTGCTGTACAAAACCTGCAAACATATCTGCCAGAAAAACTCTCCACAAAACCAGCGATACTGTGTGCGCCAAGGTTATCGGCAACAACACACTGCAATGTACCCTTCAAAGTTTTTCCAAGCTTATCCACAAAAATCCCGTGTTGTTCTAATGTTATGAGATCAGCAATCAAAGGCTCTAACACTCTTTTGTAACCATAGACCTTGACATCATTGCTATTGATCAATGCAGCCAAATGAATAGAGGACAACGAGGAGTGACAACCAGGTGGAAGATTGCCTAAAATCCAATACAAGGCACAGATTTTGTATTTTTTACGTGACGTACCAAGAGGATTGCATATTTCGAACTCGTCAATATACAAAATCAAAGAAATTGCACATTCTTTTGAAAGAATAGCATTTCTTTTAAAGAGAAGTCCATCCCAAAATGATCTATATACCTGTTTATCACTCTCCACTGGATGATATTTTTCCTTCAAATTTATAGCCTTATTTAGTGTAGTTTCACAATTTAAAAGCTTCTGCAAGGATTTTAGTAAAGGTACATACTGAAAAGACTTATTATTCGTTCGATCTAAAACATATTCAACAGGTTCCACTACATTAAAATTTTTTCTATAGTATGTTTTCCGTTTCCAAGCAGTCGACAGTGGACCGTGGTTTCCTATTGCAGCTTGAATTGGATTAGAAGTGCAAAGCACAGTGGCTAACTCTTTCACAACAGATTCATCAACTCTGCAACTGCTATTCTGTAAGAAGTCGAATATAGTCTTTTGGGTGACCGGCACAGAGGCAGTCCCAATTAAATATTGCAACTCTTCAAGTAGTTCATTTACAGCTGCACTTGGCACAAGAAAAGAGTGTTCTAACTTAAGCAGGACTGAGGCTAATTTTAGTTCAATAACTTTTGTCAAATTTGTAGCTTCTTCTTCAGGAAGTTCTTCAGATGGTAGATCATCATCTGAGTGCTCAGTAGTGCTGCTTTCAAGAGATTCTACAACAGCAGGACTATCAACAGGCCCATCAACAATTCCAGGCTTAAAATCATGAATTGTGTGGGGAGTATGTTTTCTCCATTTGTGTGTTCTGAAAGCTCCGTAAACATTTGTTTTGTATGAACAATCAGCAAACATGCAACCGACAGATTCATGATTTTTCAAATGAGTCCCAATGTGTTCAAAATAGTCTGTCTCAGTAGAAAGTTGATTGTTGTCACAGATGTGGCACTTGAATAGTGAAAATCTAGATTTCTGTGAGGATTTCTGAGCAGGATGGGATTTGCTTAGATGGGTCAGCAGAGCTTTCCATGTCTTGCATGTGCATGGGCAATTCTCATAGGTACAGGGGTAAGCACAGCGCCGCCCATAATGTTGATGATGAAGTTTATAATGTCGTAGAAGTTCAGATCTTTTTGAATATGATTGGTCACAGTCTTTACATTTCCACATGCATGGATAACTGAGGAAAAATAAAAGGGAAGTGAGAGGAGAGGAGAGGAGGCTATTAGGAGATTATCTAAATATTTAAAATGGCCTCATGATATTGTACACAGAACTTACTACACCCTGAAGAGGAGCTTCCAAATTTGTAGGTGGCAGTAGGTGCACAGCAGGAACACAGCGGATCTGGGGGCTGCTTTCCTTAAGTTAAAGGAGAAAGCATTCTTTAATGTTGTGTATTCTCAGTGTTACATGAACCACAAATTATTCACAAAACATTGTTATGCCTTCTGCTCTTTTAAAATCAGATTTACTATGCCTATGAAATAAAATACTTTCATAATAAAAACATAATTTATGTTGCTTCATTATTACACAGTTCAGTTTAGCTTTACCAACCAGTGTAAACACTGACTGAACAATTAATCCTCTGGGGTCTCTGAGTTCTCAGACGCTGCTGATTTTGGCATGCCCTGATATTATGTATTAAGACAGCACAATTAATCACATGGCAACTGCATTATGGCCTACTTCAATTGTCACATCGCAAGACAGTGCAATATTTGCACCGTATACATTATTCCACACAGGGGTGCAACTACCTACTTTCTGAGGGGTATGCAGACACATTACAGCCCCCCCTTTAATGTTTATGTATATTAATTTTGTTTATTCATGGACTTATAAAATATAAGACTTTCATTACAGACTTTTATTTTAAGTTACATATTACAGCAGGTGATCAGCTCAATTAAAAACAAAAAATGATGTATAATTTAGTATGTATAATTATATAATACATATATAAATATATATAGTTTATAATTTTTTTGTTGTAATAGCAAGATTTCTGCCAGAAAGCGGTATTGGCACAACACCATTATGGTTAACTGTTTCTGTGTGCAAAGGAAATCAGTTTTCAGCAGATGATCATGTTTGGCTCACCTATAATTAAAGTCAGCACCTGTGCATTTAATGTCACAGGCAATGCAGACGGCAGGGCGGAGGAATTACATGTAGGTAACTCTTTCAGGTGGTGATTATGCATATATATATATATATGCTCTCTTGTCTTTATTTGCATGCATGTTTTGTATTGAAGTAATCCAAAAGTGACATTACTTTAATATTATGATACTTAGAGTAAGTTACTAATTACATGTTTTAACAGGTAACTTGTAATTGTACTGGATTATAATTTAAAAGTAACCCTCCAAGGCTGATGATCTGTTGTATTGTAAATACTGATCAGTACACAGTTGCAAGACAACAGTAGCCTGTCGTTTTATTAGCAGCTTTAGCTAACCTGAATATTTACAAGCCTCCTCTTGGGACACTCACATAACTTACCGACTGTCTTTCAACCACTTGGAAAAGCTTTTTTCTATGAAATCTTTCTCCTTCTCCATCTTCCGCTTTCTGTTATGAGCCCCTGAGAGCTTTCTTTTCTGCCTCTCCATATTAAGCGTCCTGTCATCAGACGAGCACGATTCAAATGTAAACACTCGCGCTCCAGCGCCTGCTCGAGGGATGGGGTGGTGGTGTCAAGGCCCCCCCCCCAACCCCCCCCCCCCACACCGCTTAGCCCCCCCCCCCCCCCCGGCGCGGAAGAAGCTCAGTCTGCCTGCTATCATGATGGCATTGATGCTAGCCCTGATGCTAGTCCTCCTGCTAACAAAACAGACGCTGATAAACACAGAGATGTATTATCTCTACATTAACCATGGATTAAAGTAAAAAAAAAATCTTCTGACTGAAATTTTTTTCGCGCTACAGCCAAGTCACACGCAGTGTGTGAAACAAGTTCCAGGGTAGGTTGCAAATCTCTATGGTACATTTTTTCAGTTTAAGAGCCATTATCTATTTTTGATGAGCGGCAATACCATGTGTGCAAAGATAAGACTCATGGGAGTTTGACACTGACAGTCTCGACAGTGCGCACCAGCCTTCAGCGCAGGACTTAATGAGTTCGACCAGTGGTTGGGCGATGGTCAACGACAAATCATGTTCCGCAATAAACGAACATATGCGTACTTTGTGGTTGCAAACACGGTCTGCCATGGATTGTTGCGCCTCCGTTGTTGTTATTGTGGCACCTGGCAGTGAGGATGTATTTTTGAGAGAGCGAAGGGCAGCCTTGTGAGACGCATCAGTCTGATGGCGAGTCAGCACTTTTTTTGCCATTATTTCCATACATAATTTTTTTTTGTGGCATACAACACAAAAACAAGCACCTGGTTGTCTAATCTTCTGGCACCATGAACCGTAAGGCTTGCCATTGTCTCCCGTTTCTGTCAGCCACGCCCATCTCCATTTATTTTTTTGTGTTCGGTCAATATCCGATACATCGGAGCAGTTGATCATTATGAGGGAGTCCATACTAGCTTAACTATCGCGCCACAGCTCCATTTACATTCCACTCTGATATGGGACATGAGCATACGCGTACGCACTTCATTATTATTTTTTTCCTCCCCGGATCTACATTGATCTCATAAGTTACCTCTGTGAACTCCAAATGACGGAAATCCGTCGTAGCGACGGAGAACTTTAATCCATGATTAACTCTTCAGTTAGTTTTGCAAAATAACGTCATTAAAGGAATCGCCTACGGCGTCACGTAATGCTCCCTTACTTTTGTTAGCTGTTGTTAGCTGTGTTTGCTAGCTCCCCCTGACGCAGCTTGGTTTAGCAACTCATGCCGGAAAGTTTCAGTGCTCACAGGCACACACTGATACAAACTTCAGAGTAGGCGCAGGCTGTTACCGGCGTGATTCAACCACGTTAAACGGGAATGACTTGGACAGACCTTAATGTTATCAGAATGCAGTTTATTATTTTTTACTTACCAGTGTCAACCTCGCTCTGAAATGCAGATTCATTTGTGCTTTTGCCGCCAGAAGTTGGAAGAATGCTGGGTAGAGGGTTATCTGAAGTATCTTGCTTAACATGCTGCCACCATGACCCTGAGCACACACATACACACACACACAGGATAGATGGGGGGAGGCCTATAACATGCGAACAGACAGTAAAAGAAAAGAAAACAACAAAAGTGGTATAGGTAAAAAGTGGTTGTTGTTTTTCCAAGTCTTTTGTATTGCCTGCAATTTTAATTTAATTTAAAACAAGCATGCACATGCACTATAGACACTGGGGCAGGGGGGCTGCCTAGTGGGGCAACCCAGGGAGCTGGGGTGGATCAGTGCCTTGCTCAGGGGCACCACAGCTATGGTTGCAGAGGCAGGGGAGGCACGTCTCCTTCACCACCACCGTATCCGTTTTTTGCGCTTGGTCGAGGGATCGAACCCACAAACCTCCGATCTCAGGCCGGTCCAAAGTCCAAAGCTGCACTCTTAACTTTGCGCCATGGCTTCCCCTTGAACAAGCTGAGTGTGCATAAGATTTTCCAGATCCAGATGATCCTCACAAAATGGAAAATGTATCACTGATACATCACTCACCATCTCTACAGTTATGGAGGAATATATTGTATATATACTGTTGTGTATAATGTATAATGTATAATGTATAGTGTATAATGTTGTCAGTTGTGAATGTGTACTAACAGTACAGTGTGCAAGTGCAGGCATACACGTGTGTCTTTATGTTCTTATCTGTTATTTTTCGTTCTTTTGCTTAATTTATAAAAAAAATATATGGGGAGTAGCATATTTGTGTGGCCCAAAAGCTACATTTTATACTATCACACAGAGAAAACACAGACCTACTGTATTACTCCATCAAGAAGCAAGCAACCATGCCAGACTGTTAAGCACCATGGACAGAGCCACAGAGCCGCCCACATGTAAAGTCTGATCTGTGCTTGTCAAACACCTACCTACACAGCAGCAAGACCATTATTTTGAATCATTATTATTATTATCATTATTTTTGTTAGAGGCCTTTGTTTTGTTTTGTTTTCCTTGAACACTGTGACCATTTACTTCAGTCATAGACTTCTCTAACTGGAAGAATCAAAATGGAACAATGCATCTCATCTGACACCAGCTGTTTGATTCTTCAGCTGCTAAATGCTCCACTATGTTCACCAATCAGCTAACTGTGTCTGTCTGCAGCTTGCTGCTGAGCAGGTAGTGCACAGTGGTTTTTTGCTGCTGCTGCATCCCGAAACAGAGCTCTGCTGTGGGCCGGACAGAAGCTGAGGAGAGCTGCACATTCTGTTGACAATTCTTTGTAGGTTCATCACTATCAGAGACACCTTTCACTTACTTCACTATGTTGTGTTAGTTACTGACAGAATGTAATTTACATTAAAAGATTTTTTTATGGATTGTTTGCCCATATATAAGGATATTTCATCCTTTTTACCATGTTGTCATTTGCATCTGTGCTCATTATAAAAACAATGTATACCTGAAATAATAGCAAATACATACAAGTGAAAGAGACTTTATATAGTACCCTTGTCTAGTACATTGATGTCATTAAACTGCATGTAGAGTGACCTTGCTCTGTCATTGCTGACATCAATACATTCACTCACTGTTCCCCCTCCTCCCTGTGGCAAATCACACTTCCATCTTAATCACCTCTATTGAAACAGACTGGACAGAAAAGCACATATTATGTAGTTAAGAAAAGTAATTTCATATCAAACAGGAAGCAAAGACCCTGTACATTTATCTCAGTCGTCAGTAGGCAGCCTGATAGAAATGTCATTTGCATCTCTGCTCACATCGTTCCCTCTCTGTCTCTGTGTCTGGCTGCTCTCAGTGTGTCATTTTTTTCATTTTGTATTCCAGCTGTCTCTTCAGCAGAGCCAATTTATTTGCTTCGGACAGCACAGTATGTTGGCAGAATCTTTCTTTCACTTGCAAATTTCTTGTGCCGATGAAAAAAGTATAAAGAATGAAATACAAATAGTTTCTGTTCAACTTGCACTGCATTTTTTGTTACACAGACGTCTGTCATTCCAAATTTTCAGCTACATAGGGTTTGTTAAAGGCAGAGCATCCTGTATGAAATTAAATGTTTCAGTATGCCTGTATCGCTGTGCTGTGTGTCCAGGATGCTCAATAGAAGAGCTCAGGAACATTTTATGATGGAGACAATTAAAATGTAATCAAAAACTATGAACCGTGGTTTCCCACATTAAGTATCATGATTGAATCAGTGTGTTGTGACACTAGTTGTGATTGAGAATTTATGACAGCAACATTTGTTCTGGGGGTGCTGGGAGACACACTAACATTTGTAATAGCATATTATACTTACTTGCAATAAAATTATAGTAAGACAAGGATGTGGGTGGGGTGGCGGAGATGGGGGGCTGTCCCTTTCATGCTCTTGCTAATAACTGCAGATATTTAAGGCCTCACAGAAGCCACGTTCATCCTCCGTCCTCTGCTTCTGGTTCGCCTCAGCAATCCCACTGTCACCATGACTCCGTGTTTTACATTTGGCTTCACCTGCTCAGACATAGCACAACCATCCGGCCATCATGAACCTAGCAGACACAGATTCAGTTCACCAGGTTCTCGCGAATCCCGTCCTGTCAGACCCCAAGACCCAACAATCCAGGAAGTAACGGAAAATCTTCAGATATTGTCAGCCCACGTTATTTGGATGAGGAGCCAGGTGGAGAGTTTGTTATTTATTCCCTGCTCTGGTCTGCCCTGGCATCTGCCATTTCCCTTTGCCCTCAGCCTTCGCCTCCTGGAATCCCTTCATCCCTCCACTCATGTTTTGCAATAAACAACACTGTAAAACTTGGTATTGGCCAACAAGATGGAATTTGTTAAAGCTGCACTGCCAACAGAATGGAATGATTACAATGACCAGGGTCTCTTTTAACATACGCATGGACACGTTAGGATTGTTTTTGGTTGGGCCATGAGATGCCCTCTCTGGGCTGTACAGTCTGATATCTCACTAGCAGAAGATAGAGTCTGGTGGTTTTACCTCAGCAGAGGTTAGTTCTCAGCCAGAACAAGTGAGAGTTGTGTGGGCATACAGGGCTGTTAACACACTTATCTGCATTTAAATTCCTCGTAACCAGACAACTAGATTTGTTATTGTTCACAGATATACCTGTCATAGACACTGACAAATAAATGAAGGGGCTGGAAAACTAAAGTCAAAGAAAACTCAACACAAGACAGCCCCACAGGTAAATCCAATCGTGAAAATAAATTATTTCTGGCTATGTGATATCTAGGCCTTGGATTTGACCCACCACAGGCCTTCTCTAAATTCTATTGGCTACCTGGACCAAGACAAGACAGAGAATCAGAGAGGGAGAGAGGACTCTAACCCCTCTATTTGTGGTCAGAAAACACCCTGTAATTCTCTAAGAGGACAAACAAAACCAGCTGGCTGCTTTGTACTGCTGAGTGCCACTCAGCTGGCCTCTACAATCTCCTCTACTGCAATGACTTGAATTTGAAAAGTGAATATACTCTGAACCAGTCCCCACACTAATGGACCGTACATGTAGACAGGTTCAAATCTGATTTGCTAAAACCTGAAACCGTTTTAGGTCTGGGTTTGATTGTTGCCCTGTACATTTTTTAGCCATTCTAGCACCATGTTTGATGTCTCTCTTACTCAGTGAAATATAATGAACTGTGCCATTTTGACCCTGAAATTTCTATTCACTGAACTGCTTCTGCTAGGCTGTACATTAGAGAACAGAGGTATTGTTGAGTGAAATGTCAAATTTCTATCCAAGTTGTGCATAATAAGCCAGTCTTAGATTATGGGCCACACCTCTGTGCAAATGAATCTGAGAACTCTCTGAGACCCACTGATGCAGCCACAGTTCAATTGTATGTGTTTTTTAATTGCCTTGAGTGTGAAAGGGATCCACTTGAGAAACTGTATTCTTAGTATTTTATTCACAGCATGTTGACACTACGTGGTGGTTTCTGGAGACCAGAGAGATCATGGTTCAGGGCTATAGAGAGAGAACCAGGAAGAGAGAGCAGTGGTTTAAAATCAAGGTTTTTACATTTAATTCTTTGGATAAGTGTATGATTTCATTCATATTAGACATTTCAATGTAAATGCAGTTTTCATAATCAAGTATCATAAAATTTTGGGACATGTGCTTAAAAACATTTTGGGGGAGGGCTCTCATCTGGACCCCATAGTCTCTATTCAATCAGTACACCCTTTCACATTCACTACAGGAGGAGCCAGGCATTGTACTTCTCTCTGTTTTTTTTAATTTATTTATTTATTTCAGTGCTCTGGAGAAACTTATTGAAAATGTGCAGTAAATGTGATGAAAACATCACTGACTTGTGACACGGTTGGATGTGAAGTCAGAACTAATTCTGAGAGACCATAAGCCAGCCCTCTGTCATGAGGCAGCTCTGCTGCCTCTGGGGTTTGTTTTTGGTTGTTTCTTTTTCTGTTTTTTCCATTTTTCTGTCTGGCTGGGTGTGTGATGGTGTGGGCGTGGTTTGGCAGTTTCCTGGCTGGCTCCTCCCAGCTCCCTCCTCCTCATCAGGATGATTTCAATCACCTGTACTCATTCTGTCGGCTATCTACCTCCCTCCCAGAGTATAAGAGGCTCAGCTTTCCTGAAGACCCTCGCCAGATCGTACCGTTGTCTACCTGGTGACTAGTTCTCTGTGCTCCGTGGTTTATATGTGGATATATCTCTTTGGCTTAAAACCCACAACCCACACATCGATTGGGCTGCAGGTAAAATAATAAACTGGTCGATTCTATGCCATCAAACTTGCTTACATTCTGCTTTGCCACCTTCAGGGAAGAATCCCGAACCTGACTCCACACTCCAGACTTATCATCAGTTCCTACCGAATATCATGATCTGGGAGAGGTTTTCAGTAAGAGTAAGGCCATGTCTCTTCCACCACATAGGCCTTATGATTGCCCCATAGACCTACTACCTGGTTCCTCTCTCCCCTCCAGAGAGCCAGAGAGGGAGGCCATGGAAATGTAGCCGAAGGACCTTCTCCCTCCCTGCCACTACATGGCACTGTGCCAACTGTTGGCACACGGAGTCGTGGGAGGCGCGTTGCGCCCCTATATATATGCAGGTGTGCCCATACCTCGGTTGCTCCTCCCGTTCCGCTCATCCCCCATGGTGGCTGTGGCCTGGCGTGGTAGAGCGTTTTGTTTGGCGTGGCTGTGACTTCTTTCAATCGGACGCAATAGTTGTTGTTTGTGGCAGCTGTCGAGGCACTTGTTTACACGCATTCAGGTAGGGTGCACCTCTATCAGTCCTCTGATTTGCCTGCGTAATGAGCACATTTTAATATGGGTTTTGTGTGCGTAGCACACCTGCTTGCTGGCACTGTGGGAGACGGATTGTGCCGCTGGATTGCTCCCAGGTCCGTTCGTGTGCCTGTTTGGTAAGTCTGCCTGCCTTTGTGTGTCTGTGGCTTGGCTTTAGGTCAGCTGCTAATATACATTTTGTGCTGCAGCGTGATCGAGCTGTGGCCTTTGTGGTCCAAGCCCTCTAATTCTTCGTGTGGTTGCGCCGTATGTCCAGGCGAGAGTGGTATGTATGGTTTCGGTTATTCCTTAAAGGAATAACCGAATCCATTCCTTAAAGGAATAACCCGACTATTATTATTATTACTATTGTTATTATTATTTTAAATCTATGATGTGCCCTCTCTTTTAGCATCCTGGCATTGCTTGGCCTGACACTGGCTGCCACTCCTGGGAGGCAATGCTGTTCTGTTTTACTCTGTTCTGGTTTCTGGTCGTGTCCTGTCTTATTCTATTTTATTGTTCTGCTCCGTTTTATTCTTCTGTTTCATGTTTTGTCGCGATTCTGCTGGTCTGTGGAGTGCTGCGTTTTGCGCCGACTGCTGCTCTTTGCACGCTGCCATTCTTTTGTGCGGTCCTGCTCGGCGCTGTGCTGGTCGTCAACGAGTCCTGAGCCGGTCTACTCCACCAGGACCTCCACAATATTTTAAATCATTATTTCTGTTTTCTTTTCTTACATTAGTATCTTTGAGTTATTTAGGTTGTAGCTCTATTGTTTTGTTGTATTTTGTGTATTGTATTTGTTGTATTTTGTTCTCTTTGTTTTTTTGGGTTTATTTGAAATTGTTTTTTTTTTATTTATTTAGTCAGCACTATGTGCGAAGCACTTGGCGTGTTTTAATTTTTCTTCTTTTAAACAGGTGCTGAGGGCTTGAGGCGGCAGTTGATCCCTGGTGGTGGTGGTGTTCTTCATGATTCTTTTTTTTTTTTTTGCTGGTGTGCGGTGTCACGGGTGACTATTTTTATGGACCTTCCCTTTTTTGATTTTCTCTGCCGCCGTTGTAAGCCCTTGCCCTATTTGCACCCCTAGGCCCGAGTGCTAGTTTTATGGTGGCTACGCCTTAGTGTCTGACTTGTAGTTTTCTTTTTGATATTTCAATTTTGTTAATTACTCGTGTTAAATAAAGTCATTGTTTCTTTTAAACCCTCCTACACTGTCTCTGGCCCGATTGGTATTAAAGAACCTGTAGCTTTACACGCAGTATAGCTTTTCTATGGGGTGAAATTCCCCAGGTGGCGTTGTCGCAACACCTTTTTCCTTAAGCCTCTGCTCCTGCCACAGAAACATACATTAGTGACTCTTTAAAAGCAGGCATCATCCGCCCTTCCTCCTCTCCTCTGGGGGCAAGATTCTTTTTCGTTGAAAAAAAAGATAAGACTCTCTGGCCCCGTATAGACTATAAGGAACCGAATAATATCACTGTTAAAAACAAATACCCTCTGCCCCTCATCTCCTCTACCCTAGAGTCACTCTACAGTTACACCATTTTCACGAAGTTGGATCTCAGAAATGCCTACCACCTGGTGAGAATCAGAGAGGGGGATGAATGGAAAACTGCGTTCAACACCCCTCTCGGTCTCTTTGAATACTTGGTGATGCCTTTCGGGCTGACTAATGCCCCTGCTGTTTTCCAGGCCATGGTTAATGACGTGCTCAGAGACTTTCTGAATTGCTTTGTATTCGTCTATCTGGATGACATTCTCATCTTTTCACAGGACCCTCATCAGCACCGGCAGCATGTACGCCTTGTACTTCAAAGGTTACTGGAAAACAGACTGTATGTCAAAGCAGAGAAGTGTGAGTTCCACTCAGACACTGTCTCCTTTCTTGGCTTCATCATCAAGCAAGGCCTGGTTCAGGCTGACCCAAGCAAGGTACAGGCAGTAGTAAATTGGCCCTCTCCCTCAACCAGGAAACAGTTGCAGAGGTTCTTGGGGTTTGCCAACTTTTACAGATGGTTCATCCGTAACTACAGTACCATCGCAGTGCCACTCACCCATTTATCTTCCACCTCTCTCTCTTTTCAGTGGACATCTGAAGCTGAGCAGACATTCACCAACCTCAAGAAGCGATTCACCTCCGCTCCAGTCCTTACTCAACCCGATCCGGCTCGCCAGTTTGTAGTAGAGGTGGACGCCTCAGACGTGGGCGTAGGGGCCGTCCTTTCCCAACGCTCCCATGCTGATCAAAAACTCCACCCCTGTGCTTACTTCTCCAGACGTCCCTCCCCAGCAGAACGCAACTATGATGTTGGTAACAGAGAACTCCTGGCAGTGAAGTTGGCTTTAGAGGAGTGGAGACACTGGTTGGAGGGTGCTGAGCTGCCGTTTGTGGTGTGGGCCGACCAAAAAAAAAATTTAGCGTACCTTCAGTCTGCAAAGAGATTGAATTCTCGGCAGGCTCGCTGGGCGCTCTTTTTTGGTCGATTTAGGTTTACCATCGCTTACCGGCCGGGCTCCAAAAACGTCAAACCTGACGCTCTCTCGTTTGTTTGACTCCGAGTCCACTCCTTCCACTCCCAACACCATCTTGTCAACTTCCTGCATGATAGTAGCCCTGACCTGGCCTTTCATGGCTGAGTTGCATGCTGCCCTGCTGGAGGAGCCCGACCCTGGTTCCGGTCCCCCGGATAAGCACTATGTTCCTCAGACAGTCCGCTCCGCTGTCCTCCAGTGGGCCCATGACTCTAAACTCTCCTGTACACAGGTATTAAAAGAACACTCTCCATTCTCCAAGACTTATTTTTGGTTGCCATCTCTGGACTCTGACAGTCGCTCCTACATAGCAGCCTGCTCAACCTGCTCCCGCAACAAGTCCTCACATCGGTCTCCCCCTGGTGAGTTACTTCCTCTGCCTGTTCCACACCGTCCCTGGTCCCATATAGCCATAGACTTCGTTACTGGTTTACCTCCCTCCAATGGGCACACCACCATACTCACTGTTGTCGACTGGTTCTCTAAGACCGCCCACTTCATTCCCTTACCCAAACTACCATCTGCTCGAGAAACTGCTGACACTCTGGTCTCGCAGGTTTTCAGGCTCCATGGCATACCCTCAGACATTGTTTCCAACAGAGGTCCACAGTTCACGTCACAAGTATGGAAAGCTTTTTGCAGCTCCCTCTGCGCCACAGTCAGTCTATCCTCCGGTTTACATCCCCAGTCCAACGGTCAGACTGAACGCACTAACCAAGACCTTGAAACCACCCTCCGCT
Source organism: Toxotes jaculatrix (assembly GCF_017976425.1). NCBI lineage: Eukaryota > Metazoa > Chordata > Actinopteri > Toxotidae > Toxotes > Toxotes jaculatrix. The sequence continues at coordinate 464,878 of NC_054394.1, read as the reverse complement.
GCCTCTCCTCCTATAATCCCTCCTGGTCAACTCACCTCCCATGGATTGAATATGCCCACAATTCACTAGTCTCTTCAGCCACCGGTTTGTCACCCTTTGAGTGCTCACTGGGCTACCAGCCCCCCCTCTGGAGTGAGGCCCGTAGAGCCCTCCTCAAAACTACCTCCATCTACAAACAACAAGCTGACCGTCATAGAACCCCTGCTCCTGAATACACCCCAGGCCAAAAGGTTTGGCTCTCCACCAAGGACATTCCCCTTAAGACCCAATCCAAAAAGCTCTCTCCCAAGTACATAGGGCCCTTCGAGGTGGAGAAAATCATTAACCCTGTGTCTGTACACCTGAAGCACCCCCGGTTCCTTCGTATCCACCCCACCTTCCATGTTTCTCTGCTTAAACCTGTTTCCTCCAGCCCTCTCAGCCCTCCAGCCATTCCCCCTCCACCCGCCCAGATGGTGGATGACTGGCCGCCTTTTTCGGTCCGCCAGCTACTGGATGTTCGCCGTCGAGGTCGGGGGCTCCAATATCTTGTGGACTGGGAGGGCTATGGCCCTGAGGAGCGCTCCTGGGTCTCCAAGTCCCTCATTTTGGACCCCCAGCTCATCAGGGACTTCCACGAGGCTCATCTGGACAAGCCTGTTGGACCGCCTGGTGGCGGTCGTCAAGGGGGAATACTGTCATGAGGCAGCTCTGCTGCCTCTGGGGTTTGTTTTTTGGTTGTTTCTTTTTCTGTTTTTTCCGTTTGTCTGTCTGGCTGGGTGTGTGATGTTGTGGTTTGGCAGTTTCCTGGCTGGCTCCTCCCGGCTCCCTCCTCCTCATCAGGATGATTTCAATCACCTGTGCTCATTCTGCCGGCTATCTACCTCCCTCCCGGAATATAAGAGGCTCGGCTTTCCTGAAGACCCTCGCCAGATTGTACCGTCGTCTACCTGGTGACTAGTTCTCTGAATCTTTTCTCTTGTGGACTCTTGCCTTACCTATGTCTTTTTCCTAACCGCTCTCCTCTTGCTCCCTGCAGACACCGCCGGATTACCCCTCTCCGTGTTTCCTCCACCCTGCCTCAACCGACACCCCCAAGATTTGTTTTACATACTAATCAAAATTTCTTTATTAATAATGCAAATTAACTCAAGACATTGCACAAAAACAAATGCAAGTGGCTGCAGTTGCTAAACGACAAGTAAATTATGATTTTTCTATGGTTTTGTTATGAGTAATAACTTGTGTTGGCTGCAAATACGAGTATTGACTGACAGTTTGCTGGGCCTCCCAATACTGATCAATATTGATCAATGCTGATCAATTCCTCAAAGATTGCTGAAACATAGCGGTTCCTATGGTAACTACCTATTAAATATTATTATTATTTTCACAAATCCCATGAAAACACAAAGCCAACAGTGAGTTTGTGGAACCCATTGGTTCCTATTGAGGAACAAAGTCTTTCTGTGTTTTTACAGACGCACGTCTCATGAACATACAGCTCTAATGATAGTAGAGTTTGTCATTCTGCCACTTTGGTCTACAAAATTTTGTTTTTGGTTCCCAGATGATGTATATTGCTAATGCTGGTGATCATCTGATCCTTCCTTCAGTGTCACTATGAGGTTCATATTTTTAGTTTTGTATCAAATGTCTATTGGATGGAATGTGATGAAAAGTGGTTCAGACATTTATATTTCCCTCAACTTTAATGTGTCTGTGGCCACATACCTGCAAAACCTATGACATTCTCATCAGCCTCAGCTGGATTTCGTCTTTGCAGCTAATTAGCAAGATAATGGGCATGATGAAGTTTGCTTAAGTAGCTTACTGACATTAGAGTTTCACCGAAGCATGGCTATGGCTCACAGCGCTGCCTGTATGGCTGTGGACTCTTGCCATCTGGGACTGGATTTTTCTCTGTTGGGCAGGTAGGGGGGTTTTAACATTGCGTGGCCTGGTCAGTGATTAAAATTCTTTTGAGCAGTGTACCCATGGATGTGCAGACAGCTATCACTGGATTACTGTGATACTGAAGAAAAAAATGTGAGTATTCTCAGCCAAGTTTTAAATCACTGATGTGTTGTTAATAGTTTCTAGACAACAGTGGAGCTCTATAGCTCAGAAACACAAGATATATCAGGCTTTAAGGAAATATGGGAAGAGAGCCCCACAGGCTGCTGCTCCATCAGATCAGCTTGTATCTCTTTCTGTCAGCTGACATTTAGATCCACTCTGTAGACACATTATCCAAGATATAAGGAGATGATAATCAGCCGTTGTTAGGACAATGTCATGTCATCTTGACATGAATTCCACTGAGCCCTCCTACTGTAGAGTAGTGTGAAAATGGACACCAAGACAGTCTCTGTGGATCATAATCATCACATCTGTGTCACTGTTGTCCTGTCAGTGGTGTTTTTCAGCAGTAACATGAGATCCACTTAGCTGACTTGAAAGGTTACAGTTACCCTGAAAAGGATGAGGTTGACAGTTAAATTATGAAGACAGACCTGCTCTCTGCCACAATTTAAATCTGCTCTCAGACACTGAGACAGTGAGGCACCCTAGCACAGTGTAATCTGAGGCGAAATGCTAATCTAAAGATCCGCCTCTTAAGAACAAGCATGAGTATCGACAGTGCGTTTGCTGCTCTGCTGGCAAATGTAATTGAAGACAGGTGATATTGCTGTCCCAGGATTTGCTGAGTGTTTGCTCTCTGAACCCTCCATCAGCGCTCTGCAGTCCACGGTGATCCCTCCAACTATAAAGCTGCATACCCAACTTACATGGAGACTCTGCAGAAAAAACGCCTGGAACAGCACAGCAAACAGAAAGGAAAGACAACAAGTCAGCACTGACTACACTGATACTACATCAATACATAGTTCTTCATTTGGTTATATTTGACAACAATACATTCAAAATGGTTTTTAAATATTTCCAGGTCCAGCTCAGTGTTAACAATTACAGAAATTATATCAATTACATACTCGTCTCATATTCTGGTTTCATCTGTGGGTTGTGATGCTGTTGTGTTTCTGCCTTCTGAGTCAACAAAAAGTCTGGACAAATTGAACAAATGTTCAGATAAAATAAAAACTAGATTCAGATTTTATAACTGCTATAACACCCCACCCTAAGTCACAAGAATAATACCTGATCATTTTGCCATGGGGTTTTCTAATGGTTATTTGGATGTAATAAATACAAATTTTTAAAAGTATTCATTCTTTCTGTCCTAATTTACTGTTATTTTGTGATAATGACTTGTTAAAGAGTAGTAACATAAAGCTAGATCTTGGTCTTGACTTGAGACTTCACTTGGGACTTTATTGCCAACCACAGTGCTCACAAAGTAGTGGTTAGCAGTATTACTGAATTGGTGGTGCGATAAGAACCTGCAGCAGTGAAGATTAGTGGCTCATCTTTCCCAGAAACTCTGTCTGGAAGAAATCACAGGAGACAGAGAGATGCAATCTATGACAAATAAGGGGAAGTGAGGGGCTCTTACACCAGCATCTTCTGATATGATGGCTTATACAGCACAGAGACAGATTATCTCATTGTCTCATACTGTACAGTATGAAACACAGTAGCATATATTTATTTATTTATTTATTTATTTGACTCTGGTAACATATAACAATTCAATTCAATTATAACAGAGACACTACAGTCTCCACAAAGAGCAAACCATTGCTGGACTATTAATACAACAAAAAATAGGAAAGCTATCATGTGTAGCAACAAGTTAGGGTCTGGCCTCGGGAGGAGTGACACCTGAAGCCACAGTATTAAGTATGTGGTGAATTACTCATTGTGAATATGCCCCACTGGAGTTACGACACACATTATCTTCACACACTGCTGAAAATACAGCCTGCTAAGCCACAAACTGTGACTGTAATTCACTGGAAGGCTGATAAATGGATAAAGGCAACTATGATGTGTCGAGCAACATGTACTGTAAGTATTAGTAGGAACAGTATGGCAAAAATAAATCTGGTAGACCATGACAGACTAAGAATTAGTTTGTGTATCTTAGTTACTGTTTTCTGCTATTAAACTTAGGTAAAGCTGAAGTTATTGAACCTCAGAAACACAGTATGCAATGCTGTTGGAACTTTTGATGATATTGCTCTGGCTTCCACTGTAATGAGCATCTGAGTTATTTTTGATCAAAGAAACTTCAAGGACTGCCTTTTTACACCTTCATAATATTACAAAAATCAGGCACATCCTGTGTCAGAAAGATGCAGAAAAACTAGTCCATGCTTTTGTTACTTCTCGGCTGGAGTAGTGCAATTCCTTCTAATCAGGCTGCCCCAACAAGTCTCTAAAGACTCTCCAGCTCATTCAAAATGCTGCAGCATGAGTACTGACGAGAACTAAGAAAGAGGTCAGGCTCTTCTACTGTGGAACCATCTACCAGTTTGGGTTCTGGAAGCAGAAGAGCAAGAGTAGGCCAAAAACTTTCCTCTTTGATAAAGAGTACAATTAGTTCTGGCTCAGGTTTTCCTTGAACCATCTCCTAGTTATGCTGCTATAGGCCTAAACCGCTGGGGAACTTCCCATCATGCAACAAGCTCCTCTCTCTTCGTCTCTCTCTCCGTCTGTTCTCATTCATATCCCATTAATACATGTTACTAACTCTTTTTCTCTTTCCTGTAGTTTTGTTCTTTCTTGTCTCTCTCTTCTTTTCTCCTGTCGCTCTCTGCAGGTTCTTTTGCCTCCAGAGCTGTAGAGTCTGGATCTGTGGCTGTGGGCCACCTGCTGCCCCCAGTATTAGTCAATTATTGTTATTAGTCCTATTAGTAGTCTGACAATAAGTTGTTCTACAATTGTTTGCATTGTTGTTAGTCCTTAGTTACTAATCCTACAATTGTCTTCTTATTACTTTTAGTCTTGCTATCATTACCATTATGTGGAACATGCACTGTGCTTTCCCCCCTCCCCAAGAATTTGAAATGTATTGAAATTGAAATGCAGGCATATGACTCACCAAGAAAGACTCTACAGTACATGGGCATGTTTGTGAACATGAACAAACAGAGGAGCGTCTGTATCAATGCAGCAGAAGCAAACACATCTGACAAGGAGCAAACATTTCCTCCTTTCACATTATTCACTCTGTCTCATCCTCCCTCCATCTTTAGGAAAAGAATAGGTAAGTAGCTTTTCTGTGAGGACTGTCCCCCATGAAAGAATTATTGCCTTTTCATGTGATTTCACTTTAGATAATAATGTGTTAGATCTTCAAAGGCTCAGTGCTCATCTGCAGCCCCATACCTAGCCCTGCAACTTCGTCTGAGGCTAATGTATTATTAACATGACAAAAGCACTGTGGCCTCTCACTGCCCCGCCACTCATTAGCATTTATATAGACGCTGGACTGCTGTACAGCTTAATTCAGAGCAGCATGCTCAGAATTGACAAGGGGAAAGGAACAGTGTTTGTCCGTTGGGGATGTCATTCTGTCCCGAAGCGTATTGTGTTGTCCCTGATAAGTGCTTGGCTTCTCTGCTTTGTTGTGGAAATTGCAATAGAATGAACATATAAAGAGTGAGTGTCTCCAAAAGTGAGTATTAATTGCAGCGTCTTGCGTATACATTCGAATCAGAATATCTCCACAGAGATGAGGTATACTCATTGTCTGTACAAACTGAAAGACTTGGCTCTTTCAGAGGTGTGACTCTCTGCTCTTGTCCACCTGGTGAATATCAGGCTTGATGTCTCTGTGGTTATGGAGCTTTTAAATCCACTGCCAAAGGATGTAAGATTTAAGACCTAGAAAAAGAAGCCCAGTTTACACCCCCCCCCCGCCCTTTCCCTTCAAGGTAGATGTCACACAGAGGCACAAAAGCAGCAACAGGTTCAAACTGCCAGTTTGTGGTGCCCATCAAAACATAAGCTGCTACTGCATCTGCATCCATGGTGATAAATTAAATTGCTCTACAGTTGCATAATCTGAAAGCCTGAAGTTAAATATTCAGCATAATTACAATTTACATGAATTCCTGTTTATGAAGAACCGAATTGAGAAATAATTTATGCTTTACATTTTAAATGCATTGCTTTTGAAGCCAGATATTTTGAAATACAGTTATATAGAGGCCGTCTATTGTAGAGATTTCAAGAAAGATGTTTATAGGATAATTTACAGAATAGCTGGTAATAGTAGTGTGTGTGTGTGTGTGTGTGTGTGTGTGTGTGTGTGTGTGTGTGTGTGCGTTTGTGTGTGTGTGTGTGTGTGTGAGAGAGAGAGAGAGAGAGAAAGGGACAGGGACAGATAAAGTGTCCCACAGGAACAAAATATCTCTAAAGTCTGCCAATACTGGAGCTAGAAAAAACACATTAACACATTAATGGGTGGAGTCCAGATTGTGTATGACACATTTAAAGATTCAAAATTCCTTAATTACTGTTCTAGAGGTGTTTTGGTGGAAAATCAAAAAACTGGCAACTCCCTGTGACTAATGATGGGTAATAGGGAAAACCTTGCATTGTAGCCTATTGGTATTGGGTATTGTCTGCAGTTATAATCCATGTAGGATTAGCCAGAGTCACTAAGGTGCACACTCCTCCCCAGTGTGGGGAATGCAGCATAAACATCATGTCCACAGAGCCAGTAGTTCAATCAGGAGATCAGATTTAGAAGATTAGACAAAATCTGGTAGAAAAGACTTTGGTGCTTTGACCCGGAAGGAAGTCGATCCCCATGGCAAGTGATCCTACCCACCAGACAGTGGTGGTGGTGATGAAGAATGGATCTTAAGGTTGGGACGTCTTCTTAAAAGGGAAACTTGGAGGGTTTGATTGGTGAGCGTGTCAGGTTGCATTTTGATGAAGACAAGAATGAGGGGGTGGAGTTTAGAATTAGCGGGAAACTGTGCTTGTGACTTAGAAGGCATGCACAGGGAGATAGTCTTTCTGACTGAATTTTAGCAAAGCCTCATTTCAATCAAGAGAGACTTCAAGAAGAACGAAAGAGAATGAGAACATTTGATGCTTTGGTGCTTAGACCCTGGCAGGAAGTAGATCACCATGAGAAGCGATCCTATCTTATTGATGCTTTCGAAGTGAAGGAAAGTCCCCCCGATGCAGTACCAAACTGGCAGAGGGAGAAAAAGAGCAAAAATTAGGCCAGCATATTAAAGAGCTTAAACATTAGTCTTTTTTTTTCTTTTCTTTTTGTTCTTCCTGTTGGTGAGGAAGGTTTATTATTTATTGATCATGAATCACTTGGTTTTGCATATTTATTTTGGAATATATTTTATTTTATTTCATTTTTGTATTATTATTTTGGGTTATTGCAACTGCTGATCAAGAAAAACAAATAAACTAAACTAAACTAAACTAAACTAAATGTGGCGCGCAAGGGAGATGAGATATGATGATGGGGAGGCGGTAGCAGATAGCAGATGGTGTAGATCACTACAACACCCAACTAAGAGCAACCTACGAAGCCAGACAACGCCACCTTGGGAATTTTGCCCAAGGAAATAGTTATAGCCAACTGTACCAACTCCAAGGCACCCAAGTACCCACACACACCCACGCACACATAGTGAAAGGAACCCAGGACCAGGGGAAGCACAGGACACAGGAAGGAGGGGGAAACCACCACCTGGCACCACGACAGCCACCACCTTCAGCTCTCAGCCACTGAAAAAAGGGGACAAGGAAATAAAATTAGTGGGGTCATGCCCAACACAGGAAAGCAAATAACCAATATACAAATACCAACAAAAGAAAACAATAAACCAATACTTACAAATGAAAGCACTAAGAATATCAATAACTAAACATAACATAAAACTGTTGTCACAAGCAAAAAAAACAAACAGTCAGGAGACAAAAAGACACAAAATCCAACTATATAGCAGAGCTAATTGAATAACGGAATGTCAAAAATTAAACAAGAAAAGAATAAAACAATAAATAAACCAGCACAGACCCCGGTTAAACAGAATATTTAATAAACCAAATAACCTAATCTAATAGAAACGAAGCTATAAAGAAAACAAAATAATCAAAAGAATAACCCAAAACCCATACTAACTAAATGCAACAACAAGAATTCATTCAATTTTTAAAAGTCCAGGCCCAAGCCAAACAAAACTGCTCATTCAATAAACCACAGCGGAGAAGTGCGGTAGAAACACCCCAGTAAGGCAAAGCAAGGCAAAGCGGGCAAGGCAGGCAAAGCAGTCAAAGCAGCAGTATTTCTTGCTCCGTGCTGGACAGAGCGGCCAGCAAATAGTCCTCTGAGGAAGAGAGAAGCGAGCGCATGTCCACTCAGTGGCAGTGGAGGCTAGCAGCAACTTGCAGCTAATTTGCAGCACTGGGTATGAACCCACGAGCCACGTACGTCGGTGGAGGGCCTGCAGTTTGCCGTCTGCACCAGCGAGGGTGGTCAGGGAGGAAGGAAACGGGCGACCAGGAAGTGGGCTTCGGAGCCAGGAGCAAGAGAGGGTCAAGATGGCCACAGCACCCTTTTATAGAGTGCCCTCATGCGGCAATAGGCTAACGAGGACTGAGGCAAACAAAACGGCGCAAACTCGCACTGGGAGATGAAAGATGAAACATCTCATCCTGCTACATAAACTAAACTAAAAGGCCAGGACTAATGCAGGAGAAATGACTATTATTATTATTATGCAGAAGAAATAGCCATTAATGATACAGGGGATGTAGCTAGCAGTGATGATGCAGGGGGATACTGAAATAAACATTCAGAAGACAAGAACACAAACAGCAAACATGATTTTCCCAACACTACCTGATATATGCATGACTCACATGACAATCAAGTACTAAGGCAGAGTCTGGATGTATGTAGGAGGAATAGGCAGGAGAAGACCAGCAGGCCAGCTGCTGCAAAGAGGCTTAAGAAATTCTGTGCGTTGCAGCAGAGGTGGCAGTACCTGTTCTAAATGAACCTAGGCGATGATAATGGAACGAGTGCCCTTCGCCTTCGAATGTTTAAGAAATAAACTATAGTGGCCAGAATGAGACTCTAAATCTGAAAACAAGATATCTCTAGCAGGACTGAAGGAATTGGAGGAGGAAGTGAATTCATGGATTGTTAAAAACTCATGAAAGGCTAATAAAAATATATCCTGATGAGAAGTGAATAAACATAAGGGGAAAATAGACCCTTGTGTATAATAGTTATACAAAACAAGTGTGATGTGTCGTCTGTTGTCAGGCACAGAAGGGAAGAACTTGGAAATTCCTTTAAATAGCAATTTTATTGTTGGATTGGCAAATAGGCTCTGAAAAGAGGGATCCAGACATCTAACATTAAATTGAATCCCTTCAAGTAAGCCACAAATGTATTGAGGCTTAAAATGGTGAACATCAATACAATATCAGATGAAGGCACAAACGATATCAATAAGCACAGGAATATTCCAGAAGATGTAAAAATTAAAACCCTATAAAGCCATTTGTATCATATTTGATACGAGGGTTTCTGAGACCTCTATTTTATCAAAATGATCAATACTTTCCGTAAAAACCTGTTGTATGCGACCTGATACATGTATTCTGCCATCAGAGTGAACCCTGACATTGTAAGATGGTATGACAACAAAGCAGTGAACCTGATTTCCTCTTTTGTTGGCATTGAACCTGTGGGAAATGTGAACCCACAGGTTCCACAGCCTACCACAATAAGAAATAAAAAGGCTGCAGAAAGTTATATATTGAAAAAAAAACTAAGAGAAAAATTTCCTGACATATTTTATATTGTCTGAATGTTATGGGCAAAATTTGTTTTTGTATCTGAAGTTAACATTGTCATGAGTTAAAAGTTGCCATAATCGCACACAATCTCAGAAACAAAATGATATGACAAAAAAATTTGGGGGGGTGGGGGGTTATTAAAAGGTTTAATAAACATCTCAGAATTTTCTGGCTGTTTTTTGATGTGTCAGGTTTTACAGGGTTAAATATGCATAAACTACTTCTGCAGCCAGAAATGAGTCTGACTGCAAAATAAAACGTCTCTTATGCTGAAGAAATTGCACTGAGATGGCTGAAATGGGACAATTTTGAAGGCATCTGTGATATCTTTTGATAGCCATGTACCATGCCCTGCTAGCTTAATCAGTCTGATTGCATTATCCACTGAAGCACAATGAAGGGAAAAAAGAACAGGACTGTTGATGTCTATGATGGGGCCGGAGCCTGGAACTGTTAAATAAAAAAAATAATCTTTTCTTCCCTCAGCATTTCTTAGTAGAGATGCTTACTGGACTGGTAGGTCAATGGGGCAGATTAAGTAACCGTTGTTTAGCTCTTTCAGCAGCAACTGGGACACTGTGTATGGATCTTTTATAGTGGATTGGATTGGATAGTGGATTTTTGCAACAGTCTGGGGATGAACCGTCCCCCCAGAAACCCTGAGAAAGACCAGTGAGAAGGTGATCTGTGGATAGAGAGTACAAGGACAGACATTTTGAGAATGCAGAGACGCTGGCGTTTCTGGCTGTGTGGGGAAGGCAGCTAACAATAGTATTAACTGGGTTCATAGTAAAGTACAACCCACAGCTGGAATTAAATAACATATACAGATTTTCAGAATTTACCTGGTAGTGCTACAGTCTCGCCGGTTTTTCTCCTGTTTTTGTCCTGTCTCTGAACATTATCAGGAGGAGGGTACACACCATAAAGAGCCATTAAAGTGGTGTTTCACTGCCCTATCCATTTTGGACTTGATTTGAGCTTTAGTATCTGATCAGCCAGAGCTAACTGTTCCACCAGTTCCTCTAACTGCCTTTTGTGATGTTATGTCCCAATACTATGCTACCTGGTTTGGTCTAGTTAAACCTGGTTGGTTGAATAATGTTAGATTATCTAGGCTATGTGACGCATCCCCCCCGAAAATCAGAATCAGAAACACTTTATTGCCAGGTATGTTACACATACAAGGAATTTGACATGGTGTTGTTGGTGCAAACAGAAGAATACAACATAACACACTCAGCGAAACATACTAAATAAAAGAAAGAAAGTACTAAGAGAAGGACAATCTGTAAAAATAATGTGCAATTTTGCAAAGTATGTACATTAAGATAAAGTGTGTGATGTAGTGCAAAAGGAGATAATATTGCAGTAATGTCCATAGGAGCGTTAATATAATGCATACAGAGCTGAGAATTATGTTAACAGAGTTTGTTCAATTCAATTCAATTCAATTCAATTTTATTTATATAGCGCCTTCCACAATCAAAATTGTCTCAAAGCGCTTTACAGAGACCCAGAGCCTGACCCCAGAGCAAGCACTTAAGGCGACAGTGGCAAGGAAAACTCCCTTTTAACAGGAAGAAACCTTGAGCAGAACCTGGCTCAGATGGGGGACCCTCCTGCCGATGGCCGGGCTGGGTGAAAGGAGGAAAAGGAGGAAGATAGGACAGCTAGGAATGGAGGAGAGGGGGAGAAAGACATGCAGCATAATACAGACAATGTGGGTCAGTATTTACATTACAGTTAGTGAACAGTTATTGGATAATGTGTGCTCAGCAGATTAGAATTATGAAACAGAGCACGGAGGCAAAAAGCTGTCATGACTGGTAATTATTTACATTACAGTTTGCAAAGAATATTAATCCAATATTTATCTGTAGCAGAACGGAACATTAAACATGTTAGAAATAGATCATTGTAAACAATAAACAGCAGCAGGTGGGTGGAGCCAGGACCATAGGACAAGCAGCTCCGGAGCCAGAGGTACCTGCAGAAAGGTACAGAGAAAGAGAGACCAGAGAGAAACAAGCACAGGACTACGGGACAGAGAGGACACAGAGTTAATGACATGTAATAAAGGCTAATAAATTTGAGAGTGGGTCTGAGGAGAGAAAGAGAAAGAAGAAGAAGTGCGCAGTAAATCATGGGATGTCCCCCAGCAGCCTAGGCCTATAGCAGCATAACTAGGGGATGATTCAGTTGCCTGAGCCAGCCCTACTAAGGGCTATATCCTTAACTGTAACAGTGTCTATAGAGATAATTGTGACTAACTATAAGTTTAATAAATAACTAGGACTGTAACTACAACTAATTCTAAGCTTTATCAAACAAGAAGGTTTTAAGCTTCGTTTTAAAATTAGAGAGGGTGTCTGCTTCCCGAACCCAAACTGGCAGTTGGTTCCATAGGAGAGGGGCCTGATAGCTAAAGGCTCGGCCTCCCATTCTACTTTTAGAGATTTTGGGAACCATAAGCAAACCTGCATTCTGGGAACGAAGCAATCTGTTAGGATGATATGGTACTATCAGCTCTTTGAGATATGAAGGAGCCTGGCCATTGAGGGCCTTATATGTAAGGAGAAGGATTTTAAAATCAATTCTGGATTTTACAGGAAGCCAATGAAGAGAAGTTAGTACAGGAGTAATGTGATCTCTCTTGCTAATTCCAGTCAGTACTCTCGCTGCAGCATTTTGGATCAGCTGGATGCTTTTTAGAGAGTTAACTGGACATCCTGATAATAGGGAATTACAGTAGTCCAGCCTAGAAGTAACAAAAGCATGGACTAATTTTTCAGCATCACTCTGCGACAGAATGTTCCTAATCTTACTGATATTGCGCAGGTGAAAGAAGGCGGTCCTAGAGACTTGTTTTATATGTGAGTTAAAGGACAGATCCTGATCAAAAATAACTCCAAGGTTCCTCACAGTCGTACTGGAGGCTAAATTAATGCCATCCAGAGTAACTATATGATTAGATAAACTGTTTCTGAGGTGTTTGGGACCAAACAAAATAACCTCAGTTTTGTCTGAATTCAGAAGAAGAAAGTTACAGGTCATCCAGGCCTTTATGTCTTTAAGACATGCCTGAAGTATCGTTAACTGATCTGTTTCGTCTGGTTTCATAGATAAATATAGCTGGGTATCATCCGCATAGCAATGGAAATTTATTCCATGCTTCCTGATAATATTGCCTAGGGGAAGCATGTATAAGGTGAACAGTATCGGTCCAAGCACAGAACCCTGTGGAACTCCATGACTTACTCTGGTATATATGGAGGGATCATCATTAACATGAACAAACTGGTATCTATCTGATAGATATGATTTAAACCAGCCTAGTGCTGTTCCTTTAATCCCAATAACATGTTCCAATCTATCCAATAGGATATTATGATCAATGGTGTCAAATGCAGCACTAAGATCTAGCAGGACAAGTATAGAGACGAGTCCATTATCTGATGCTATAAGAAGGTCGTTGGTAACTTTCACCAGTGCTGTCTCTGTGCTATGATGAACTCTAAATCCTGACTGAAAAACTTCAAACAAACCGTTCCTATGTAGATGGTCACACAACTGAGTTGCAACAGCCTTTTCAAGAATTTTAGAATTAAAGGGGAGATTGGATATAGGTCTATAGTTTGCCAAAATGTCAGAGTCCAGAGAAGGCTTTTTAAGTAAAGGTTTGATAACTGCAACCTTAAAAGCCTGTGGGACATATCCTGTAACCAACGAGAGATTTATCTGATCTAATATGTGAGTGCCAATCAAAGGCAACACATCTTTAAGAAGTCTGGTCGGGATAGGATCCAAAAGACATGTTGATGATTTAGATTTAGAAACTATTGAAGTCAATTCAGCTAGATCTATGGGAGAGAAACAGTCTAACGACAAATCAGGACTGGCAGACATTTCTAAAGATGCTGTTCTAGACATACCTACATCATTAACAGTTGTAGGCAGGATGAGATGGATTCTGTCTCTAATGTCTACTATTTTGTTGCTAAAGAAGCTCATAAAGTCATTACTAGTGAGAGCTAGAGGGATGGATGGTACAACAGAGCTATGGCTCTTTGTCAGCCTGGCTACAGTGCTGAAAAGAAACCTAGGGTTGTTCTTGTTTTCCTCTATTAATGATGAGTAATAGGCAGTTCTTGCCTTACGAAGGGCTTTTTTATACGTTATAAAGCTGTCTTTCCAGGCTAGGCGGAATTCCTCTAAATTAGTGGATAACCATTTCCTTTCCAGCTTTCGTGATATCTGCTTTAAAGTACGTATTTGTGAATTGTACCATGGAGCTAGCTTCCTCTGATTACTGACCTTCTTTTTCAAAGGGGCAACAGAGTCAAAGGTTGAACGCAATGAAGCAGCAGTATTATCAACTAGATAGTCTATATCTGCTGGAGTAACGTTTAGGCCATTGCCCTCTGTAAGACTGGCACATGGCAGCGGAGATAATAAAGATGGAATAGCTTCCTTATATTTGATAACAGCATTATCAGACAGAAATCTACAGTAGTTAATTTTTTTCTCAGATGCTGTGCAGTTCATTATTGTAAATTCAAATGTTACTAAAGAATGATCAGATAAAACAGGGTTCTGAGGGAATACTGTCAAATATTCAGCTTCTATGCCATAGGTTAGTACAAGATCAAGGGTGTGATTAAAACAGTGAGTTGGTTTGTTAACATTTTGTAAAAAGCCAATTGAGTCTAATACTGAATAGAAAGCAGTCTTAAGGCTGTCATTGTGGGTATCGACATGAATATTAAAGTCGCCCACTATAATTACTCTATCCGTACTAAGCACTAAATCAGATAAAAATTCAGTGAATTCAGACAAAAACTCTGAGTAAGCAGCAGGTGGACGATACACCACAGCAAATAGTACTGGTTTTTCTGTCTTCCAATTTGGATGTGAGAGGCTGAGGATAAGGCTTTCAAATGTACTATATTTCGGCTTAGGTCTAGGATTAATTAATAAACTTGAGTGGTAGATTGCTGCCACTCCTCCTCCTCGGCCTGTGCCTCGAGGAATGTGATAATTAATATGACTAGCAGGGGTTGACTCATTTAGACTGACATACTCTTCCTCCTGCAGCCAGGTCTCAGTCAGACAGAATAAATCAATCTGCTGATCCATTATCAAATCATTCACTAACAGAGATTTAGACAAGAGAGATCTAATGTTTAATAGCCCACATCTGATTGTGGTGTTTTTAGGTTCAGATGCTTTTGTAGTATAAATTTTTTTGAGGTTTTTATGAGTAACACCTCTTGCATTTTTTAATTTATGCACTTTTTGTTGACGGGGAGCAGACACAGTCTCTATAGGATAAAGGGAATCGTTAGAATGGTAGGAATAATAAGAATCATGAGAATCATGGGTGGGTGACAGCTCTAGAGAAACTGCAGAGAAGCGTGTAGGACTGCAACTCTGCATCCTGGTCTCAACTCTGGGTTGTCATGACTTTGGTTTTCTAATGAAATCTGTCATATTTCTAGATATGAGAGCTGCACCATCCAAAGTTGGATGGATGCCGTCTCTCCTAATCAGACCAGGTTTTCCCCAAAAAGTTTTCCAGTTATCAATGAAGGCCACGTCGTTTGCTGGACACCACCTAGACAGCCAGCGACGGAATGAAGACATACGGCTAAACATGTCATCACTGGTCAAATCGGGCAGGGGTCCAGAGAACACTACAGAGTCCGACATTGTTTTGGCAAAGTTACACACCGACTCCACATTAATTTTAGTGACCTCCGATTGGCGTAATCGGGTGTCATTACCGCCGACGTGAATAACGATCTTACCAAATCTACGTTTATCCTTAGCCAGCAGTTTTAAATATGATTCAACGTCGCCCGCTCTGGCCCCAGGGATGTTGTGGAGAAATGAGGGGAAGTGTCTCAAAGAGTTTGTGTCCAGGGTGGGAGGGATCAGCTACAATCTTACCTGCACACCTCAGGGTCCTGGAGGTGTACAGGTCCTGGAGAGTTGGCAGCCAATCACCTTCTCAGCAGAGTAGATGATACACTGCAGCCTTCCTTTGTCCTTGGCAGTGGCCGCAGCATACCAGATGTGATGGAGTAGGTGAGGATGGACTCAATGATGGAGGAGTAGAAGTGTACCATCACTGACCTCAGCAGGTTGAACTTCTTCAGCTGCCAAGAACTACATCCGTGGTGGGCTTTTTTGGTGAGGGAGCTGATGTTCAGCTCCCACTTGAGGTCCTGGGTGATGAGGGTTCCCAGGAAGGTGACGGACTCCATCCTGTTGACTAAGGAGTCACTCAGGATGATGGGGGCAGGAGGGGCTGGGCTCTTCCTAAAGTCTACAACCATTTCCACTGTCTTCGCCGTGTTTAGCTCCAGGTTGTTTTTGGAGCACCAGGTCATCAGATGGTCAATCTCCCACCTGTATGCAGACTCATCCCTATCAGAGATGAGACCAATGAGGGTGGTGTCGTCTGCAAACTTTAGCTGTTTGACTGACTGGTGACTGGAGGCATAGCTGTTGGTGTACAGGGAGAAGAGTAGAGGAGAAAGAATGCAGCCTTGAGGGGAACCGGTGTTGATGGTCCGGGAGTCAGAAATGTGCTTTCCCAGCTTCATGTGCTGCCTCCTGTCTGACCAGGAAGTCTGTGATCCACCTGCAGGTGGAGTCAGGCACGTTCATCTGGGAGAGCTTGTCCCAGATGCAACAGGTACCCCAGATTTAGACGGCACTTGCAAGAAGAATGAACCAGAGTACGAAAATTTAGTGAAGTCACATGCCTGCAGGAGTGACCTTAGTAGTCCACAATTCAAATAATTCAATTTTATTCAATATAGCGCCAAATCATAATAGAAGTTATCTCAAGGCACTTTCTATCTAGAGCCTGCTTCAGAGATGATGTCTGTGTCGAATTTTGTGTCCATGTGGTCCTGTTTTAATCTGGTCATAGGTCTCTGACATGTTAAAAGTTAGTCTGGTTTTTGGTGAAGGATCCTTCAACTCTGTTTCCTGTCCACATGAGGTCAGGAAGGGCAAACTGAATGTTCTTGCCAAGACCTCTTCAAAGTCACCTAGGCCAGGATGTCTGCTACAAATATAGCTTGAACTGATTGGAAGGTTCTAATTTTAGGATACACAGTAATGTTAGAGCCCCTTTCTGATTTCTGAAGGAAAGTATTGTTGAATTTCCAGCACTGAAAGGTGTTCTTGTCCGACACCGTGGCCACTGGCCTTGGTGTGGTTTGCTGACTGCGTGCATGGCAGAGAGGTTGCTGAGAGCAATGCACATTGATTTGACTGGCAGACAAGAGGTGGTGCAATGCCAACAAGAACCAATCAAAATGTGTGTGTTTAGCCAAATAAATGGATGTAGGGACAGCTTCTTACAATCCAACCTTCCCTTAATGATGTTGCATTCAAATTTGTACCAACATCTTTGCTGATCATGTTCAGAAAGAAGGCATTGCATAAGATACAAAGCAACCGAATGACTGAAGAAGCTAATAAAATAAATAAAGAAATAAATAAAACAGAGACAGAGAGTTGGGGAAGAAGCTATTTACTCAAAATTTATGAACTACACAGTGAATTCCCTGAGTGTCACCATGTTGAGTTCTGTTTACATCAGCAGTTCTCAGTAGGATAATCTGAGGTGTTTGGAATGAATGTAATGCAAACATTAGCAGCTGAGGAGGAGAAATGCCCCCAATACACAGCATTCAGTGTTAAACATATACCAATATTTTTGCTCCAAAGTCTTTTGTTCTTTCAAGATACTGTATATTACAGAAAGCAAGTGTCCTGCAGGTGTGGTATGTGTTGGAATAAGCAGCAGTTTCCTCCTCTATGCACAGCAGCAGCTGCTTGGAGCAAGCTATTTATTTGCAACTAATTTTAGAAAAAAAAAGGGGCAGGAAGCAGCATGGCAGCAGCTCTGTCACTAATACAGTCTGTAAGCTATGCTTCCAAAATGACCTGGGGGTAGGGGAGAAATAGGATTACTGACCTGTTGCATGTATAAACAGACTTACAGAAATCGTGTTATCACAGTGCCTGTTGACATGTTATCTGTGGTGACCTGTTTGGGGTTTTTTTTTGTTTTTGTTTTTTTGGAGCTGGAGAAACCCTTGGGACAGCCAGCATTTTATTTCAGATAAAATTCAGATTCAGGTGTATTATGAAATTAAGCATCTTCACTGGTCTCTAATGGGATGTCAGTTCCATTGTCTCTCCATTACTGTTGGAGGAAGTTATTTCGGTGGTTTTAGGAGCAAAAGTAGAGTTGAGCTGTGGCAGTCATACATCAGTTACAGTTAGACAGTTACTCATGACTGATGCATCTATTGATTTTGGAAGAAAAAATTTAGGTGATTAAATCTTTGATACAGAGATTGCACTGATTTCTCTCTTTTAGCAAGGTTATGTAAGCTCTTAGCATAAAACAAGTCCAAATCTGTCTTCTGAGCACCAGACCCTCTCCTCCAGTGGGGCTGAGAGGAGAGAGTTTCCTCTCCTAGAGAGCATCAGCTGTGGTCAGCATGAATTCAGTCTCTATACAGAATACTCAAATGGTGCCAGGTTCTGATGTTTTGAAAATTCTCACTCTCTACAGCTTCTGCAAAGTGAAAAAGTTGACTGTTCATTGCAGGTTTGCCAGAATGGGAATGTTGTTACACAATATCAACCACTCTGATATCCATACATGTTTTCCCAACTTGCTACATATCAACCACAGTATTTCCTGACACAGGACATAAATAGCTTTCATTATGGTCCTAAATCTAGTATTTTACTCAAAAAACAGTTTAAAAATAATTGCTCTTTACTTGAGCATCTTCATTTTCTGTTAACTTGTACTTTTACAGTTCAGAGGGAAGTGTTTTATGTTTTATTGTCATCACACATCTAGCTGTTAGGGGCACCTATCAGCTGGTAGGCCCCAGGCAACTTCTTCTCTTGTCTGTTTGGTTTGTGGTGGTGTGTGTGTGTATGGCTCTCTCTTGCCAGGATGGAGCATGGGGACATCACGTTTTCTGCCATCAGCCTTAGCACCTTCAGTTCTTGTTTTAAGCTGGCTCTTCAGTCCTGTCGTCGCCAGTTCGTCTGACCACATCCATGGATCACCTGCCCATTCGCCGCCGTGAAAGCAAGTCACTGTTGCTTGATTGTGCGAACTACATCTTCTGATCATCTTTTAATGGCTACTTCTAGCATTAAAATCATAATAAAAGTCATCTCAATCTGATTTCATGAACATGACATTGAGTCCAGAGTACCTCAGGCCTCCTCAGTCACCTGATGTGAACCCAGTACAACACCTTTGGGAGGTGGTAGAATGGCACATTGACAGCATGAATATGCAGACTGTAATCTATGTTTGCTGAGTATGTCATATTGTTATGCTGTTTCTCAGACAAACCTCCAAAAAAAATTTTTTTAAACAACTTCTATGAGAAAAAACATGATATACTGTACATCTTATATCTGTTGCTGGGAAGAACATGTAGTCTTCTCAGTGAAGTAGAAAGAGTATGAACCTGCTTTTATAATATAATTAGAATCAGCTCTGATGGATAGATGTCCTAAACATTTAAAAGTGAAGTGAAATAAAATATCAGTTTTAGTTCTGTTATATATTGTAGTATCACACAAAAGAAAGCAGTTATATTATAACCACCAAGTCAATATACAGGATGCAGCTTTGAGTATCAGGGTGGGCATCGAGTGTATTTTTGTTTTATAGTGAAATTTTTGCTGTGCTGCAGGTGCAGTCTGCTTCTGGTGGCTCTGGATGGTGGATTTGTGATCTTTGGTCTGTTTAAGCCCAGGCACGGCTGGTGATCCTCCAGATAAAGCACACTAACTGTGGACAGCTTAACACTGACCTACACTCCTCATAAAGAACATGATATTAATGTTGATAAGTGATGCTGGGCTGCTCTGGGTCAGTGACTGGCCTTCAAGGAAAATATCCAAGGCATTACATTCTTTTCACTGCCAAATCCACTCTGAACATTCAAGCACAGGGTGTTTTAAACGCACACACATACACACACACCAGTGAGTTTTTTTTATTAATATTTTGCATTTTCCTTCAATTCACTGACAGCATTTTTGCCTCTTATGTTCTGTAAATTGTGGCAATAAAGCTGTCTGGTGAACACATTTCTGACTAGATGTGACTTGACAGCAACTGTCTATGAGGTAAATGTGATACAGCTGGGGAAAGGGAGAAAGAGAGCAAGGGTACATGTATTTACATGTATTTACATGAATTCATGAACTGAACAGTGACAAGTGGAGAAGAGTGCTCTCAGAGAGAGGATTTGTCTTTGTGTCATGAGGAAGTAGCCTGGATAATCTCCTGCCTATAGACAGCAGATTATAACTGCAGGCACAGCTGCACCTGCCATCAGCGAGGTCAGCACACAGGCAGAGGGATGCCAGTCACACCTTTCACAGAACAAGTAACACCAGACACCCCCACAAAGGAAGGCTTGTATATCTGGTCAGGTTTGACTTGCGCTTTACGCATGGAAGACAGTGGACGTGTGTAAAGCAACAAAGCTGAACCCAGAACGTGTTACTCAAACTGACCCTCTTAGATTGTATTTTATTGTCTCAGTGGTACATGGAACAACAGCTCCCTTTTAATGGAGAGCTGTTTTCTGTCTGCATGACCACTACTATTAGTCTTCAAATCAATGTTCCTCTGTAAAAGTACTTAAGTATCTAATGCTTCTTAATATGTATGCTAAAAATATAAATATCAAAAAAGATTACCATCTTTTTCAGCATTTTCAGTATTAAAGACAACATGGAATTTTCTTGTTGTAGCTGTAGTGTTTCCTGGTTGTATTTTCTTCCTTATAAGACCATTTTTAAAGCATTTTTTTCAAATAATGCTCAAAGTGTGTATATGTATATATACTGTATATGTAAATGTATATATGAACATAGATGGGGCGTTGCATGGAGATCTGAGGCGTACATGCTGATGTAGACATTGGACAGGTTGGAGGTGACCACTACGTGCTCAAGAACACACCGTGTAAATAATTTAGATTTTGGGTTACAAGTTGGAGTTAGAAGGCAGTGCTGGTTTCATTGTCATGAAAACAGGCTGCAGCTCTGCCTTCATTACTACGATGTTCAGTCATTCAGTCAGTGAGGGGCGTGAGCCTGGAAAGAGCACACAAAGCCTTAAGATCAAGTTTAATGAGACAAAACTCTATTTTTAGAATCCCAGCAGATGTGATGTGAAAATGGAGTGTTTGCTCACTCCGCCCAGCTTTTGAAAGGTTGAGTGGAGGGAAAACACATCCAGTCATTTTGTGGTGATGGGCTGTTTCAGGAAAGTATTACACAGTTGCGAGAAGTTCAGTCATTTTGGAGATTATACACTGTAAAAACTGAGATTGAGGTTAATTATATTATTTATTCAATAAATAGCAGTAACCTATACAAAATAAAAATGAATTTGTCCAAATTGGAATCACATTATGCTACATTCAGCAATTTCGAATCATTTATTAATTGCATCTTACTCACTTTTGTTTGAAAGTCAATGATACAGAAAATAAATTAATTTTACTCATTCGTTGGTCTTTGGTTTTAATCATCTTACACATCCACCCAAGGCATTTTTCGTCACATGCTCATCGTCACCTGCCACACGTTTCACGCTGTGCCGTTTTCTCAAAGGTAAGACCTGTTTAATAACAAATCATTTATAACCAAGTTGCTATAGTAGTTGAATTTTTTTTTTTTTTTTGAGTTACTTAAAGTTACCAAGCATGCCAAGTTTACTGTCAGTAAGTCAAAATTAAGCTACTCAGTCTTTTATTTGACCACATGCATGACAAGGACTGGAAAGTTTGTTGGTTCCATGTCACACTTTAATGTGACTTCCTCAAGTATAACATTGCACCTCCTGCAATTCTCATTTAAAATAACAGCTAATTTATCTTTCCCGGTTTTTTTGTCCTCAGCCCGGGGCTTCTACCCCTCCCTGACCTTAACCAGCAAACTAGCAAGTAGTCCACCGCGACCGCTGTACAGGAAGAAACACTGCTCTCATAGGTGAGTATCACAAGTTATATTCACTACAGTTTGTGCCCAGTGTAAACTGCAGTCAAGTAAGGTTTTTTATTTTTTAACTCAACTAACATGTTGTTAAAAGTCACATAGTGTAACGTTATTTTTCGGCCTTGCTACTTTACCAGGTGGGGAGTGTGTGTGGTGGGGGTTATGGTGTTACGCTATTTTCATTGAAAGTCAGTTAATGTGCTTTGTTGCACTTGCGAACATGTCTCTGTTTGCGATACAATGAGGCCATGGCAGGAGAATCAGAGGGAATACCCTCCCATTTTTAGTTTTTCTTTGTCAGGTTGTACTTTCAAACAGTGGTTGCAGGTCCTGCTGGCAGATTACATGTTTGTGAATGCTGGTATTGAGAGTAGTAAATAAAAGCATTGTGCAAATTCAGATGCCAGGACGTGGCACTATTTTTTGGAACATTACCCTGCATTGATTGAAGAATATGGGCCTCTGGTTGGTATATGGACTATGCTCTTTGAAGTGAAACACCTCTTTTTTTTTAAAGTAAGTTGTGAGGTACACTAACAATTTCAGAAATGTGTTGTTGACCCTTTATACATGACATCAGATGATGATGGCATACTGGTATACAGACTTTGGAAAGCAGGCATTGTGTGTCACAAAAATATCTGAAGTGTGTTTAAATGTGCAGCATTCAGATTCATACAGGAAGCTTTGAGAGAAGCATCACCACTTCTGTCGTTGCTGCTTTCTCTTCCTTCTCTCTCCCTGAATCCATGAATCCCTGCTTCTCTTCTCGTGTTTATTCAGAGGAGAGCCTCCGAGGCCATCAGCAGCTCACTTTTAATGTTGAGTCAGTGACTGTCTGCCTCAGCTCCATTTCACCTTTAATGTCTGAACCACACTGGTTTTTATTACAATCACTTTATATGCTATGTACACACACACATACAAACACAAACTCGCTCTTCTATCTTTGTGTTTATTGTCAAAAATATGTATTCCCTAGCCCCTTACCCTAACCGTAAGCATCATAACTCAATGCCTAACCCCAACCCTAACACTAAACCCGATTCTGACCTGAAACCTAAAATTAAGTCTTATCCCTCAACCCTCACTGAATCTGGTCCTCCCAAGACAAAAGTAGAAAGTAGACACACACAGAAGCTTAATTGTTCTCTCTGAGAAGTGCTATCAGGCACAAATATCTGGATGGATATTTAATTGCTGTTGTTTTTTTGTCCTCTCCCTCTGGTCCACCTTTTTTCTGTCTCTATTTTCTGTTCTGTTTTCATTCCAACTCTGCCTTAGGGTTTTGCAGCTCTGGCATAGTGCAGAAAAGATAGAGATTCTATTTGCCATCATAATCGCCTCTGCCTTGCTCCTGCTTGGCAGGTATGTGTGTGTACGCGTACATGTGTGCTTGCTATAGGTGATAAGAGGAACTGACAAAGAGTGTATGGAGAGTCTCAACAGCCTGTGTGTGTGTACATGCATATATTTCATGTCTGCTGATAGAAAGTTCCTGACAAAAGTTATAGAGAGAACAGTGAAGAAAGAACAGTACTTGAATGACTACTAGTATCATTTTCTTCAGTATTATTAATTGGCCACAGTTGGGAAATAAATAACTACACCATACCGTTCTTAACTGTAATATGTTATATAAAATATAATGTAAATTGTTTCCCCTTGAAGCAAATTCTTGTAACACACACTGTTACCTCTCAGCCATAACAGCTGAGCAGCATTACAATGTGCAGAGCCATGGGCACTTCAAATCAAATCCAACCTCTTGTATGCTTATATTAAGCTTATGTAAGGACCATGGGTGCATTGTTTAACTAGTGCATACTATTATTGCTTATGAAAGCAAGTAGTTTATTCATCAACACAGAAAAAAGAAACCATTTGTGTCTTCACAACACATAGTAAGAAACTAAGACATAGGTCTGTAATGTTTCACATTTTGCATTTGATTATATGTCAAGGACAGTGCACATTAATCAGTAGTAATTTAAATGTGCCACTGATTGACAATGTTGATTTATTTTTATTGTATTACAAAGGTTAATCTACATCTGATGAACAATTCTGTTTGTTCTTCATCTTTGATATACATTATTTTGGAGATTTTTTTTTTTTTTTTTTCAGATTCTGACATTTATGAATATTTAACAAACTGCAACGTGTAACCTACACAATGTATTTTCCCAAGGCCGATTCTGGAGCAGTAGGATTTAATTTATCAACCTTTCACCTGATCCATGAGTGAGGAGCTCACAGTAAGACTCTCACCTCTGCAAAGTGCCTTTCGACTCTACACAGCTTTTTAGTATCTTTCCTCAGCTGTCTGTGCCTCATATTACAGGAGATGATTTTGTGTTGGGAACATTGTTGTTCTTTGTTTGAGACTTTTCAATACCTCCACATGCTTTCACACTTCTATGTAAGTCTGTTATTTTGGCCCTAAAGCCACTAAAATGTGACAATGTGGTTTTCTTATCTCATACTTTTTTTTTTTTTTTTTTTTTGCATGTTTCTGCTACATCTTCTGAGCTGCTGCAGTGATCCTATCCTTGTTAATGAAACAGAGATTATTAAATTTATATCCAATCAATGTGTTTTGTCTGCAAGGGTATAAAATACATGCCTGCACATACATATTTGCATTAGTATATATATGCAGAAGTCTTTATTTAACTTTCTGCAAATATTTCCTTTCTCTTCAAAGACCCAGAGCTCAGCTCGGGCCTCAGATAAAATCTTTCAGATTTGGACTTAGACCAGGTGAACCTGTGCACTCACGCAGTCCAACAGTCTAAATTTCACCAAGAGAATCTGCTATTTCTGTACAAATCAACTATGATTACTTTGACGATAAGATCTTAGTGAAATACACACACCTGATTTGCAGTTTAGTGTAAACATCACCCCATTTACAGATTACTAAAGGAATCAAGTTTAGAATCAAAGTCACAGCTTTGATGCAGACTGTGGTTTCCCTGCCTGTGTTGAGCCTCTGAACAATGGTCTTACTGATCCATGATTCTGTCACAATCTTCAGTTACCAGGATGTAGAGTGAAGTTCGAGAGCCACTGCCATCAAAGTTGGGTACACTTCACAGTTCTCAATCTGGTGTGGCAAAGAAGTTGTTGGTTTCAAATATAAAAACTTCATTCAGATTCAGCCTCACACTTCCTACGTGGCCAGAGAACACACACCAATTAAAGAAAGACTGAATGGATATAAACAGATAATTAACAACACTGAACACTTAATGGATATCCACTGTGCATCTAAACTCTGAAACACCTCAGTGTCATTAATGGAAACAATGGTTTAGGACTAGTCCGAATTCTCAGAAAAAAGTCTGAATTTTGAGAAAGAGCTCAGATTCTGACTTCTAAGCTAACCAGGTAAGGCAAAAAATATTTGAAGGAAGTGGGCTTGAAGATCATATTATCATCCTTCTCACTGTGTGGGAAAAGGTCCTACAGTGCTTTGAAATCTGAAACTCTTCAACTCTTCCGGAGGTATATTTTTTGACAGTAAGGTTGCAAAAATGGACAATTCAGGAGGAAATACAATAAATTTGCAATTGAAGAGACTCCCTGGTTGTTGAAGCCTCTCTAGTTACACACAATATGCTGAGTTTCCAAGCAAAGAGAAAAGAAAAACTGTGGGGGCAGATTTGTGAAAATTTGCCCATTGCCCACATTTCCAAATTCTATGCTCTTTCTCGATTCTTCTTGAGCCCCTCCATAAGATGCAACTACAGAAGGTGTCTGTGCTCAGGACTGCAGATGTTGCTGGATGTGAACAGGCCTCCAGCAAGTTGGAAGCTTGGACTGCATTTCTCTCTCTTCAGTGTCTTAACGCTGATTTTGTCAGCAAGAGCACACATCAGTGGGCCCATTAGTGGGTGTTAAACACACATAAACACCATTTCCAGCATCACTTGATTAGTTAAGAGCATCAGGTTATTTGTTGATTCAGTTACCTTTACAGATGTGAGACAATCAACAGATTAAAAAAGGCTCTTATTGTACAGGGTCCAGATTTTGTGGTGAATTCTGTGTGTATGATTTTTTTTTCTACATATTACTGATGACTGCACAAACACTAAATGACTCTAGACGACCTTTGCATGCAGAATGGATTTGTTAGCTTTCCTACATTGTGCCCTAACAAGATAAATACTTGACTACAAGCTCCGTGAGGGGATTCTTCCCATTGAAGGACACTTTGATTTCACAGCTGGTGCATGGGGCCAGTAAGCAATGTACTTAATCTGTTATTTATGCAATAGGCTTTCTGAGAGAGCTGTAAAAGTGGGCTGGTGTGATAGGAGCTTCCCAGGCCTCACATACACTGGGACTCAGAAGGAGCATTCATCTGTCTTTGTGGGAGCTCTTGCTATGGTTATCTTAATTGATGGCAAGCTATTTCTGGCTGCCACGCAGTAGCCTTTCACATTATTCCCTCCCCCATCCCCTGTCACTGTACCTCTCTGCCTCCCTCTTGCTCCTCCATACTCCCAATTTCCTCTCTTTCTATTTATCTCACTGTCTTTCTGTAGTCCTCCTACGCCTTCTCATACAACTTCCCTTCCTCTGTATCTGACTCAGCCTGTATCTCCTCACTTCTTGCAGGGTGATTTATTGGCTCTAGTCTACCTGGTCTGAATTCCTCCCTGCATTATGGAAATCTTGTGATGCTTAATTCCAGCAGTGATGAAGACTAACTCCCCTGAGGGAAGTATACAGGCCAAGCTCTGCATCAGCTGCTCCATTACACACACACACACACGCACACACACAACATTTGTGTAGGTTTCAAACATTACAGAGAAAGTCTTCAGTCTTTCCATTAAGATTTCAAGAGTCAGCTCTTTCTTTCCAATCATTTCAGATTTAATCTCTTGATTATCCCATCCCTACCCATTTTGCATCTTGAGCAGCAGAGCGATGTGATTAAGATGATTGGTCATGAGTGAAAAGCAAAATGATTTATGGGCTTGTCTCTGATACATATCGCTATCTATACCTATGTTCCTCATTTCGCTTGGCTTATTGACTGATGCATTCATCAAAACCTCCTACAGGTTCTGCATGTTTTTCTGTATAACTGCAAAAGTGGTGACTTCATACTTTCAGACTGAATATGTTATGAATCTTTGATCTTTGATTAATCTTTCAAGTACAAATCCCCCACTTCTTCACTTTGTATTTCATGACCTGTGATAAAAGTGGCTGACTGTGCTCCTCGCACCTTCACCCTGAAAATATTCAGCTGATTTTCAATTTGTTTCAAATAATTTAACTCGTTTTGCTGTCAGGATTGCATGAACTGCTTGCATTATCACACACTGGTCAAAACTAATAAACTAGTGTTGTCAGTGGTGTTCCAGGCTTTAATGCTTCCTCTTCAGATCACTGTAATAGTCAAGAATTTTTAAAGCAAAGTAATTATAGCTACCAGCTGGAAACCTGAGAGTGAATGGAAGAAAGCCAATGCAATTCTTTGGTGAGCATGAGCTGCAGCTTCTGTTTTCAGTGGAGCAAGTGAAGTGACTGATTTCCTGACTGACCTGGGAAGGTCAAAGGTCACTGAAATCCAGAGGGGAGGAAAACAGGTATCAGCTCTGGCACGTATCAAAGTTGTGCTGTATCGACTGCCCACAACTGTCTGACCACACTGTGATAATGGTACCAATAAAAAGAAAACATGAAAAATCTACAGCAAGAACCTTTAAACACAGCAAATAAAAAAACTGATGAAAGTAGTGTTGACAGAAAATTAAATTGGGGTTGCAGGAGCATCAACAGTCCTCACACAGACACCACCACCGACAGCCAGAACCTACAGTGTGGCTTCAGAGCAGTGCTTCAAAATATTTCTGGATGAAACTGTCATTTCACTGTCATTTCACCGAGGCGGCAGTCGATCCCTGGTGGTGTTTCTTCATGATTCCTTTCTTGTTGGTGTGGCACGGGTGCTTAGTTTTATGGACCCTTCCCTTTTTGGTTGCCGCTGTGGTAAGCCCTCGCCCTGTCTGCACTCCTTGGCCAGTGCTAGTTTTATGTTAGTTAAGCCTTTAGTGCTTATATAGTGTTTTTCATTTTTGTTAAATAAAGTCCTTGTTTCTTTTAAAAACTTCAAAACTGTCTCTCGCCCGGTGGTATTTAAGAACCAGTGTCATCTGATCAACCCTACACTTAGTTTAATAATTTCCTGGGGTGAAATTCCCCAGGTGGCGTTGTTGCAACACCCTTTCTTTAAGCCTCCGCTCTGCTACAGTAACTTCAACAGCGCAGCGATGTGATTAAGATGATTGGTCATGACTGAAAACCAATCACTTTAATTTGTAGAAACCTGAGCAAAACACACACAGACAGGTGAGCTGCAGGCTCTTTGTTAAATACAACATTATTGATCCCCTGACATGTTGTATAATGTATGCACACAAAATTAAAAAAAAAAGATTTTTCCTCTCAGTATTTGCCTCTATCTTTTTGTGAAGAGACTAACCCCCTCCAGTTGCAGTCAGAGCTTCAGTGGACAGGATTTATCTGTTGTCCTGAAAAGGACTGAGCTCTGTTCCAATGAACTAATGCACACTAGTCTTCCGCTCAGCTCAAATACTATGTGTCATTCTGGCTGTGTGAAACAAAGACACAGACTTCATACAGTTATACATTTGTTTGAAGTTTAAATTGTGGAGAAGGAGGAGTCGGGGGTCCTGCTATTGTTTATTTCTAATTGGTTTGTCTCCATTTGATTGTTTTCTTGTCAGTCCAAGATGGCTGTTCATGAATTCAGGTCCATTCAATCCATCCATGTTGTCTGAGTGCTTAAAGTTGCAGATACGTATTCCTATATATAGATAGGAATACATAGACTGTATACGTCAGACAGTATGTATATACAGTAAATATAGTACTAGTATTTGTTTTCTTCATTACAATAAATGGGGCTTAACAATATGGATACTCGCTGGCTGTTAGAAGAATTTATCAGTTCATCCGGATTATGTGACAGCTGTGTAGGTGGTTGAATTGGAGAATGCTTCTCAGAATTTACACATACTGAAAGAATACGAGAACACAGATTAGATTAAGAGCTGGGATTAGCAGAAGAACAAGGCCTGAAAAACAACAATATAAATAAATCCAGCATATCCACATTCTGAGGAAATGAGGAACTCAATAGTGTGGGCTTTTGGCTTCTTCTATACTGCTTGACCGTGCTGCCCGGCTTTTGGCCTATCATAGTAATTATTATAGTATTGTAGTATTTAAAAAAAAAAGAGTTTCAGTGTGTTCTGGCATTTATTCGCCGGAGCTGCTAGTTAAGTTTTGATGATGGTGGTGAAGAACGATATCTAGGTTGGTTGAGATCTGGTGACTGCAAAGGCCATAGCATATGTCTCACATCGTTTTCATACTCATCAAACCACTCCCGGACACCTGGTGACCAATGGATGGAGGTACTGTCATCATGTTCTTCCACTGATTTTTCAAGGATCAAGGAACTTTTATTGTCATACCACTACATTTACATGTTATGGCATGAAATTAGTACTCAGGTCCCAGTTTAAGCCATCAAGAGCAAGATGTGAACAAGAGTGAAATATAAACATAAGAACAATAAATATAAACATTATGCAAGTTTTGAAAATGTACCATCTGTGTAAAAACAACAGTAAAGCAGAAGACAGGATGGGTGGTAGTGTATTGGGACATCAGCTCAGCAGTTCAACTGTGCAGTTCAGCCTGGACACTGGACTTTAGGCAGGACTGTCATTGGCCCCAGTGATCAGAGTGTCAATGTCTGCAACTTTCATTGTGCTTAAATTAGTATTTGTTGACTCATTCTTTCCAATAAATCCACTGGATTTAACACATTACTGGCTATATTTTCCTTGAAAACATCAATTAAAATAAATAAAT
This sequence comes from Toxotes jaculatrix, assembly GCF_017976425.1. Lineage (NCBI taxonomy): Eukaryota > Metazoa > Chordata > Actinopteri > Toxotidae > Toxotes > Toxotes jaculatrix. The sequence continues at coordinate 435,133 of NC_054394.1, read as the reverse complement.
AAATAAATTCCATGAAATCCATATCACATTATAATTTACACAAACATACAAAGGACTGACTTTTAGCACTGGTTTAGTGCTTTGTTTCTTTTATTTTATGTGGAAAGCAACTGCAGTCACAATGAACAAAGTCAATTTTCTTAAATAGCACAAAACTTGCCTTTTAAAGTCAAAATCAAGTCAAAGTCAACTATATTGTCAAAACCATATGTACAGGTCATACACAGGTTTTGAAATTGCAGTGCTCCCTTGGCCCACAGTGTTACACTAGACAAAAATAGTAAGATAATAAATAAAGTAATAAAGACAGTATAAACATAACATTAACAATAGAGAAAAGACCTAGTTGAGAAGAACTATATATATTTGTATATAATACAAAAATCTGTGACACAAGAATTTGTGTGTAATATTTAGCTCAAATTATGTAATTTAAGCAGTAACAGGGTTATATAGCAGCAGCTGAATGTAAGTGCCAATGCACTTACATTCAGCCCAGTGGTGTGTGTGTGTATGTGTGTATGTGTGTATGAGTGAGTCAGAATCAGAATCAGAAAAAACTTTATTAATCCCCGTAGGGAAATTCTTTTGTTACTTACACACTCCCAAGTGAAAAATGAAGAAAAAATTGAACAAAGAATATATATATATATACAATAATCAATATATATATAAATTTATGTACCTTCAAACTTTTGCGAAGTTGCGACCATCTTGAAGACAGAGTTCATGAGTATATTGAAATCTCATCTGGCATCATGTTGCTTTGTCTGAGTGCACCCTGAGAAAATCTGAGGTAATGACATCATCTTATCTGTTATTTTTCATCTTACTGAACAGCAGTAACAACACTGGAAAACACTGTTGACTTACTGGTCATCCATGATGACAGGGAAATGTTGGAATTAAACACAAACACAACATCTGTGTTGTTAATGGATCAAGTTTAGGTTTAGGAACTTTGCATTTAGCTTGGTTATAGACCTGTGAACCCTCACACTTAAATTTTCAGTTTTGTGGTTTAACAATAGCAAAGACAGCCTAAACTTGTGATGTTAGGTCAGATAAAGGTTACCATGTGTACTTATGTATCTATGATGTAACTTAACAGAAAGTGGCATCGGAAAAGTCAATGTCGCCCTTTCATCTTCATGTCACTACCACATATCTGACACATCATCTGCTTTGCAAGCAGTCTCTTCTTCTGAAGTCATATTCTGAGCCTTGCAGTAGTCCTCTTAGCAGGCAGCCTCATTGCCTTGCCATTGTCTTGATCACTTGACTCAAAGTTTAGCCACCAAAAGTCTCCATGCTGTGTTTACAGGAGAACTTCAGACCTCTGTGCTTATAGTGGGACAAATATGTACTGATGAGGATGATGGATAGAACCAGCTGCAGAACCCCCACTGCCTCACATGCTGAAGACACACAGCAATGTATCTATGACCTCAATCACAGTAAGCCGGACAATTGAAAGAAGTAAGTTTCCCAGTTTTCTGGGATTAAAACAGGACAAAACAGACACAACATTCTCCTCAGAATAATAATTCTGTAGCAAGATCTCATCTCTGATTAATATTTGACTGACAGAGAAGATGAGAGAAAAAATACAGAAGAAAACTGCAAGCAGACACAAACACAGACAGAAACACACACAAACTAGTCTGTGTGTGTTCCTCTCTCCCTCTTTTTCTAACAGACACCTACCATAAATCAAAGGCCACATTCCAACTGCCCAGAGTCTCCAGACCGCCAACTGAAGAAGGCAAAGCCATCTTTTATTTTCAGTTCATGACAGGATCTTACATTTCATTTCATTTGGAAACAGTATACATGAATAGAATAGCCAGAAAATACATAGAAATCCATATTTGCATACATATCAAATACATGTCTCTATGTCTCAAATACATATTCTCTCTCACCACTGTCCATCACACTGCTCATTTTATTATCTAGTAGATAACACCGTGCATTTGATTGACTGCGTGGCATCAGCCATTGTATTTACCCTTTGTTTGTAAACAACAGTTAATAAAGTCTTATTATTTAAACCCAGTTTTGCTGGGGTTCAGTAGAGATTGGTGATCATAAGTACATGTAAAAGCAACAACAAAAATGATCAAATTTGCTACAGTGTTCTTTACTGTATGTAAGCCATTTTTGCTAGGTCTTTTAACCCTTGTATGGTGTTCAGGTCTGTGGGACCCATTTTCATGAGTTTTGTGTGTCTGCAGGATAAACAGGACAGTGTGGGACAAGTGGGTGCACTGCCCCCCCACCTAATGCTCACCATTGATGAGTAGCTATTTAGGGGCCGCTGCCCCCTTAGGCAATATATACCATCTAAACCTGCACAATATGGGCTGCCTGTGATGTCACTTCCTCATATGCTTGGAACTTACAAGTCATGTCATGTCATCATCTGCCGCTTATCTGGGTCCAGGCCCAGGTTGTAGGGGTGACTGCCACCCAGTCCACAATATGCTGAAGTCCTACAGCACCTCCCACAGGTGGTGGGCCCATGGGAGGCAGTGCCGCGCCGCCAAACCCACGACCTTGAGAGATTGAGTCTCGTGCTCTACCAACTGAGCTAAGCGGGCAGCCTACTCAGGGAAACCTGATGGAGAAGACCCTGAGAAAAATCAAGAGTTGCCCTGGACATGACTAAGGGGCTCAGTGGACACAGCATCACACGCAACAATTTTTTCTCCTAAAGAGGAAACTGATCATGATGGGAATGATACAGAAAGATCTGTAGAAAGTCTGAGCTCCCACCCCAACTGCTGACTACAAAGAACAGGCCTGTCAATTCTTCCAAGTTTGTGTACATGGCTGACACGTCCCTGGTATCCTCTGTGCCAAAGAAAGGCAAGAATGTGATACTTATGAGTACACAGCACAGGGATGGGAGAATCTGTGGCCAGAACCATTAAAACCCGGAGATCTTTTCATTATTCTAGGTTGCGGCCAGCAGCAACAAAAAGAGGAGTGTGTGGACCCAAGATGGACAAAAAAACACAATATACATGCATCAAGTACAAGAAATACATATGCAACACACACAGTAAATGTATTCAGTAGGGCTGATGTGTTGTCCAGACTGACATGTTTAGTGTATGTGTTGCTTGTGTTGTGTAAACCGACCTGAATGGGCTGAATTTCTAGTGAAGTTCAAATAAATACAAATCAGTAGTTATTAGGTGTTTCATTTGTAAATTTGTTGAATTTTTTTGAAAATTTTTCCACTCATATCTTGATTGTAATTGATTTTCTTTTTTTTATTACATTTTATTAAAAAAACAAACAAAAAACGAGTAGCACTTTAATTCATAAATGTGATCTAACAAAGGTAAAGGGCAAATATTAACCATATATGCTGTTTATATTGCTTGTAATTGAGATGAAGTAAACATCTGTTGAGTATTTTAACATAAAATTGTTTGATTGTGTTGAATTAAAAACCCAAAAATGCAGCGGGTCCACCAGACCCACGAACACTGGCTGAGTAACAATAATACGAACACCAAACAAGGGTTAACGATTTAAAGTGTGTGTGTATATTACTACATTCAGCTTTTATTGTCTTTAAAATCAGAGATGCAGCACAATAATTATTATTTCAAATACTATCAATAACATATGGTGCAGATTGCTATTTATTTGCAGTACATAAAATGCAGTGTATTATTGTATTATTGTTGTTCACTGTCAGATTGCATTGTATCATTGTGATGTTATCATTGTGCAGGTATGCAGCTAACTTGCTGCCGCCTGCTATGTTAATAATATGTTGGAAATGCTATTTTTAAAAAACATTCATAGCAGGGTCTGCATAAAAGAATTTGTTTTTCTGACACTGTTATTTTTCCCTCATCATCTGTACACTTCTTTTCACACCTACACATTTTCTTTTGATTTGATTTGTGTTTTAGAAGAGGCTCCGCATTAGTCTTCACAAAGCAAAACAAAACAGATTCTGAAAGAGAAGATCCTTGATCTGGAGGGAAAAGTGGAGTCTTTCACAGAAGAGAGAAATTTCCTGAGAGACTGGAGTATGGAAAAATTACTGATTCAACTCACCAAATGAATCTATCTAGTAATTTCTGATATATTCTCCCTGTGAGGGATGCTGGCTAAATGAGTGTGTATATACAATAGGTCCTTCAACCTTTGGCAACCTGGTGACCTGAGGCTGCATTCTGATTGGTTGCTTCACATTTTCAGGGTGCAGAGATCTCTGCTCAGCAGCTTGTGCATTTGTCAGTTTGAGTTTAAGGTTGGCACAGCTACTGAAAGGAAAGAAAATTCATTATCACCTGTCAAATGTTTTTTTGTTTTTGTTTTTGTTTTTTTGCAGTCACATTCACTCTTATGTTGGTGTTTTGCTGAGATCAGTGCCAAAGAGCAATTTTCAGTTTGTTAAAATCTGAAACTGAAATATTTGTTTTTCCTCAGTTCAAGACACAGCAGATGTAACTGTGTCAATACCATATTTTTCTTATTTTAGGGATTAGTCAGTGGAGGCACACTGACCAAGACCAAAATGGTGTCTTTGCTTTGCAGAATTTTGGATCTTAATTGGGGTGAAATGTTCGCTGCTGAAAAAATGTAAGACCTACCTAGAAGAGGCACAGGGATAGTGGAGGCCAGAGAGTGGTGGGAAGCCACCATTCAGTTAATCACAACTGCTGTTCAGTTCTGCTAGTTACATTACTACTCATTGTAAATATATGTTGAAATGTAAATATTGGGCAAAATATTATATTCTAACTCTCCAAATCTAATTATTACTTATCACACATTTGAGCAGTGCTCACCAAGGCACTCTGAACCATGCAAGACTCTCCAGGTTCTAATTAAATATCGCAGAATAAAATTTCAATATAAAGTGTTTGAGCATTTCTGGTCCAAAAGAAACTTCTTTAACAGGCAGAGAATCATTTGTAAAGTAAGCTGGATTTCACATAATGTCTAAGTATTTGTAAACTTTGTAGTGTGCTGTGGTGTAAAAATGTGTGCTCTGCAATGATTATCCATCAGTGCTGATAAATCATTAAGTGAATGAGTGCTTGCGACTATCTTCCGTAATCTTCCCAATGTCCACAATTGATGGTTTATCAAAGGGTTGTTCTTAGCAGTGTGTGGCAGTTCATTCAGGCATTTACCCAGCAAGTTCACACAGGAAAAAGGTTTCCAGATCACTGGCTCTACCTCGAGCCAAGGACAGTCTGACTTTACATTCACCCAGGAAGAAATCATTTTAGCTTGTATGGACAGTATGTAATTTTCTATGTTTGGCAGACTTCAACTTGTTCTTCTGGCAACTGTAATATATTTAGTTTGATTTGTAGTTTTCCTGCCAGAACAAATAAAGTAATTTATAAATAAAGTGATAACTTTAATTTAGTTGGACTTTAAAATCCCAAACTTCGGAGATATGGGATATGTCATTTTTGGAAGGACTGTCTTCTTGATAAGGCTTATTCTTGTACATACACCAACAAAGCAGAAAATCAGAAGGCACGTATTTTTGTTCTTTAAAAATTATATTTATGGCTTTTTTTTATTTTGAAATACAACAGTGTAAAAACATGGGGGTACAGAGGGGTTTGATATGCAACAAATCTCCTTGGCTGTATTGTAGTTGTATTTTGACCCTTATAAGACATACCTGTACAAAATAGTATGTAGTCTTATTTTGTGTACGCTATTCATAAAAAGTGGTACCAAACGCTGGTTTCTTTGACCAGGCTTTTGTGTTACTCAGGTTTCACTGACCATTCTAATGCTAACCTTGGGGAAAGATCAAAACCTGCTTTTTCATGTTGTAGCCGAAGGACCTTCTCCCTCCCTGCCACTACATGGCACTGTGCCAACTGTTGGCACACGGACTCGTGTTGCGACCCATATATATGCAGGTGTGCCCATACCTCGGTTCCTCTTCCCATTCTGCTCATTCCCCGTGGTGGCTGTGGCTTGGCGTGGCAGAGCGTTTTGTTTGGCGTGGCTGTGACTTCTTTCAGTCAGACGCAATAGTTGTTGTTTGTGGCAGCTGTCGAGGCACCTGTTTCTAGTGATGGCTGATCGAGGCTTTGTTGAAGCTTCGACACCTGATTAAAAAAAATGGTTCATTACCCGAGGCTTCAATGACACAGTGCTCGAGTATGACATCTAGTGGACAATAAAATGAAGTGCAATCAAGATGTGTCATTTGTTGGTTCATGAATTGTTTGGGATTTGATTCGCCATGCACATTCTTGTTCGACTACAATACATGTTTGTATGATTTCAAGCTGACACACAAATATTAAATATATATGTTAAATACATAGGCTATATTATTTGACTCGTCCGATTGTTGTAGGAAACAGCGATATACTTGGCCTGATATTTTGTGTTATGAATCGTAAGCTATCCTAAAACAAGTCTAAATAGTCCATAGCTTAAAAGATGTTGAGTACTGGGTGTTCAGTCCCCAGATGGCAAATGTGATCTCATTCCAAATGTCTAATTCATGAGCTAAATAACACGCAGCTCTGATGGGAATCGAACCCACGCTACATTGTTGCAAGACAACTAAACTAATGACAGGGTTTCGATACCGAATGAAGCAGTAAAGTGGTTCATATGTCATAAATCACGTGATTTTTCCTAACCAAAACACACACGTCTGACTACGAGTCTGATTATCATGAAGCTAGATACATAGTACTTTTCTGTTTTATTGCACCAGATGATAAGGTGGTTTCAAGTGGATCAATCCTAAAAAATAATAATAATAATAATAATAATAGAAGACCATGTTTGTTATTTGGCATGGCTGATTGTAACCCTACATAATCTTCACTTTTATATTGTGTTGTGAAACACTGAAATAGTTCTGGTACATTCATGAGATGTGCTCTACAAATACTGACGTAATGTAATTTTCACATGGTACTGGTGCAAATACAGATTATATCATAGTATGTTTTGGGCATCATTGGTAAAGAGGTTTATGTGTATGTGGGTAAAGACGGTGTGCTTGAAACAGGACAGTTTGCTCAAAGAACAGGGCAGTGGGTGTGCTTGTGTAACTGTTTATGATTTTTTATTAAGAAATAAGTTTTTCTACAGTTTTTGGGCTCAAATGGTTTCTTCTTTTACAAACTATTTCCCCAGCCTTGAAAAAAAACCTGTAGGACTATATATCTATATAACTCTCTATCTATATCTGTCTATCTAATTTATATATTATATATCTATTGCTCTATCTACTCTGATTCTCCAAAAATACGCTATCAACACTACTAACACCTAACAACCGCAACAAACCAACCTACTCTGCAAAGAAAAATTCAAATGACCGCCAGTATATAGAGCTATCCTATCCCTGAACACATTTGATCCCGCCGTGTGATTCACATAACAAACCGAACCAATCAGGCGATTCGTATGATGTCCAAAGCACTCACCTGCTTCGAACGTTGCTCAAGTGCTTCAAACGTCAGTACTCACGTGACCAAACCACACCTTGGCACAGTGGTTCGATACAACTGCTTCATGAGCTACCACGCATGTGTCGGAGCCTCGGTTGTCAGAGGACATAGACTGTATAAGACATGGACGTAGCACCCGTGACGTCACCCATTGGTTTTGGGGAGTCGGTTTTGGTGACCAAACCATGAGCATTTGAGCTGCACCATCTTGGATTTTAGTGGGAGTGTACTTTTCATATTTGGCGAAGAGGCGGTTACTCTACGGGTCAGCCGGGGTCAGCCGGCTGAGAACCCGGCCACTTAGCTCGGAGCAACCGAGCTAGCCTAAGGCTAATCAGCTGGGCTAACAAGCTAAGCGGCAGCTACACGCAGTTACATCCACCACACGACAGTCCCCGAGTCCGACCTGATTAGCTCGACCCCCGTACGACCGCGACACAGAGCATACAACAGAGATCATAATGTTGCTGCTGTGTTTTAAACATGACTGTTTCAGATAGAGAGGTTTTAGATGCAGGGTTTGGTGGAGTTGTGGGGGGAAATTTATTTCTAGCCTGTTATTTAACTGTGAAACAATCATTATTATTTCATATTGAAAAAATATATTAAAAAGTTAAAAACATTATTATTATTATTATTATTATGTCTATGGGCTGTCACTCAACGTAACCACGCCCTAATTTATTAAGCCTAAATAACACTAAAACGGTTGTGGTACAAACCCCCCCACACAGTGTTCACGGAGGTGGAAACTATCAACAGAGACCAAAAACAAAAAATGTACCAGGCTGTAAATATGTTTTTTTAGGCTGTAAAGTTGGCTATTTTAACATGGGGGTCAATGGAGAATTGCTCACTTCTGGAGCCAGCCCCCAGCGGCAGCCGAGGAACTGCAGCTTTTTGAACGCAGAAGTGATCCTCACTGCTGAAACCTACAACTCCCCCCTTGTCAGAAACCGTGAAACTGCAGCTGCAATATAAACAATGGGGCAGGTGTCCATGTTAAAGTCCGTCCACCAAAGTGTTTTAATTTTTACCACTGACAGGCTCAGACTGATTAGTGTCTGACAACATTATAGAGAGACAGACTGGACAGAGACAGACCATTTTGTTAAAGGTTCAGATTCTTTTTATTTAACTTGACCCACTAACAAAAACTGAAATTTTACCTTGCAAAACACAGCAGTTACTGCTCTACCGCTACCTTGATTGGTTTGTGTTATTGTATGGTACTTACTTTAGTAAATAATCTAGACGGATTTGGTGATGCAGTCACCATTTTGAGTTGTCACTCTCTCCTGCAGAAAAAGTGCATGGTGAATTGTACAGCAGACAGCTCAAGTGCATCCCAGTTGTTGTTGTTGTTTTTAATGGTGTCCAGAAGGGCTTCAGTCGAAATAAGATCACTCATGGATGTTCCAAAATATCAGTGACATGACACTGGCTGGAACTGTCACATTGAAAATGATGGTGAAAATGGCCACACCCCTCACACTGTAAGCCCGATTGACTTGAAATCTGACACACAATTCCTGCTCAGTGTGCTCTACAAAAGAGCCTCTTGGACCACAAAAATCTGCCATAATTCTTTGCCCAGTAGCATAAAGTGAAAGGTAGACTGGTGTACAGTCTACCTGGAGACAATAACTAAAGCACAGCCTCACACACTGTGTGAAACATGCGACCACAAAAAAAAAAAAAAAACAGAATGAACAAATAACCACCAAATGTGCAAGTAAGGAAGAAACTATCCATGTAGGTTGCACATTTTTTTTTCAAATACAGTGAAAATAAATACAGGCCACTTACTCTTCAGCTGGATAAAGTCCTTCTTGGTAAGCTAGCTCATCATCCGTGAGAAATCTTTCTTCTCCAGACTCCCCATCATCCCCCCTTTCAAGAATGAGTCCAACGGCTTCTTCCCTTGTATAATGTTGATGTGATGCCATTTTAGAAAAGCAGAAATAATCCTTTTTGTGAAAGAAGAATCTCTCTCTGTACACTATCCAAATGTGTGCACGCCCACACATACGTATATATGAGCAAATATTGTCACATTTTTGTTTCTTCCCTTCCTTTCCTGTCCCTTTCTTTTTTTTTATTTACTTACTTTGTTCTTTTTTTGTGTTACCTTGTCCACACATACAAGCTTACGTGCACCTATCATTCAAAGCACGTAAGCATACACCTGGACTGATTTGATGATTAGCTCGGCTTTGTAATGATGTTGCGTCTCATTTCTTTCTGTACATTCCGTTTGTTCACTTTGTTCTGTCTTTGCTTTCCCCAGTTTTGTCCCAATGCTTTGTTCTGACACATTTCACTGTTAAAGGTATTAAAAATGTGAAGAGCGTGACCTAGACTTCACATTTTAAGTCATATGCCTTCTCTTGATGGATGGAAATGGCTGATCAGCAGCTAGAGATGCTACATGTACATGTGTTTGCTTTTCCAAATTCATATAGAAGTTGTCCTGTGTATCCTCCTGACCCTGTGGCTGGATGATCTAAAGCAGAGCTCACATCAAAACAGATGGAAACTTCTTCATTCAATACTTCTTTTTCCAAGGTCAAGAATAAACTTAGAAGCTCATATTTTAAGACAACATGAACAAGAAGTCCTTTAAGTGCTCAAAGGAAAATGCAAATCTGAACATCTGCAATTCCAAAGCAATTTGGTAAACTCGAGCTGCAGAGGAAATCCCTGTGATGCAATCAATACAATGAAAAGCTACTGAATGGCTATGTAATCTACAGCAGCACAGCAGCATGGCTGAACTGAAATATCTCAAAAACTACTGGATGGATTGCCTTGACATTTTAAAGACATTCATGGTGCACAGAAGATGAATCCTGCTTCCTTTGGATGAGACGGAAATAACTGGTGCATCTATGCAGATGAAGTTTGTTTATTTATGAAAAAAAAGAACTCAGAAAATAAGGATCCCATATCAGTAATAACATCCTATAATTTTAATCATATATATAGAAGAAAGAACGTACTGCATGGAGTGGAGTACATGCAAACATATAAAATCACTTTTTTCCTCTGTCTACCCATACTTGTACAAAATACTTGCTGACTGATTGATTAGTTATTAATATGTCTGTAAAAAAAAAACTCTTTATGATATGTATATAGAATGTTATAATAACTGTCTTTCTGTGTCAATGAAAGAGGCTTTGATAATTTTACTTCCCAAACCTGGAAAACCGAACACAAAATACGAAAATTTGCGTCCAATAAATTTAATAAATACTGATACTAAAATTCTGAGTAAAATTTTGGCAAAAAGGTTAGAGGCTGTACTTCCTGGTATTGTGGATGATGACCAGAACGGATTTATTAAAGGCAGACAGGGATTCCATAATGTCAGACGAGTTCTATTCTAATATTAAACAGGCCAAAATAGATGAAATAAATTAGAAAAGAAGCAGAAATATTTATTTGATAACATCTACTTTTTAATTTTTTTGATGTCTAAGTTTACTCCAATGAGGAGGGATTAAATGGAAATGAATAACAAAATTTATAAAGGGAAGCAAAAGAGAGGTTTTGTGATTCGGCTCAACGTGTTGTCATTAAGCAAAGGTCCATTTGAAGATAGGAGATAGGACAGGATCCCCCAGAGTCTAGACATTAATGGTGGTGCTAGGGCAGACCTCAGCGAGAGTTTCATGGAAGTCCCTGGACATTGTGGAGGTTATGGTGGGGAGGGTTGTGCAAAAGTAGGTCTCAAAGACAGACAGACAGCTCGAGCAGTGCAAGCAGGAAGATTATTGGTCAGACATGGTGATGTCAGAATTGTGATTGAAGGGATTTGACAGCCTGAGAGTGAACGGAGCTTAATGAATCAGGAGTATATAGCCAGCATTGTGCGACGTGAGGGAAGAAATCTTACTCACTCAACTTTCCCCAAAGTTTCCTTTAAGTGAAAAGAGATCAAATGGAAGTGAGTAACAAAATTTATTGAGGGAAGTAACAGAGAGTTTTTGTGATTAGACACTATGTGAAGTGTCTTCATTAACCAAAGGCCCATCTGAAGATAGGAGATAGGACAGGATCCCCAAAATAGATGAAAGCATTCTCACCGTGGCAAGGATGATTCATTTCTGAGAGGAGATAGAAATAAAACATCATGCACAAGAAGATCAAACAGTAATGTAATGAGGAATAAGGAGCCATTTCAGCTATATGAGAACAGCTTATTAATCTCTATGATGCAAAAGAGGCAGAGAGGACTAGAAAGCCAGAGGCCAGAGGTGAGAGGTAGATGTTGGCCTGCGATGAATTTAAAAAAAAAAAACCCTGTTATGGTTGAACCAGGACATGGCAACACTATGATATCCTCAGTGGCACCACTGAAAATTCTAACAATCAAATTTGTCTATGTACAAAAATGTGGAGTTCTTCAAATTCTCTTGTAGCCTGTATTTTCTGGTAAATACAGGTATTTTCTTCCACTCTGAAACAATGCTAAATTAGAATGGTTGGTATCCATAACTAGATCAATGTAATGTTCTACTGTGATAAGGTAACTGCTTAAACCCGTCTCGGAGTGGATGATGCCATCATCTACCTGCTCAACAGAGTCTACACCCACCTGGCCAAGCCAGCGAGCACTGTGAGAATCATGTTTTTTGATTTCTCCAATGCATTTGACACCATCAGGCCGACTCTGCTAATTTTCTGATGACTCTGCAATAGTAGGATGTATTTTAGGTGGTGATGAGAGTGAGTACAGGATGGTTGTGGACAACTTTGTCACATGGAGCAAGATAAACCACCTGCAGCTCAATGTGACGAAGACAAAGCAACTGGTGGTCAATTTGAGGAGGACCAAGGCTACAGTGACCCCTGTCAACATTCAAGGGGTCAATGTGGACATGGTTGAGGAGTACAGGTACCTGGGGATGTACCTAGATCACAAACTGGACTGGTCCAAAAACTTGGACACCGTGTACAGAAAGGGCCAGAGCCGTCTCTATTTTCGGAGACGACTAAGGTCATCTGCCGGACAATGCTGCGGATGTTCTATGAGTCTGTGGTGACCAGTGCCATCCTGTACGCTGTTGTCTGCTGGGGCAGCAGCCTGAAGGTGAAGGACACTAACAGAATCAATAAGATCATCAGGAAGGCCAGCCATGTTGTAGGGGAGGAACTGGACTCACTGAATACAGTGTTGGAGAGGAGAATGTTGTCCAAAGGTAGGACAATATTGGACTCTCCTTCACACCCTCTCCACCATGTGCTGATCAGTCACAGAAGCTCGTTCAGCAATAGACTCATTGTTCCACACTGCACAACAGAGCGACACAGGAAATCATTCCTGTCGCTATCAAACTCTGAACTGTAAAAACCACAGACTCATGTATACTGTGTATACTTCATTTTTAAACCATCAACCACAAACCTACTGTACATATCTGCAAATATTAAGATGTCTTTATGTTTTTCTATTTTTCTATTATTTGTATTATGTTGTTCTGTTTGATATTGGAGTATATGTATACTGTAAGGGGTATTGCAATATTTTTACTTGATTTTCATTATACTATACCTTTCTTTTTTTGGTTTTCACTTCACTTATTTATTTTAGAAACCTTTTTTTTCCCTCTTACTACACACACTGTGCAATTTTCCTCTCATTTTCAATTGGGAGTTGTAAGTAACAAAAGAATTTCCCTACGGGGATTAATAAAGTTTTTCTGATTCTGATTCTGAAACAGATCAACATCATCTAGTAAATCTACCACAGTACATACAAACTGAACAGTTCTGGGGTTTTTTTTTTCCCCAATTTAATTTCAAGTTCACTGATTTTTTCCTCATGTAACCTGATTTAGGCTCTGTGGTAACACTGAAACAACAGTTCACTCAACAATGAGAAAATCACCACTGCAAAGTGCATTAAAAAAAACAGCAACAAACAGAATGAAAGATAAACAAAACAAAATAAACAAGATAAATTAAAATGAAGATACAATCAGTGCTTCTGTTCAATAATGTTATTGGTCACAGTAAAGTTAAAAATTCAAAAATTTCAAGATTCAAAACCATTTTCAAGTAAATGGCTAATTAAACAAACACGCAAATTAAAAGCACCAACCCAATCCAAGACTTCCAAAGAGAGGGTCGCAGCTTTTATCATCAGTAACTATTTCTGTGTTACATAATTAAACTATTGTCACCAATGAAATGTTTCTTTTTTGTTTTGTTTTTCTTTAACATAACTTAAAGATTCTACAATCTTTAACCTGTTATTCATTCAAGTGCAAAATTATGGTAGTGTTACTAACTGTAATCTGCATGGTTCTGCAACAAGGCTTTCTTCTATGGTTGTCTTGTATTTCTAAATGCTACTCTCACACCCGACAACACTATTCAATGTAAAACTAAAATGAAATCAGTTTTAATCAGAGGTTGAGGGAAGAGCAAGCATGAAGCCAGAGGCAAGGCTCCATGCTTCTGTGTGTGTGTGTGTGTGTGTGTGTGTGTGTGTGTGTGTGTGTGTGTGTGTGTGTGTGTGTGTGTGTGTGTGTGTGTGCACCAGAGTGAGCAAGCTTCTGAATACAGCCTCCAGTTTTTCCTTTCATCTGCATGGCCAGCCCAACATGCTCCATTCTGAGCTGTGAAAAGAAGCAGAGATCTTCCATGGATTTTCAAAGTTGTTCAGTTCATACATGAGTAAGTACGAATGAGTTTCGTGTGAATGGGAGCGATGGATCAAACTGAGGCAATGACTTGGGGTATATTTGTCTGTTTAACATAAAAATACGAGTATCAAATGTTGATGTAAAAATTCTAAACACACACAGACACACACACGGCACTCAGCTGGATTCAGGAGAATCCTCAAATATTTTGGTGACTTTGAATCCAACACTGAGCCAAAAAGAAACTGTTGTTCATACAGTACAAATTATAGCAATATGGTGAATATCACTGTGAGCTCAGTGTTTGACCTGAACACTGTTTGAAACACTTGATATCAACCATCTAGACAATGTGTCAATTTTTATGACATCTGAATTAAAAGGAGGTATAGATGTTAATCAGTTTTGCATATTTTGAAATATTATAGCATGGTGGATTCTGAACTGACTATAGGCTGCAGTGATTCAACCTTTTGTCCTAATTCAGTGGATATGCTGAAAAAAATTCAGCCCTACAGGACGGTGTGGGCACTTTGGAGTTTGGAATGCAAACAGAATCTCGTACAAATTCATGCAGCTGATTACAAGATATAAGCTATTCTCCTTTGTGGCATCCCCACAACAACAGCAACATGCACTTTTATATGTAAGCTCAGTGAGAACTCCTGAACATGTGTCTTGAAGTTTAGGCTAATAAAATGACATATTTTGATTAAAAGAATTGATTGGCTTGCAAAATCAAAAGGGGTTGATGTATTGAAATTCTTTTAACAACCTTTGATTGTGAGAGTCCATGGATTTCACGTGCAAAGACTCAGCCAGGAGAAGTTTGGAAAAGTAGGTTTCGCATATTTTGCAACTTTGAAAAAATTATATATATTATGAGCAGACAGGAGCAAGGACTGTACCATGATATTTAGCTGAGTCCATGGGAGTTACTGGTCTTGGACCCCAATTTAAAAGCTACTTCATAATCTGGATTTCTGGTTGTCATACCAGCAGGTCTTCAGTCCAGCCACTGCCAATTCATCTGACCTCGTTCACAGCAGACACATTGGCAACTAGGGAAAGATACTTGCCTAAGACTCTTGCCTTGAAAAGAAGTACTCACACCTCTTGCATTATCTGTCTTGTAGGATCACCAGCCATACACTTCTGTCAACCGCTCAAGTCTACACTTCTGGAAACGTGCTCCCCTGCTCCATCCTTCAACAGTTTAGGAAGGAACAAGACTCATCTCCTCCAAGAGCAACCTGACTCCCCCACTGCCTGCCATATCACTCTGCCTTGACTGTATTAAACTGTTGTCTCTGAGTCCTGCTTTGGTGTAACAAAATAATAACAGTAATAACAAGTGAAGTGTGGAAACCCTGGAAATGTTGTAGAACATAAAATAAAATAAAATAAAATGAAATGAAATGAAATAAAATAAAATAAAATAAAATAAAATAAAATAATGCTTTTCAGTTACTCGCGTCTTCTTAGGGGTTTTAAAGGGAACTGTAGACCCTATTTGGCAGTCTGGGAGTGTGTCTATATATATGAGCCTTTAGGGAGAGACAGAGTGGCAGATGTTATCAGTGGCCAGTGACTCTGCTGATATGGTTGTTCACATTTCAGTGTTTCAGGGTGAGACCTCCTTCATTAAAATGCCAAAAATCTCTGTAAAACCTTTTTTTAAATCTCGGTTGCAATAAAATGCCTCTATTAGCCTCTCCTTTGGAAAAAAAGATCCAATTAACAGTACCTTTAAAACTTTCAAATTATAATTCAGATTAATAGATTGTCCGTTTTCAGCTAGGCTGCCCCCACAGCTCTGCTATTATCATCAATTAGAAGGTTCACTCAATAACAGAAATACAGCCTGTGCAAAATGTAGAAAATGTTTAAAGGGGCTGAACCATCAGCTGAGGCCTGTCATAAGAAGTTTCCCTTCTAACATCACAGACAGTTAAAATACTGCCGTGTTTATCTCTTGTTGTCATAATATTAGTAGAAACGTAAAGAGAATGGGCCATTTTCATTGAGAGACTTATTAAGAAAGCCTGATATCATTACACCTATACTTAGAATTGTCTCTTACTTATATTTAGGGGATGATCATACTCTAAGTTTTGCAACTACAGATCCCGAAATTTGTGGGTTAGGGAGGAAGTAAACATTAAGTAAACCAGTGAGTTAACTGAGAACTACTACTTGAGTCCTGTTTCTTTGCTGACATTTAATCAAACTGTCCCCATTGCTGAATTAGCTCTGATTTGCCCCTGTTTGCAGTGTATCCATGGATACACAGACCATTATCACTGGATTACTGTGATACTAAAGAAAATCTGAAGATTCTCAGCCATGTTCTGCAGTAATAATAAGCATCTTTCCTGTGATTTTTAAAGTGGATTTATACACATTCATTAGTAAGTCAGTGAATTTAAAAATATATGTGTCAAGGCTGGGGTAAGTAGTGGAGAGGACACAGGTGCAGAGTCAGAGTTCAGTGGTGTAAGAAACGGTTTAATCAGTCCAGAATCAGTTCATGGGAAGTCAGTCCAATAAGGCAGAGGTACACCAAGGAGAAGGCTTACTCAAGGTCCAAACAAATACAGGTAGAGGTCATACACAATATCACGAAAGCACTAGAACAGGGATGTCAAAGTCAAATACACAGAGGGCCAAAAAAACAAATTTGCTACAAGCCAAGGGCCGGGCTGATACAATGTTTATTAAAACATATTGAAATAATTACACATAGCCTATTGAACCAATACAAGGTGTATACTATTTAGGCTAATGTTTAAATGAATAATGCAGTATTTTTTATGGCTCTAACAGTAATTTCCAATGAAAACATTTTCAACAGGCACATAGACAAAAACAAACTTCCTTTAAAGAGAAACAAAGCAAACAGCAAAAAAGTAAATGTCCGTTAAAAACAAAATATGTTCCTTAATATCAAGGAAAATGCATAAATGAACCTGCATCATGAACTGAAAATGTAATATTGTGCTGCTCTATGAAACTAACCAATTACTACCTTCGAATAGAAAAATGAGAAAATAAAAAAAATCTAATAAAAAAAATCTAATTAGTTGTATTCTTTCTCATGGCTCTTATCTGCAATTTTCCCTGAGTTGATTAACTGAAAAATAAATATAAATAAATAAAATAAAATACAGAAATCTATGGCACAGACAAAAAATACTTCCTCCAAATAAAAACCATCTAGAAACAAATGTAAAGAGTTTAACTAAATTAAAAACTAAATATACGTTAATGCTCTGATGCTCACTTGTCTGAGGCTGAGCCTGATACTTGGTGGTGTCTCATCTTTTGTACAAGTTCATCAATGTTCGGGGTCAGGCTTTGAGCTGAGGAAATCCTCAGGATTGACTGAAGGTGTTTATCTGTAAGACGGCTCCTGTGTGATGTTTTGTTTAGCCTCATCAAAGAGAACAGTTGTTCGCACAGGTATGTGCTGCCAAACATAGAGAGTGTCTGAGCAGCTTGGATGCGCAGCTGGGGCATTGTGTCGGGGATGAAACGTGCAAATTCAGCAGCACCCAGTCTCTCATATTTTTCCTTCAGTGGGTCATTGCACTGGAGCTCAATCAACTCCATTTGTAGGTTTGGTGATGCGCTTTCCACGTCGACTGCAAAAGGATTGCTGAGCAGTTCAAACAGCAAATCGGCGTTGGAAGTCGGCGGCAAGTATGTTGAGTTTATCAGCAAACTGTGCACTCGGGAACACAGCGGTAGAGAGCTTCTCTTTCATGGTCTGGCAGCTGGGAAAGTGGCTCAAGTTTTCTTTCCGCATCTGCGTCTCCCACAGACTCAGCTTGGTTTTAAACGCCTTCACTGTACGGTACATATCACAGATGACACGCCCACGTCCCTGCAGCTGCAGGTTCATCACATTCAGATGGCTCGTGATGTCGCACAGAAACGCCATTTCACATAGAAAAGTTTTATCTCGGAGCTCTGTTGTGTCTTTCCCTTTGCTTTCCATGAAGAGACAGATCTCCTCGCGCAGCTCGAAACATCTTTGCAGCACTTTCCCCTGGCTTAGCCATCGCACCTCTGTGTGATAGGGCAAGTCACCATACTCCGTATCTAACTCGCCCAGAAATGCTTTGAACTGGCGATGATTTAAACCTTTGGCTCTGATGAAGTTAACTGCTCGCGTTATGGTGCTCATTACATGTTCCATTTTCAAGGCTTTGCCACACAACGACTCCTGGTGTATAATGCAGTGATAAGCTGTCAGCTCACCTGTGACGTTATTCTCCCGCATCTTTTCATGCATCCTTGCCACCAATCCACTCCTGTGCCCACACATCGTGGGTGCACCGTCCGTTGTCAATCCCACAAGTTTTTCCCAAGGCAGCCCCATCTCATTTACACATCTGGATACCTCTTCATACAGATCTTGTCCTGTAGTTGTGCCATGCATAGGATGTAATGCCAAAAGTTCTTCTGTTATGCTTAGGCTGGAGTCCACTCCACGGATGAAAATTGACAACTGGGCAATGTCAGATATGTCGGTGCTCTCATCTACAGCAAGGGAATATGCGATGAAATCTTTTCCCTTTCCCACAAGCTGTTCTTTTAGATTGGCGGAAAGCTGGTCTACACGTTCAGCAACCGTGTTTCTGCTCAGGCTGACGTTTGAAAATAGTTGCCTTTTATCTGGGCACACTGCGTCACAAACTTTAAGCATACAGTTTTTTATAAACTCTCCCTCTGTAAATGGCCGGGCTGATTTTGCGACCTCTTCTGCCACAATAAAACTAGCCTTGACAGCAGCCTCGCTTTGTGATTGGGCTTTTGAGAATAGAACCTGCCGGGCATTAAGACTTCGTTTTAATTCTTCCACCTTCTTTAGCCTTTGTTCCGTGTCCATATTCTTGTCTTTCTCTGTGTGTTTCTTAGACGTTTCATGGTGCCTTCTTAGATTATATTCTTTCATTACAGCCACGCTTTCTCCACACAGAAGACACACAGGTTTGCCTTTTACCTCCGTGAACATGTACTTCGCCTCCCACCTGGCTTGAAACCCCCTGTTCTCGGCGTCCACCTTCCGTTTAGCCATTTTTTAGGGAGGGGGGTAGCTGACTCTGACTGCTGACGGACAATTAAAACGATGCCCGCTTGCTGCACTGCAATAGCGCGAAGAGTTTTGGTAGTCATGACAACCAGGCTAGCACTGCAGTGAGTCTGTTCGCTACCGTTGCATTGTGGGTAATGTGGTATTGTCGCGCGCAAAACGGCAGCGGGCGGCTACGGCCAGCGGGCCGGTTCTAATACTAATCAAATATCATCCCGGGGGCCATAGAAAATTCTTTTGCGGGCCAGATGTGGCCCGCGGGCCTTGACTTTGACATATGTGCACTAGAACAAAACGCTGGATAGCTTGGTCGGAACACAAGGAACTCACAAGACAATCGGGCGACGAGTACAGGGAGAACAGGGACTTAAATACACCACGGGGAGGAGAGACAATTACACACAGGTGAAACACATTAAGGGAGGGAGGGCAATCAGGAGGTGGAAGGAGCACATGAGGAGAGGGAAGTCAAGACACCTGAATCAAGCGGAGAACAGTGAACAACCATCAACTCGAACATTAACAACGTAAAACAGGAAACACCAAGATTTCAAAATAAAATGACTCAAAGGCGGAACCTGACAATATGTTTCAGTTATGATCTATGTTTTTTCTTTGAGCTAATAATCAGTGATGGTGTTGTATTCTGAACACTTCATATATATAAATATCAGAAACAGTTCTCTGTTAACTCTTAGCCCTCCACCTTTGAACAGAAAAATGAATTTACACATTTCTGACAGTGTCAAGAAAACCTCAGAGTTTTAAACTTCAGAAAGAGTTTTATTAAGGCTGAACTAACGGAATAATTGTATTAGACTGTACAGTTGTACCTAATAAAATGGACACAGAGCACATATTTCCATCCCTAGAGACACCCTGCTAACACTGCTAAAACGTCCTAACATCAACCTTTACAGCACCTTGGTCAGACTGAGGAGCAGCCACAGCAACAGTCTGCTGCAGCCCAGATGTTTAAAGGAGCGCTACAGCAAGTCCTTTCTGCCTGAGGCCATCGAACTGTATAATTCACATGTAGCCTCCAGAACTGTGTCCTGAACTTTATCTGGTTTCTTAATATGTCTACTTATAATTGTATTGTTCCGTGTGTAATGTATGTATGTGCTGCTATGACAAGCTAATTTCCCCAGGGGGATTAATAAAGTCTATCTATCTATCTATCAACAGTGTCTGGGTAGATGTGTGTAGATGATTATTGAACTATTCTTTCTTCTAAATGAACACAGAATTTCATTCTAATTTTTTTGCTTCTCACATGAACAAAGTGTTTGTGGACTATTATTATCTCACCAAAAGACACGTGATGAAACAGGACTGAAGCAAGAAAACAAGATTGGTTCCGTTTGCTTTCTCCCCCCTGCCCTCAGATCAGTGTCTCAGGAGGTCATCCCTTTCCATCAACTGGCCTGCACCCCTAATAATAATCTACTTACCCAAAGAACCTATTCTTCCATTTACATGCATAGTAGCATAGAAGGGGATCTGTGCAATAAAACAGTGAGATAGAGAGAGAGAGAATAAGAAGAAGGGGTGAAGGAAAGTGGACCCACAGGATTCAACAGGAACAGAGAAATGAGCTTTTGAAAGTTCAGCTGAAAACAGAAACTGTTGGACTGTAAATGAATCCATATTAGATCATAAAGATGCAGATAATGATAGTAGATAACAGATGATACATGAGATTAGACACCCAGAAAATGCTATGAGCTTTTATATTTTAGAGCTTTGATTGCATGTTCTAACAAACTCAACATGTTGTTATCAAAAAGTCAGTCAATAATAGACAAAACCTCCATCTGATAATATTCTTCACACACAGTCAGGAATTTTCTACACAAAAGCAGGACTCAGTGAAAGGAGTTATATTGCTGAGGAATTGGAGGTGAGCAGGTTGTCGCCTGCAGCTCATCATCTAACATCTCACTGTGGCTGCTCCTCACTCTGACAGGAAGCAGAAAGTGCCTGACATCATTACAAATCATCTGCTGATGAAACATATGCAGGAAATGACTCTTGTCTTGTTGTGTAAGTGCATTTTTGATGATTTTCTGTGGTTGCTTCACAATGAATCCAGCCTGTGGTTCAGTTGAAGTGTGTTAATGTGAAGCATCAGCAGTGGAAAATGTTGTGTTAGCATTAACAGTAAATTAATCCAGTACAATGTAAAGAGAATAAACAGTGAGGGCTGATATCAATCAGATTAAGTTACAAACAGTACCACTATATTCCTGGCAGTCACTTGTGCGTGTGAAGGCATCATGAGTCCACCATGATAAAGGGTCAACTCCATCAATCCAAAGGTAATTACAGAGGATGAACACAGTGAATGATTATTGTTGAAGAAGCTCTGAGCACAGATAGAATCAGTAAGCTAGTATTAATTCAACTCAATTCAATTTTATTTATATAGCGCCTTCCACAATCAAAATTGTCTCAAAGCACTTTACAGAGACCCAGAGCCTGACCGCAGAGCAAGCACTTAAGGCAACAGTGGCAAGGAAAAACTCCCTTTTAACAGGAAGAAACCTTGAGCAGAACCTGGCTCAGATGGGGGACCCTCCTGCTGATGGCCGGGCTTGGTGAGAGGAGGAAAAGGAGGAAGATAGGACAGCTAGGAATGGAGGAGAGGAGGAGAAGGACATGCAGCATAATACAAACAATGGACAATGTTAGAGGGTCAGCATTTAGATTACAGTTAGTGAACAGTACGTGGATAATGTGTGCTCAGCAGATTACAGTTATGACAGGAAACAGAGCAGAGAGTCAAAAAGATGTCATGACTGGTAATTATTTACATTACAGTCTGCATAGAATATTAGTCCAATATTTATCTGTAGCAGAATGGAACATTAAACGTGTTAGAAATGGATCATTGTAAACAATAAACAGCAGCAGGTGGGTGGAGCCAGGACCATAGAACATGCAGCTCCGGAGCCAGAGATACCTGCAGAAAGGTACAGAGAAAGAGAGACCAGAGAGAAACAAACACAGGACTACGGGACAGAGAGGACACAGAGTTAATGACATGTAATAAAGGCTAATAAATTTGAGAGTGGGTCTGAAGAGAGAAAGAGAGAGAAGAAGAAGTGCGCAGTAGATCATGGGATGTCCACCAGCAGCCTAGGCCTATAGCAGCATAACTAAGGGATGATTCAGTTGCCTGAGCCAGCCCTACTAAGGGCTACATGCGTAACTGTAACAGTGTCTATAGAGACACTATAAGTTTAGTCATAATAACTAGGACTGTAACTACAACTTATTATAAGCTTTGTCAAACTAAAAGGTTTTAAGCTTAATTTTAAAATTATAGAGGGTGTCTGCTTCCCAAACCCAAACTGGCAGTTGGTTCCACAGGAGAGGGGGGTGATAGCTAAAGGCTCGGCCTCCCATTCTACTTTTAGAAATTTTGGGAACCATAAGCAAACCTGCATTCTGGGAACGAAGCAATCTGTTTATTGTGTATTAGAACTCAAAGCGGTCACAGCAGTAATAGTCCAGACATTTTTTTTTTAATTTATTGAGACAAATATTTTCTTTTGCTTTTCTCATTCATCATTAAATTCATCTGACAGGTTTATGTAGATGTGTGAAGATGAAGCTATGGCTGTTAGATATACTGAGCGACATTAATCCTTGTTAACCGGTTAGCAGAGAAATCACACTATGTTGAACCATATTAAGATTTTATTCAAAGTATTTTCTTATATTAGTACTTCCAGAAACTACAGCTGTGCCAGTAGTGAATGTTTGATCATGTGTTGACGGATTCATTGAGAGCGTATGTAGACTCTGACTTTGACTCTGACTTTACAATACATTAAACAACTTCTGCCAGTCAGCTACATGAACGAGCTAGTGCTGTTGTTTTGTCATGATTAATGACCCGTCTGGTTCCTGGATTTGACTACAAATTTCATCCTGACTCTCATTCACCAGACAACTCAAATACACACAAGCACTTTCCTCCTTCATCCCCAGGCAACACATCCATATCAATTTAATGCAAGCTGACTTTCTAATTACGCTAATGGCCTGAACCAGAGCCATGAGGAATGTATTATTCAGACAAAATATATTTTTCAACATTCTGCAAAGTGACTGATCATCTCCTGAGGATAGCTACTGGTACCATTAAAATCAATGGCAACAGTCTTGTTAGATTTAAGAGCTGGTCAGTGAGATGGCCAGAGGCTGCCAGAGGCTGAGATGGCCAGAGGCTGATGGGTAAGTGCTTCTGACTTGGTACAAGGATCATCTGTGGAAAGTGAAATGGAAAGAAGCCTGATAAATGTTGGTAGCAGTCTTTGGTCAGATGAAACCAAAATACATTTGTTTGGATCAGATGGGTCCATCTGTGCTGTTTTGTATTAATAATCATGTTTAAGGTGACTTACCTTTGCTCAGCTCATCTGTTCTTGGCTGACAGGACTGGAATCTGACATTGGTCCCTGTTGAAGTCCATCCTCCTCAAGGTTGGACATGTTGTTCAGTCAGCTTTTCTGCTCAGCACAGGTGTAAATAGTGGTCATAGTTAGTTACCGTAGCCTTTCCGTCAGCTATCCCACAACCCTGATGGATCAAGCAGTATAGACAATGAATGAATGAATGAAATAGTAAAATATGACTTCATGGCATCATATTTTGTCATAGTACAACTATCATAAGTACATGTTGTCAAATTAAGATTTCCAGACAGGAGCAAGAGATGTTTTCTCTTTTCTCTTAATGTGGAACAAAATTCATCAAATGTTGCATCATGTCTGTAAAGGATGTTTGTATACACAAAATCATTTGCAGTGTAAAGAGTCACGTGTATTAATTAATTCTACAACACTGTGGAACATAAATAGTGGAAACACTGCACAACACAGTGTAGATCACAATGACACCTGTGACAGAGTGACATCATAAAATGATGATAACAATAATCACCCCTCTGCCCCAGTGTACACTGGGAAGCCTTCAGCCACACCTTCTCCCAGTGAGGTACATGCTGATGAGGTTCTCTGACACACCAGTGCTGAGCAGCCCTGCAGCTTCTGGGTTAGCTGGACCTGGTCTAAGCTGCAGCTGAGCACCACCTTCAGTGGGCTCTGTTTTCCCAAAACAGGGAGCAGACACAGCTGGAAGCTCATGGTTTGCTCACATGTGGGTGTGACCAAATCATTTTTGCAGATTTCTTAACCATTAGTAGTGGTGCAAACCTGATGCTGCCGAACCCAAACTGGGAAAGAGGCTGGAGCTGAATGACTCAATTATTTATGGGAGGAATGTGTTATGCACAGCAGAGTCGAGGAGGGCTGCAGCAATGGCTGCTGTAATCTCATCCCTTTAAAAGCACCACAGGAACACAGCCTGTGATTAGGCTTGTTCAACTACACTTCACCTGGAAAATGGTCGACAGCAGGTGGCGAAAGCAGGAGGCAGTGACACGGTATCAAAAAGAAGTCACAGAAACACTCACATCCTGTTAGACCCAATCCTGATTTAATAAATGTCATAAGAGTCAGACGAATCAACTCACCTTGTACTCACTCTCTAGTTACTGCTGTTTTCATGATGTTCATCTGTATGATTGTTAAAATGCTACATAAGCGATTTGTGACATCATGACAGCTCAAGGTTTAACCACCATGTTACCACATTATCTTAGAAAGTGATAAGGCAGCCATCATATCAGTCTGCTGGACCCATCCTTCTAAAATACATAAATAAAAACATGAATCAAGAGTCAAAATACACAAGGAGACAGAAATGCTCGTAAATCTGTTAGATATTTAAATTGTCAGGGCTTCACATCTGTACAGATGGTATTCTAAGAATCTTCACACCCCACTTGTTAGCAAAAGATGGATAATGTTCAGTTAATATTGTAAAGTAAAACAACCATAGAGATTTACTGTAATATAATCTGATTAAAGTTCCTCTGACCACACAACATTCATTATGTGAAGAGAGTAAACCTTCATAGATGTATAACACCTGAATCTCTCCAGTTACACATGGAAGATCCATGGAGATGTGGCGAGCGAGAGATGAGATATATGATGATGGGGGGTGGTAGCAGATAGCGGATGGTGTAGATCACTACAACACCCAGCAATTTCGCCCAAGGAAATAGTTATAGCCAACTGTACCAACTCCAAGGCACCCAGGTTCGTTTTACAACAAACAGAGATGTAGTTCCAAAGCAATAATCAACATACTTTATTTAAAAATTGTATTAAAACACTATAAAACACCATTCACACACAGTGGACCTGAGGAAGAAGGGGGGACCTTATCAGGGCTGAGGCTTACTGGGGGGCCAGCTCGAGGAAGGGTATGAGGGATCCCAAATAATATTTAAAAAATGTCACCCCAGCCACACGTGACAACCACACGCACACGTAGTGAAAGGAACTCAGGACCAGGAGAAGTGCAGGACACAAGAAGGAGGGGGAAACCACCCGGCACCACAACCGCCACCACCTTCGGCTCTCAGCCACTGAAAAAAGGGACAAGGAAATAAAATTAGCGGGGTCATGCCCAACACAGGAAAACAAATAACCAATATGCAAATACTAACAAAAGAAAACAATACACCAATGCTTACAAATGAACCAAAGCACTAAGAATATCAATAACTAACATAACAAAACAGAAATTGTTGTCAGAGGCAGTCAGGAAACAAAAAACAAAAACAAAATCCAACTGCGCAGCCCGACGGCAGCAACGCCAGAGTGCCCGAGCGACCAGCAAAACCACAGCAGAGAAACGCGACAGGAACACCCTGGTAAGGCAAAGCAGCAGTATTTCTTGCTCCGTGCTGGACAGAGCAGCCAACAAATTGTCCTCTGTATTAACAAAGATTAAAATGAAGTTAACCAAGCTACACATGAATGGCACATGCAAGTTAATTGCATCAGACGCACCGAGACGTACATACTGATTAGGCTACGTGTGATCACCTGAGGAAGAAAGAAGCGAACGCGTGTCCACTCAGCAACAGTGGAGGTTAGCAGCAACCTGCAGCTAATTTGCAGCACTGGGTATGAACCCATGAGCCAAACACGTCGGTGGAGGGCCTGCAGTTCGGCGTCTGCACCAATGATGACAGGAAGGAAGGAAGCGGGTGACCAGGAAGTGGGCCTCAGAGCCAGGAGCAAGAGAGGGTCAAGATGGCCACAGCACCCTTTTATAGAGTGCCCTCATGTGGCGACAGGCTAATGAGGACCGGGGTGAACAAAACAGCAGCAGGGGTCACTGAAGGACCTGATGCAGTCTGGGCTGCATCCGTTTGTAAAGCTGGCAACAAAGAGTTGGTCTGAATCGCTGCAGCTAATTGGCTGGGCATTGGCTGAGGCGCCTCATGCCTCAGGACCAACAAGTCACCATCAAACGACAGTTCGCCTTCCGACTGTTGCTGGTCAGGAGGAGATGAACAGAAGCCTTAAGACTGCTTTCTATTCAGTATTAGACTCAATTGGCTTTTTACAAAATGTTAACAAACCAACTCACTGTTTTAATCACACCCTTGATCTTGTACTAACCTATGGCATAGAAGCTGAATATTTGACAGTATTCCCTCAGAACCCTGTTTTATCTGATCATTCTTTAGTAACATTTGAATTTACAATAATGAACTGCACAGCATCTGAGAAAAAAATTAACTACTGTAGATTTCTGTCTGATAATGCTGTTATCAAATATAAGGAAGCTATTCCATCTTTATTATCTCCGCTGCCATGTGCCAGTTTTACAGAGGGCAATGGCCTAAACGTTACTCCAGCAGATATAGACTATCTAGTTGATAATACTGCTGCTTCATTGCATTCAACCCTTGACGCTGTTGCCCCTTTGAAAAAGAAGGTCAGTAATCAGAGGAAGCTAGCTCCATGGTACAATTCACAAATACGTACTTTAAAGCAGATATCACGAAAGCTGGAAAGGAAATGGTTATCCACTAATTTAGAGGAATTCCGCCTAGCCTGGAAAGACAGCTTTATAATGTATAAGAAAAGCCCTCCGTAAGGCAAGAACTGCCTATTACTCATCATTAATAGAGGAAAACAAGAACAACCCTAGGTTTCTTTTCGGCACTGTAGCCAGGCTGACAAAGAGCCATAGCTCTGTTGTACCATCCATCCCTCTAGCTCTCACTAGTAATGACTTTATGAGCTTCTTTAGCAACAAAATAGTAGACATTAGAGACAGAATCCATCTTATCCTGCTTACAACTGTTAATGATGTAGGTATGTCTAGAACAGCATCTTTAGAAATGTCTGCCAGTCCTGATTTGTCGTTAGACTGTTTCTCTCCCATAGATCTAGCTGAATTGACTTCAATAGTTTCTAAATCTAAATCATCAACATGTCTTTTGGATCCTATCCCGACCAGACTTCTTAAAGATGTGTTGCCTTTGATTGGCACTCACATATTAGATCAGATAAATCTCTCGTTGGTTACAGGATATGTTCCACAGGCTTTTAAGGTTGCAGTTATCAAACCTTTACTTAAAAAGCCTTCTCTGGACTCTGACATTTTGGCAAACTATAGACCTATATCCAATCTCCCCTTTAATTCTAAAATTCTTGAAAAGGCTGTTGCAACTCAGTTGTGTGATCATCTACATAGGAACGGTTTGTTTGAAGTTTTTCAGTCAGGATTTAGAGTTCATCATAGCACAGAGACAGCACTGGTGAAAGTTACCAACGACCTTCTTATAGCATCAGATAATGGACTCGTCTCTATACTTGTCCTGCTAGATCTTAGTGCTTCATTTGACACCATTGATCATAATATCCTATTGGAAAGATTGGAACATGTTATTGGGATTAAAGGAACAGCACTAGGCTGGTTTAAATCATATCTATCAGATAGATACCAGTTTGTTCATGTTAATGATGATCCCTCCATATATACCAGAGTAAGTCATGGAGTTCCACAGGGTTCTGTGCTTGGACCGATACTGTTCACCTTATACATGCTTCCCCTAGGCAATATTATCAGGAAGCATGGAAAAAATTTCTATTGCTATGCGGATGATACCCAGCTATATTTATCTATGAAACCAGACGAAACAGATCAGTTAGCCATACTTCAGGCATGTCTTAAAGACATAAAGGCCTGGATGACCTGTAACTTTCTTCTTCTGAATTCAGACAAAACTGAGGTTATTTTGTTTGGTCCCAAACACCTCAGAAACAATTTATCTAATCATATAGTTACTCTGGATGGCATTAATTTAGCCTCCAGTACGACTGTGAGGAACCTTGGAGTTATTTTTGATCAGTATCTGTCCTTTAACTCACATATAAAACAAGTCTCTAGGACCGCCTTCTTTCACCTGCGCAATATCAGTAAGATTAGGAACATTCTGTCGCAGAGTGATGCTGAAAAATTAGTCCATGCTTTTGTTACTTCTAGGCTGGACTACTGTAATTCCCTATTATCAGGATGTCCAGTTAACTCTCTAAAAAGCATCCAGCTGATCCAAAATGCTGCAGCGAGAGTACTGACTGGAATTAGCAAGAGAGATCATATTACTCCTGTACTAACTTCTCTTCATTGGCTTCCTGTAAAATCCAGAATTGATTTTAAAATCCTTCTCCTTACATATAAGGCCCTCAGTGGCCAGGCTCCTTCATATCTCAAAGAGCTTATAGTACCATATCATCCTAACAGATTGCTTCATTCCCAGAATGCAGGTTTGCTTATGGTTCCCAAAATCTCTAAAAGTAGAATGGGAGGCCGAGCCTTTAGCTATCAGGCCCCTCTCCTATGCAACCAACTGCCAGTTTGGGTTCGGGAAGCAGACACCCTCTCTAATTTTAAAACAAAGCTTAAAACCTTCTTGTTTGATAAAGCTTATAATTAGTTGTAGTTACAGTCCTAGTTATTTATTAAACTTATAGTTAGTCACAATTATCTCTATAGACACTGTTACAGTTAAGGATATAGCCCTTAGTAGGGCTGGCTCAGGCAACTGAATCATCCCTTAGTTATGCTGCTATAGGCCTAGGCTGCTGGGGGACATCCCATGATCTACTGCGCACTTCTTCTTCTTTCTCTTTCTCTCCTCAGACCCACTCTCAAATTTATTAGCCTTTATTACATGTCATTAACTCTGTGTCCTCTCTGTCCCGTAGTCCTGTGTTTGTTTCTCTCTGGTCTCTCTTTCTCTGTACCTTTCTGCAGGTACCTCTGGCTCCGGAGCTGCATGTCCTATGGTCCTGGCTCCACCCACCTGCTGCTGTTTATTGTTTACAATGATCTATTTCTAACATGTTTAATGTTCCATTCTGCTACAGATAAATATTTGATTAATATTCTTTGCAAACTGTAATGTAAATAATTACCAGTCATGACAGCTTTTTGCCTCCGTGCTCTGTTTCATAATTCTAATCTGCTGAGCACACATTATCCAATAACTGTTCACTAACTGTAATGTAAATACTGACCCACATTGTCTGTATTATGCTGCATGTCTTTCTCCCCCTCTCCTCCATTCCTAGCTGTCCTATCTTCCTCCTTTTCCTCCTTTCACCCAGCCCGGCCATCGGCAGGAGGGTCCCCCATCTGAGCCAGGTTCTGCTCAAGGTTTCTTCCTGTTAAAAGGGAGTTTTCCTTGCCACTGTCGCCTTAAGTGCTTGCTCTGGGGTCAGGCTCTGGGTCTCTGTAAAGTGCTTTGAGACAATTTTGATTGTGGAAGGCGCTATATAAATAAAATTGAATTGAATTGAATCAAACGACAGTTCGCCTTCCGACTGTTGCTGGTCAGGAGGAGATGAACAGGAGGCTGCAGCCCCACCACCTGGGGAACCAACTCCAACCAAGGCCTTCAACAGCGTCCAATGGGCTCGTCTGGCTTTGGTGTGGTCGCCTGTGGGTGCAATCGTATACACAGAGCCTCCCTCTTTTGGCGCTTTAAGGACTCTGTACAACACAGAGCTCCACAGATCCTGGATCTTATGGCACCCTCTCACACTGAAATCTCGCAATAATACCAATTGGCCCACCTTCAGTGGAGCGTCTTGGACATGTTTGTCATGATTCCTCTTTCGGCGTTCTTCTGCGACTCTCAACCTCTCTCGGGCACCCTCAAAAGCGATCTGTAAACAAGCCTGATGCTCCTGAATCCACTCATGGACACCACCACCAACAGGGTCTGGGACTCGACCCAACAGAAAGTCAACTGGGAGCCTTGGCTCTTGTCCAAACATTAGAAAGAATGGGGTCTCACCAGTTGCCTGACGGGGCGTTGTGTTGTAAGAATACAGCACCTGTGGCAGGCAAGAGTTCCAGTGCCGCTTCTGAGACACAGGGAGGGTATGCAGCAGGTTGTGAAGGGTACGATTAAACCGCTCACACTGACCATTGCCAGCTGGGTGGTATGGAGTTGTGTGGGATTTCTCAATGCTGTAAAGGCCACAAAGCTGCTGGATCAGGGAGCTCTCAAAGTTGTGGCCCTGGTCAGAATGTATACGGGCAGGGACCCCAAACTTTGAGAACCACTCTGTCACTAACACCTGAGCCACAGTGGAGGTCCGATGGTCATGAGTAGGAACAGCCAGTGTATACTTACTGAAAACATCAGTAAGAACAAGGACATTTTCAATTCCATTTTGGGTGGGTTCCAACACGGTGTAGTCCATGGCCAGGATCTTGTTCGGTCAAGAAGCCAGCAGATGCCCCATGAAACTACGAACAGCAGGTTGGTTGTCCTTAGCAACCTGGCACCTCTCACAGCTTTGACACCAATATGTCACATCAGAGGACATACCTGGCCAATAACACTGCTGTCGCAGCAGCTCCAGAGTTTGCTCAACACCCCGATGGCCATGCCTCTGATGGACCTTGGTCAAAACCTCTTCCCTTAGGGAAGCAGGCAACAACAACTGAAAAATGGCCTCTGCGCCGTCAGGACAATAAACCTGGTGATAGAAGACTCCATCCCTCTCTACCAAGCGGTCCCATTGCCGAAGCAATGCCAAAGCAGGCTGTGACAGCTGCTTTCGCTCCTCATAGTTCAGATGCTGCTTCTGTTTTCAAAATGCCATGATCTCCTGAATAACAGGATCCCCTTGCTGGAGCACACAGAGGTCAGAAGGGGTATGGTATGGCAGGGCTATAACAGCCACTTGTGTGGCTTCAGCCTTTTGCACCTGCCGCGCTTGCTGCAAGGGTCTGGGGAGTGATGTGCCAGGGAGCATACCTTCGATGTTCTGTGCTTCAGGGAGATGCTGGGGGGACAGTGCATCAGCATTTTTATTACTCCTCCCTGAGCAGTACTTGATCTCAAAATCAAACGAGGCAAGCTGTGCTGCCCAGTGCTGGGCAGTACTCCCTGAATTTTTCAGTCACGGCCCACTTGAGTGCCAAAAACTCCAACTTCATGGAGCTATAATTTGCCATGGGCTCAGTGGGCCTCAAACCTCGGCTAGCAAAAGCAACAGGCCTCACTTTGCCACCCTGCTCCTGTGACAGCACAGCTCCCAGGCCACCATGGCTTGCATCAACCTCCAAGATGAAAGGGAGGGAAAAATCAGCATAAGCAAGCATCAGTGAGCTTGGTTTTAAGCATCTCAAAGCTTTGGCGGCACTCCTCAGTCCAGTGCCCCATGATTCCACGCTATGATCTCTTTGACTTGGTGCCTCCAAGCTCTGCAACTAGCTTGTGTAGAGGGGCAGCCAGCTTGGCAAAACCCTCCACAAACTGATGGTAGTAACTGGCAAAGCCAAGGAACGACTGCAGCTCAGAAATGGTGGTCGGGGGCTGCCAGTTGGCCACAACATCCACCTTGCTAGGATCTGTGGAGACACCCTGATCAGACACAACATGCCCCAAGTAGCGCACTTCCCGCTGGAAGAAGGAAGGTGCTAGGAGCGTTGCAAAGCCCAAAGGGCATGCGGTTCCATTCAAAGAGGCCAAATGGTGTGCGGAACGCCGTTTTAGGCCGGTTTGCCTCTGCCACTGGAACCTGGTTGTACCTGCTGGTTAAGTCCACAGTGGAAAACCAGCAAGCACCCATCAAGGCATCGAGGGATTCATCGATGCAAGGGAGAGAGAAGGCATCCTTCCTGGTCTTACTGTTAAGCTGCCTGTAGTCAACACACATACGGAGACTGCCGTCTTTCTTTTTCACCAACACAGTGGGGGAAGCATACGGGCTGCTACTCTCCCTGATCACCTGTGCTTCGAGCAATTGGTTGATATACTCATTCGCCACCTTGTAGTCCGATGGTGGTATGCGCCAATAGCACTGCCGGACTAGAGCATCATCCAAAAGAGGGATCTCATGCGTTACCAAATTGGTACAGCCTAGATCATCATCATGGGCAGAAAAGACAGGAGTGTATTTCTGAAGAAGGGACCTGACTTTCCCTTGTTCTTCAGCAGGCAGTGGAGACAAATCCACACTGACCTCATTCAAGGTGCCAACCGCCATGTGTGGATGGACCAGCACATCAGTAGAGCCCACATTCACAATAGGAATGTAGGCAGTGCCCCTTTCTACCCGGACCAAAGCTGGAGAGGCAAGCAGTCCAGCAGGAAGGCCAGAGTCCAAGGGCTCAAACAACACTGTCTTGCCAACATATTGCTCTGAGCATGTGGCTGCAACAATCTTCATCGCACCACCAGGGATCCGACAAGCTTTCCCAGACAAACATATGTCCAGTTGCCTTCGATTCAATTTTCAAAAAGAGAACTATGACCTGGATGAATGAGAACATTCACAGACATATTGCTGAGAAATTTGGGTTGGATACCCTAAAAGCAGTGCGAGAATATGAAAGGGTGTCTCGGAAAATCGCAGACCACAGAAACCACCTACGGTTTAGCCTGAGGTGCAGGCAAAATAGGCTCAAAATCACCTCTTGAACGAGAGAGTGAGACAGGTCCTATTCACCATAGAAAGGCTCAAAGAAAAAGCTGACCTTTTTTTCAGAAATTTGAAAACACTCTTACCAGCTGCGTTGTTCGAAAAGGTTGTTGAGTTCACCACGAGAGCCCAACTAGCCCAACATACCAAGGGCAAAGAAAGGCAGAAAAAGAAATTTTGCAAACTCCAACACAAGACAAATAACTCAAACATAACAGAAACCTCTAAGGAGGAACAGGAGGCAAAACAACACACAAAAACAGACATATGGGTAAAAAACCTATCTGACAGGGAACTTACCCAGCCAGAGAAGGAGGTCTTAGCGAAAGGACTAAACTTTGCTGTTACACCAGAACAAATTCCTATAGTGGAACTCATTACAGCGACAGAATCGGCTATAAGGAAAAACAACTTAAAAGAAACTGAAGCAGAACAGCTAAGGTTTAAGGTGTCAGCAACCCTGTCCAATGCTAAGGCCCCACCTTCGAAACCTCACCCATCAGGAAAGGAAGGCTGTGGTATCCCTGAGCAAGGATAAAAACATCACCATCCTTCCAGCTGACAAAGGGAGATGCACAGTAATCCTGAATACAAGCGACTACCATGCTAAGGTTACCACTCTATTAAACGACACTAACACATATGAAATTCTGAAACGAGATCCTTCCAGTGGTTACAAAAGGAAGGTCATTGAATGTCTCCAAAAATTACAACAAGATGGAGTAACTGACCGACCTCAGTACCTCCGCCTCTACCCTCAGGATACCATTCCATGCCTATATGGACTCCCCAAAGTCCATAAGGAAGGGACACCACTCAGACCTATTGTTAGCAGCATCAATTCAGTAACCTACAATATCGCTAAGCATGTAGCCAACATCTTAGCCCCCCTGGTTGGAAACACACCACATCATGTTCACAACTCATTAGACTTTGTGAACAAAATCAAAGGTTTGAAAATGGCACAAGAAGAAACCATGGTGTCATATGATGTGACCTCCTTATTCACTTGCATTCCAACTAAGGAGGCGGTGGAAACAGTGAGGAATCACTTGAAACAAGATAACACACTACATGACAGAACCAATCTCACACCAGACCAGATCTGCCAGTTACTGGATTTGTGCCTCAACACCACATATTTCCAGTTTAACAGCAAATTTTACAGACAAAAACACGGCTGTGCTATGGGCTCACCAGTGTCCCCCATTGTGGCTAATCTATACATGGAAATGGTAGAACAAAAGGCCCTTAACTCATTCAAAGGTACACCTCCAAGTCACTGGTTTAGGTATGTGGATGACACATGGGTAAAGATCAAAACCCAAGATTTACAAACTTTCACTGAACACATCAACTCTGTGGACAAAAACATCAAATTCACAAGAGAAGATGTCAAAGATAACCACCTACCATTCCTGGACTGTGACGTTCACCTTGCTGAGGACAGGAGCCTCCACATTGGGGTCTACAGGAAACCCACACACACCGATCAATACCTACTTTTTGACTCACATCATCCACTGGAGCACAAACTGGGAGTTATCAGAACCTTGCAACACAGGGCTGACAACATACCAACCTCCACTCGGGCCCAAGCAGAAGAACATAAGCATATAAAGGGAGCTCTGAAAACTTGTGGCTATCCGAGTTGGTCTTTTGGCAAAACAACACGCTCCAGAAAGAATACCAACAGGGAGGATGCTGAGAATATGGAAGATAAACGCAAAAACATTGTCATTCCATACGTGTCTGGGGTCTCAGAGAAACTCAGGAGGATTTTTAACAAACATTAAATTCCTGTATGTTTCAAACCCATGTAGCAGGATGAGATGTTTCGCCTTGCATCCCCCAGTGCAGATTTGCGCCGTTTTGTTCACCTCAGTCCTCGTTGGCCTATCACCGCATGAGGGCACTCTATAAAAGAGTGCAGTGGCCATCCTGACCCTCTCTTGCTCCTGGCTCCGAGGCCCACTTCCTGGTCGCCCGCTTCCTTCCGCCTCATCGTCGTTGGCGCAGACGCCGGACGGCCGGTCTTTCACCGACGTGCGCGGCTCGTGGGTTATTCCCTGTGCCGCAAACTAGCCGCAGGTTGCTGCTAGCCTCCACTCGTGCTGAGAGAGCACGCGCTCGCTCGCTTCCTCTCCCGTAAGATGATCACACGTAGCCTCATCGGCACGCACGCCGCGGTGTGTTTAATGCATTTAATTTGTATGTATATGTAGCTTGGCTAACCTTATTTCTGTTTTGTTAACCACAGGGACTCATTTGCCAGCTGCTTTGTCCTGTCTGGTCGGAGCAAGAAACACTGCTGCTTTGCTGTGCTTGGCTGTGCTTTGCTGTGCTTGGCCGTGCTTGGCCGTGCTTGGCCGTGCTTTGCTGTGCCTTGCTGTGCCTACTTGGCTTGTTCTGCCTTACTGGGGTTGTTTCTGCCGCGCTTCCCCGCTGCGGTGTTGCCGGTCGCTCGGGCGCTCCGGTGTTGCTGCCGTCGGGCTGCGCAGGTGGACAACGCAATCACCCCCTACCTACGTGGATATTGAATGGGCAGTTTCGTCCGCTTTGGGCCTGGACTTTTAAAAATTGAATGCACGCTGGGGTTGCTCCTCATTTAATGTCCCCATTTCCTTTGCTGAATTTAGTTAGAATGGGTTTTGGGTTATTGTTTTGATTATTTTGTCTTCCTTATAGCTTTGTTTCTGTTAGGTTAGGTTAGGTTTTTTGGTTTATTAAATATCCCGTTTAACTAGGCCCTGGGCTGGCTTGTTTGTTTCCTCTTTTTTCTTTTTTTTCCTTTCTTTTCTTGTTTGATTTTTGACATTCGGTGGTTCAATTAGCCCTGATATTCAGTTTTGGTTTTTTTTGTTCCTTAACCATTGATTTCCTTTGTGTGTGACAAGAATTTCATGTTATGTTTAGTCATTGGTGCTTTGATTAATCTGTAAGCATTGATTTATTGTTTCTTTTCTTTTGTTATTGTTTGTATATTGGTTGTTTGTTTTCTTGTGTTGGGAGTGACTCTAATTTTACTTCCTTGTCCCCTTTTCAGTGGCTGAGAGCTGAAGGTGGTGGCGGTCGTGGTGCCGGGTGGTGGTTTCCCCCTTTTTCCCATGTCGTGTGCCTCCCCTGGTCCTGGGTTCCTTTCACTACGTGTGCGTGAGTGTGTGTGGCTGTCACGTGTGGCTGGGGTGATAATTTTTTTTGTATATTATTAGGGATCCCTCACCCTTCTCCTCGAGCTGGCCCCCTGGTAAGCCTCAGCCCTGATAGGATCTCCCCCCTTTCCCCTTTCGCCCCCTGTGTGTGCATGGTGTTTTATAGTATTTTAATACTCTGTGTGTGTGTGTGTGAATGGTGTTTTATAATGTTTTAGCCAGGTGTCAACTAATTTTGAATAAAGTATATTGTTTATTGTTTGGAACGACGTCTCTGTCCCGTTGTAAAACGAACCTGGGTGCCTTAGAGTTGGTTGTCTAAACTATTTCCTTGGGCGAAATTCCCAAGGTGGCGTTGTCTGGCTTATAGGTTGTTCATAGTTGGGGTGTTGCAGTGCTCGATACTATTTGCTACCACCCCCTATTATCCTCTTATTCCTTCCCCCTTCGCTCGCCACAACTTGGCGTTGTCGGCAGGATTTACTTCTGGAGAGCAGAGACGTGTGTTCCATTTTGTTTTTTTTGTTCTTTTTTTTCCCTTCTGTATTTTACTGTGGCCCTAGGCGAAAGTATTTTATGTGAGTGCTGTAGATTGTGCATAGGCAGAGCAGCAGTTGGTTTCTTGTGGAGGAAGTTTCAGTGAGGATTTGTTTCCGGTGTGTACTCTTCTCACCTCATTTAGGACTAAGGTCGCCTGCCTATTGGTCAAGGTGTAGCTATGGAGGGAGAGTTGCAAGAGTTGAGGGAATTAGTTGCGCAGTTGCGAGCAGATAATGAGAGGCTGCGGCAGGAACAGGCTGCGGCCGTGCCTGGTCCTAGCACCATGGCCTCTAATTCTGCTGTGCCCCCTATTGCTCCTTCTATTGCTAGCGCCCCATTAGCAGAGAGGTTGGTCTTTGTGCCACGTGACCGGAAATGTCCCATGTTCAGGGGAAGAACAGGTATAGGGTTAGCTGAGTGGCTTGAGGAGGTACAGGCTTGCATGCGAGCGCGCCGCCTGTCTGCAGCCGATCAGGCTTTCTTCTTGTTTGATCATCTTGAGGGAGAGGCACGTGAGGAGATTAAATTTCGCCCCAGTGCAGAGAGGGAAGACCCAGC
Organism: Toxotes jaculatrix; assembly: GCF_017976425.1. Classification (NCBI taxonomy): domain Eukaryota; kingdom Metazoa; phylum Chordata; class Actinopteri; family Toxotidae; genus Toxotes; species Toxotes jaculatrix. The sequence continues at coordinate 397,762 of NC_054394.1, read as the reverse complement.
CCAGATAATTGCTGTGCTGCAGGAGCTTTATGGCCCCTCTGACTCCTATGTAGCCTTGCAGGAGGCGTTCTTCTCCCGGCGGCAGCAAGAAGGTGAGACTTTGCAAGAGTTTTCTCTTGCATTAATGAGCCTCATGGCATCTGTTAGACAGTGTGCACCTAGTGGTGTGCCAAATGCTGAGGTTTTGCTGCGCGATCAATTTGTGGAGTACGTTATTGACGGTGCTTTGCGCCGTGAATTGAAACAGTTTGTGCGCAGGCAGCCTACTGCTACATTACTGGAGGTTAGGAGCGAGGCGATCAGGTGGGAGCGCGAGGGTTTGCCAGGAGGCGTCAGAGGCCGCAGTCACTCGGTTCCATCTATCTTTGGCCTTCAGTGTGGCGTTCAGAGTTGTTCTCAGGTGGTGCCGACCAACGTACCTTATGTGACTGAGCTGAGCGAGATGAGGGAGATGTTAAAGCTACAACAAGAGCAGCTCAACCAACTCACCCGAAGCATTTCTCGCCTGCAGAACCCCCCTCAGAGCAGTCGCCCCTCCCATCGTGGCCCTGTCATCTGTAGACGATGCCAGCAGCCAGGTCACTATGCCCGGGAGTGTGACGGGGTGCGTGTTGGGCCTCGCACTCAGCCGTCTTTGCCTGCTTCACAGCCTAATAGGCAGCCCCAGTCCGGTTTGCCGTCGGAAAACTAGCGCCCGCCGAATTGCAGAGCCACAGTTCGGGGGGTGCAGCCACTGGCTCAGAGGGAGCTTCAGCTAGTTGGGGAGAAGCTTCCAAGCTCATGTCATCTTGTCCACATGTAGACGTGAGCATGGGTGGAATTAAAGTTCCCTGCTTAGTGGACACTGGGTCCATGGTATCCACAGTCACTGAGAGCTTCTTCCACCAACATTTTGAACCTTGGGGCCGGGAGAGGCTCCAGTCTTGTCACTGGCTACAGCTCAGCACAGCTAATGGGTTGGCTATTCCATACATTGGTTATCTGGAGCTGGACGTGGAGCTTTGTGGTAAGTTCATGGCACGCTGTGGTGTGTTGGTGGTCAAGGACCCCCTGGTGGTGTTGCTTCTCGGGTCCCTGGTGTTTTGGGGATGAACATCATCCGTAGATGCTATAAGGAGCTCTTTGGCCAGCATGGCTTGGCTTTGTTTGACTTGCCCTCAGTATCTGGGGCACCAGAGTCTGCATTACAAAAATGCCATCAAGCCAGTGTCAAGGCCCCTCAAATTACCCCAGGCAAGGTCAGGGTGCGTGGTAGGAAGGCTTGTCGGATTCCTGGTGGTGCGATGAAGATTGTTGCAGCCACATGCTCAGAGCAATATGTTGGCAAGACAGTGTTGTTTGAGCCTTTAGACTCTGGCCTTCCTGCTGGACTGCTTGCCTCTCCAGCTCTGGTCCGTGTAGAACGGGGCACTGCCTACATTCCTATTGTGAATGTGGGCTCTACTGACGTGCTGGTCTATCCTCGCACGGCGGTTGGCACCTTGAATGAGGTCAGTGTGGTCAGCCTGCCTGCGGGGGTCAGTGAGGTGCCTTCTGGTGTGGCCATGGTGGCATCCCAGACAGTTTCTGATCCTGTGCAGGATCAGATACAAGCTGTGGATTTGTGTCCGTTGCCTGCTGAAGAACAAGGGAAGGTCAGGTCCCTCCTTCAGAAGTACACTCCAGTCTTCTCTGCCCATGATGGTGATCTAGGCTGTACCAATTTGGTAGCTCATGAGATCCCTTTGCTGGATGATGTTCCAGTCCGGCAGCGCTATCGGCGCATACCACCATCGGACTATGAAGTGGCAAAGGAGCATATTAATCAATTGCTTGAGGCACAGGTGATCAGGGAGAGTAGCAGCCCGTATGCTTCTCCCATTGTATTGGTGAAAAAGAAAGACGGCAGCCTCCGTATGTGTGTTGACTACAGGCAGCTCAACAGTAAGACCAGGAAGGATGCCTTCCCTCTCCCCCGCATCGACGAATCCCTCGATGCCTTGACGGGTGCTCGCTGGTTTTCCACCCTGGACTTAGCCAGCGGGTATAACCAGGTTCCAGTGGCAGAAGCAGACCGGCCTAAAACGGCATTCTGCACACCATTTGGCCTCTTTGAGTGGAACCGCATGCCCTTTGGGCTCTGCAATGCTCCTAGCACCTTCCAGAGACTGATGCAACGGATTTTTGGCGACCAACAGTGCCAGTCTCTGCTCCTTTATCTGGATGATATTGTGGTTTTCTCTTCCACAGTCGAGCAGCATCTAGAGAGGTTGGAGGTGGTGCTGGGACGGTTGCAACGGGAAGGTCTCAAAGCGAAACTGTCCAAGTGTGCCTTCTTCCAGCGGGAGGTGCGCTATTTGGGGCATGTGGTGTCTGATCGGGGTGTTTCCACAGATCCTAGCAAGGTGGAGGTCGTGGCCAACTGGCAGCCTCCAACCACCATCTCTGAGCTGCGGTCGTTCCTTGGCTTTGCCAGTTACTACCGGCGGTTTGTGGAGGGTTTTGCCAAGTTGGCTGCCCCCCTACACAAGCTAGTTGCTGAGCTTGGAGGCACCAAGTCAAGGAGATCAGAGCATGGGATCAGTGGGCACTGGACTGAGGAGTGCTGCCACAGCTTCGAAATGCTTAAAATCAGGCTCACCGATGCACCGCTGCTTGCTTATGCTGACTTTTCCCTCCCTTTCATCTTGGAGGTTGATGCAAGCCATGGTGGCTTGGGAGCTGTGCTGTCGCAGGAGCAGGGTGGCAAGGTGAGGCCCATCGCTTATGCCAGCCGAGGCTTGAGGCCCACTGAGCGCAACATGGCAAATTATAGCTCCATGAAGCTGGAGTTTTTGGCGCTCAAGTGGGCCATGACTGAAAAATTCAGGGAGTACCTGCTCGGCCATAAGTGTCTGGTCTACACGGACAACAACCCACTTAGCCACCTGTCCTCTGCTAAGCTTGGTGCTGCTGAGCAGCGCTGGGCAGCACAGCTTGCCTCCTTTGATTTCGAGATTAAGTATCGCTCAGGGAGGAGTAATAAAAATGCTGATGCACTGTCCCGCCAGCATCCCCCTGAAGCACAGAATATTGAAGTTCTGCTCCCTGGCACATCACTCCCCAGACCCTTGCAGCAAGCGCTGCAGGTGCAAAAGGCTGAAGCCACACAAGCGGCTGTTATAGCCCTGCCCTACCATACTCCTTCTGACCTCTGTGTGTTCCAGCAAGATGATCCTGTTATTCAGGAGATCTTGGCGTTTTGGGAACAGAAGCGGCGTCCGAATTATGAGGAGCAAAAGCAGCTGTCACAGCCTGCTTTGGCATTGCTCCGGCAATGGGACCGCTTGGTAAGGAGGGATGGAGTCCTCTATCGCCAGGTTCATCGTCCTGATGGTGCAGAGGCCGTTTTTCAGTTGTTGTTGCCTGCTTCCCTAAGGGAAGAGGTTCTGACTGAGGTCCATCAGAGGCATGGCCATCAGGGTGTTGAGCGAACTCTGGAACTGCTGCGACAGCGGTGTTATTGGCCAGGTATGTCCTCTGATGTGGCGCATTGGTGTCAATGTTGTGAGAGGTGCCAGGTGGCCAAGGACAATCAACCTGCTGTTCGTAGTTTCATGGGGCATCTGCTGGCTTCGCGGCCTAATGAGATCCTGGCCATGGATTACACAGTGTTGGAACCCACTCAAAGTGGGATTGAAAATGTCCTTGTTCTTACTGATGTTTTCAGTAAGTACACACTGGCTGTTCCTACTCGGGACCAACGAGCCTCCACTGTGGCTCAGGTGTTGGTGACGGAGTGGTTCTCAAAGTTTGGGGTCCCTGCCCGTATACATTCTGATCAGGGCCGCAACTTTGAGAGCTCCCTGATCCAGCAGCTCTGTGGCCTTTATGGCATTGAGAAGTCCCGCACCACTCCATACCATCCAGCTGGCAATGGTCAGTATGAGCGGTTTAACCGGACCCTTCACAACCTGCTGCGTACCCTCCCTGTGTCCCAGAAGCGGCACTGGAACTCTTGCCTGCCACAGGTGCTGTACTCCTACAACACAACGCCCCATCAGGCAACTGGTGAGACACCATTCCTTTTAATGTTTGGACAAGAGCCAAGGCTCCCAGTTGATTTCCTGTTGGGCCGGGTTCCAGACCCTGTTGGTGGTGGTGTCCATGAGTGGATTCAGGAGCATCAGGCTCGGCTGCAGATCGCTTTTGAGGGTGCCCGAGAGAGGTTGAGAGTCGCAGCAGAACGTCGGAAGAGGAATCATGACCAGCATGTCCAAGATGTTTTTAATTGAAGGTGGACCAGTTAGTATTGGTGCGAGATTTTAGTGTGAGGGGGCGCCATAAGATCCAGGATCTGTGGAGCTCTGTGGTGTACAGAGTTCTTAAGGTGCCAAAAGAAGGAGGTTCTGTGTACACCATTGCACCTACGGGTGACCACACCAAAGCCAGACGAGTCCATCGGACGCTGCTGAAGGCCTTGGTTGGAGTTGGTTCCCCAGGTGGTGCTGCCGCCTCCTGTTCATCTCCTCCTGACCAACAACAGTCCGATGACGAACTGTCGCTTGATTGTGACTTGTTGGTCCTGAGGCATGAGGCGCCTCAGCCAACGCCCAGCCGATTAGCTGCAACGACTCAGACCACCTCTTCGTTGCCAGCTTGACGAACAGATGCAGCCCAGACTGCATCAGGTCCTTCAGTGGCCCCTGCTGCCGTGGTGGCAGGCTCTGTACCTTTCCAGCTGGCTGGTCCATCAGCCATTGACCCTGGGACCAGTGACACGGCAGTACGCTGGACAGCACGGTTGACGGCTGGTCAACACTCCAATGTCCATCATCTCCCGAGATCAGTCGGAGGCGTTGGTCACGTTGCTGCAAATGTTCCGGGGCCGGTGTCTAATGCTGTTTCTGCTCTCTTTAGGCCATGGAGCTAGCTGTAGTGGCTTGGGCTTTGGCTTATCCATCGTCGGGGCGACGATGCGTTTGGGGGGGTAGATTGTAGCAGGATGAGATGTTTCGCCTTGCATCCCCCAGTGCAGATTTGCGCCGTTTTGTTCACCTCAGTCCTCGTTGGCCTATCACCGCATGAGGGCACTCTATAAAAGAGTGCGGTGGCCATCCTGACCCTCTCTTGCTCCTGGCTCCGAGGCCCACTTCCTGGTCGCCCGCTTCCTTCCGCCTCATCGTCGTTGGCGCAGACGCCGGACGGCCGGTCTTTCACCGACGTGCGCGGCTCGTGGGTTATTCCCTGTGCCGCAAACTAGCCGCAGGTTGCTGCTAGCCTCCACTCGTGCTGAGAGAGCACGCGCTCGCTCGCTTCCTCTCCCGTAAGATGATCACACGTAGCCTCATCGGCACGCACGCCGCGGTGTGTTTAATGCATTTAATTTGTATGTATATGTAGCTTGGCTAACCTTATTTCTGTTTTGTTAACCACAGGGACTCATTTGCCAGCTGCTTTGTCCTGTCTGGTCGGAGCAAGAAACACTGCTGCTTTGCTGTGCTTGGCTGTGCTTGGCTGTGCTTTGCTGTGCTTGGCTGTGCTTGGCCGTGCTTGGCCATGCTTGGCCGTGCTTGGCCGTGCTTTGCTGTGCCTACTTGGCTTGTTCTGCCTTACTGGGGTTGTTTCTGCCGCGCTTCCCCGCTGCGGTGTTGCCGGTCGCTCGGGCGCTCCGGTGTTGCTGCCGTCGGGCTGCGCAGGTGGACAACGCAATCACCCCCTACCTACGTGGATATTGAATGGGCAGTTTCGTCCGCTTTGGGCCTGGACTTTTAAAAATTGAATGCACGCTGGGGTTGCTCCTCATTTAATGTCCCCATTTCCTTTGCTGAATTTAGTTAGAATGGGTTTTGGGTTATTGTTTTGATTATTTTGTCTTCCTTATAGCTTTGTTTCTGTTAGGTTAGGTTAGGTTTTTTGGTTTATTAAATATCCCGTTTAACTAGGCCCTGGGCTGGCTTGTTTGTTTCCTCTTTTTTCTTTTTTTTCCTTTCTTTTCTTGTTTGATTTTTGACATTCGGTGGTTCAATTAGCCCTGATATTCAGTTTTGGTTTTTTTTGTTCCTTAACCATTGATTTCCTTTGTGTGTGACAAGAATTTCATGTTATGTTTAGTCATTGGTGCTTTGATTAATCTGTAAGCATTGATTTATTGTTTCTTTTCTTTTGTTATTGTTTGTATATTGGTTGTTTGTTTTCTTGTGTTGGGAGTGACTCTAATTTTACTTCCTTGTCCCCTTTTCAGTGGCTGAGAGCTGAAGGTGGTGGCGGTCGTGGTGCCGGGTGGTGGTTTCCCCCTTTTTCCCGTGTCGTGTGCCTCCCCTGGTCCTGGGTTCCTTTCACTATGTGTGCGTGAGTGTGTGTGGCTGTCACGTGTGGCTGGGGTGATAATTTTTTTTGTATATTATTAGGGATCCCTCACCCTTCTCCTCGAGCTGGCCCCCTGGTAAGCCTCAGCCCTGATAGGATCTCCCCCCTTTCCCCTTTCGTCCCCTGTGTGTGCATGGTGTTTTATAGTATTTTAATACTCTGTGTGTGTGTGTGTGAATGGTGTTTTATAATGTTTTAGCCAGGTGTCAACTAATTTTGAATAAAGTATATTGTTTATTGTTTGGAACGACGTCTCTGTCCCGTTGTAAAACGAACCTGGGTGCCTTAGAGTTGGTACAGTTGTCTAAACTATTTCCTTGGGCGAAATTCCCAAGGTGGCGTTGTCTGGCTTATAGGTTGTTCATAGTTGGGGTGTTGCAGTGCTCGATACTATTTGCTACCACCCCCTATTATCCTCTTATTCCTTCCCCCTTCGCTCGCCACACCCAGCAACACTCTCAGACAGAAACTGGTACACCCCAAAGACAAGATACCACACAATCATAAAAGCAACCTAATATATGCGGTCAAATGCAGTGAGGAATGCAAGGACCTATATATTGGGGAAACTAAACAACCTTTGAACAAACGCATTGTTATGACTGAACTAGGACCCAAATGCACGACTCGATGGCAAAAGTACAAAGAAAACAATTTTATTCACAAAGTAACAACTGAAAATCACTCTAGGAGGTAACAAAGTAACAACTGAAAATCACTCATTTGAGGAGAAAAGGCAAATGTGCTAAACAAAGTAACAAAGAAAATCTAACAACAAGAACAGAGGTTAAGATTAGGAAAAAGTAACAACAGAAATACACGACCTGACTTGGCAAGGGAAATATGAACAAGGGCTGGTTGTCTGACAACATGACAAGACGAACTGGCACAGGACATGGGGAGACGCAGACTATATATACCCACACAACAGGTAAGGGGACACAGGTGAAAACAATTAGGGCGGGGAAACAATTACAACGGCGGGAAACAAGACAAAGACAGGAAGTTAAACTAGACAAGAAACATTAGGGCAGTGATTTCAAAATAAAACAAGAAGCCACAAGACAATAGAGACACCAGACAAAACATAACTTGACATAAATTTCCAGACTATGACACGCATGACCCAACACAGAAGGGCTAACTCCTCGGGTCCAGTCTCAGCTGTCTACTCACATCTAAAGGAAAAAGCACACTCCTTTGAAGACAGCAATGTCAAAATCCTGGACAGGGAGGACAGATGGTTTGAGAGAGGAGTCAAAGAAGCCATCTATGTGAAAGTGGAAAAACCATCACTAAACAGAGAAGGGGGTCTGCGACACCACCTATCCCCCATTTACAATGTAGCCCTTTCATGTGTACCCAGGAGAGTAAACAACTTAACCTCAGACGACTCTCAACGAGCGTCATCCACCAGGGACTCACCTGACCCTAACGACTGTCGTTCACATGAGACAAACTCGGTCACATGAGCCTGACTACTGTCGTTCACTGGGGACCACAACAATGGTCAGGTGAAACCAGTACTTTCACAGGTACTTTGGTGGTCCCACCCACAACAGGTTAAATACCTGGGTCTTACTCCACTTTCTTGGTCAGACTAGTGCGGACTAGATAGACCGATGCGTATGAACTGATGAAGCCCCTTGGATAAGAGGCGAAACGTCTTCCCAGACAAACATATGTCCAGTTGCCTTCGATTCAATTTTCAAAGAGTTTCCCTCCATAGCTACACCTTGACAAATAGACAGGCGACCTTAGTCCTGAGTAAAGTGAAGAGTACACAAAAGAAACAGATCCTCACCAAAACTTCCTACACAAGAAACCAACTGCTGCTTTGCACAATCTACAACAAACACTCACATAAAATAACTTTCGCCTCGGGCCACAGTAAAATACAGAAGAAAAAGAAGAACAAAAACAAAAAAAGAAAAACAAAATAGAACACACGTCTCTGCTCTCCAGAAGTAAATCCTGCTGACAATGCCAAGTTGTGGCGAGCAAGAGATGAGATATATGATGATGGGGGGTGGTAGGAGATAGCGGATGGTGTAGATCACTACAACACCCAACTAAGAGCAACCTACAAAGCCAGACAACGCCTCCTTGGGAATTTCGCCCAAGGAAATAGTTATAGCCAACTGTACCAAAACCAAATTTTCAACACAAAGTTAGAGATTTGTGTGGAATATCTTTGGGATAGTGATACATTCTGTGTCATGGTGGGAAAGCAGGTGCTCTGCCAGATGAATGGGGAGGTCAGTTGGTGGGTCTGGTTTGATTAGCACTAAACCATTTTTCTAACTTGAGCTGCTGAGCTCATTCTTTGCTAAGTAGCACAATGTGCTCTCAAGTGAGAGAGCTAACGAGATACACGTTATTTTTTCTGGGTCAGTGTCACCAGTGTATCCTTCTTTCCTCAATGTACAAATCTATAGTCTTGTTTCTTTACTCAGCTGTTTCTTTCTAGCATTTCTGTGGAAGTTTGTCAGAGATATGAACACAGATGAGATTTATTGGGATTTTTGTATGCAAACTCTCAAAAGCCAAAGAGCTAAGGTGGGTAATGCAAACTGTTTTTAACTTTTGCACTGAAGTTGTGACTCTTGCAAATCTTCTCAACCCTAAAACTAAGTCCTTCTTTTCTTTTGTTAACATTTATTCAGCAATGTCCTGGACATTATATAAACACCCATTGCTCATTAGTTATGATTTAAACTGTAAGTTATGTAAATCTGAATGTGTGGAACACCAGATGACATGGAAATGTAAACATGTCCCTTTTACTGTTATAAAGATGTATTTTTTCTGACCTAGTAATACAAGCTGACAAAAAACTCTTTCAAAAAACTTTTCTTTCTTTTGTTTCTTTTGTGTGCCCTATTATAGCATTCAATGTCATAGCATTCCATGTCAGTGTCACAAATATCAGAAGCCCATGAATGTGAGTGCATTTTCAAACACAGGAAAGGCCACAAATACATTTATCTTTATGTTTATGTGTCTTTACATTTAAGCAACATACTGCATTTCAACTGAATGGAAAGTAATTCACCTTAGATGTTAACCAGACAAATTTTAGCCTAATGTCTGTTGCATGTGTTGTACACCTGAACTTGTAGTTTAAATGAATTCTGAAGAAGAATTGTTGTATACATTGTTACACCTAGAATGTGGATCTTACATCTGTCTCTCAATTAGCTTCTCAGTAACATTATAACATAGAATTTCTATTTATGTCAAATAGTGTAGAGGTCAGTATACAAATGTTGTGTACTAATGCACTGTGTAGTCAAATTTGAATATAAGAATATACTATACTGTATTGCTGCAATGGCAGCAATCACACAAATATGCCTAATTCTATTCACTTCAGAATAGTGTTATTTTTACATTTTCATATATAATAAATAATATTATATTATATTATATCATATTATATTATATTATATTATATTTTTTTCTGCATATGTATTTTACTCCCCATCATCCACTGTGAGACTTTTGTTTTTAAAGAACCAATTCTCCAACGTTAACTCCCCCATTTGGCATGCATGCTTAATTTCCCTGGCAAGGGGTTTTGCTGTTGAAAGCTACTTAGTCAATTGATTTACAAAATGCCTCTGCAATTAGTTGGTTTATAATTGCTTCTGTGCCATTATTGATTCGCTGTCCTTTCCTAAATTCCCCTCAGCGAAATGAGGTCACCCTAAGACTAAAATAATAATCATGGCTGTATACTCAGCCAGAGGAATATAACAGCAGAGATTACACATCCCTGCTTTCTATTAAAGCTCTGACGCTGATTTCAGATGGCACTGCATTTGAGATTAGAGCAGACAACATGACTGGCTGCAGAATTCTAATAATTTGGTTTTATGATGAACTCGAACCAAGTGAAACAGATGAACAGTCTGTCACTGTGGCGTGTGGTGCTGATAAAAAACAAAAACAAATCTGTAGTCATAAGCTATGAGTGGTGACCAGAACCAGAAGATCTTCAATGCAGAGAGCACTCTGACATACTGCATGTCCACTCTGTACTCCAGCTGCAGTATGGTGGACAGAAAAGCCTTACAGAGAATAGTCAGGGGAGCAGAGAAGATTATTGGAGTTTCTCTCCCCTCTGTCCAAGATCTCTTCCAGAGCCGCTGCAGGAACAGAGGTCTGTGCATAGTTAAGGACTCCTCACACCCTCTCCTCAGATTTTTTGAACCGTTGCCTTCGGGCAAAAGATATGCTCTGGGCACTGGACACTTTTATGCACAGCACTGGCACTTTATTGGCAGTTTGCTGCTATAGACATCACTGAACAATTCTTGCACAATCGGCATCTTGCAATATGTTTGTGGCGGGGGTGGTGGGGGGAGGGGGTTTTGAGTGTGTTTGTTTTCTTTTTCTTAGTACTTATCTAGTATTTATTGTTACAATTTTATTTTTTTATGTTGAACTTCACTCTCCTGATCCCAGGAAATGCTGTCTCATTTTGTCTGCACTGCAGTTGTATGTACGGCAAAGTGACAATAAAGCCTGATTTGATTTGATTTGATTTGATTTGATTTGATTTGCTGCAAAGGTGTAGCATCACCTGCATATTTAAACAGTATCATCTATTTTATCTTAAGATCAGATGTTTTTAAAAGAGTTAAAAGATATTTTTAAAGGTCTTATGCTCTAACCCTAACCCTAACCCAGAATTTGGAACATATTGCTGCACAAAGCAGCTAACTGACCCTAAACCTTGGTGTCAGTCACAACAGGTTTCCTGTACCCAAAGATCAAGGTTTATCCAAGGCTAGGTTAACTAGGAACACTTTCTTGAATACTTTACTGGAATACTCCTCAGAAACATCCCAACTTTGGTGGAATGTTTTCCACCAAATCTCTCTCCTGACTGAAATACAACTGTACTGAACTACAACTGTAGTTCAATCAGCCAAGGAAATCATTCACACATCCTTCAGGTGGTACTATTCCCCAGGTCTGGTGCAGAATTAACACAGTAATTATGTTGCCTGTAGGGAGGCACTGCCCTAAAGACTGAGTTTGGACAGCAAAAGTCTCCTGTTTGCAGTAACTGCCACAGATTACTGTACATGAAAGACTGTGGCATGATTGTAGTCTGCAAGATATCTAGAGATTCAGTAAATATCTGTAGATATTTTTAGTTAGGTTAGGTGTATGTTTAAACCCCTTGCCCAGAGGTGGGTATACACTGTATACCTGCATGTCCACACCACTACTACTGTTGTTATTACTCATTTCTTTTATGGCAGTGTTAAGATAAGCTACACCTTTATTAGTTCAACAATGGGGAAATTGCATCCATCACAGCAGCAAAGGGACAGATTCAGGCACCCAGAATATACAAAGCATCAAACAAGACTGAGGATAAGATTTGCTGGAAAAAGAAATACTATAAAAAAGGAGTAAGAGAGAGAACTATTAAAAAAGAGCAAAAACTAAGAAAAAGAAGGAAAAGCTTCACGATGAGCAGGAGCTGCTGTAACTGCAGCCACTCGGGCGGCGCATGCATAAATGTAGTTGACAGTGTGTTCGAGAAAACAGGAATTTTAAAATTATTTCTCCTCCTGGTCAAAGAGGAATGATGTTTTAATAAATAGTAAAAAGTTTCTCAGTTTTGTGATTGTATCAAACTATGAATTTATTATTTCTGCATGAGTCAACCAGTTAAACATGAATAATGACCCAATATTTGCTCTGTGGATAAACAACATTATATCATTACAAGCACATAAATGAGAAACATTAATGAAAAAATTACTACACAGAATCAATCACTGATTTTGATGCATTTGGTTGCAGTATTATCATCATATTCAGCTGTGGGCAGATTGTGCTGCCTCTCCAGCCTTCACACTCCAGAGGAGGTCAGGTAAGACAGAAGCACAGCAGGAACCATTTGTGTTCAGTGACCTAATACACACTCCACTGCCCTGACATGTTGCTCCAAACTCTCCTGAAAACATTACAAAAGCTTCTGCATGGAAGATTACTGTCTCAGAACCAGATTTTTCAGAGCAAAAATAAAGAATTACATTCAGTACATTTAGTTGGCTAGCTGACTTTGATTGCTAAATACAACCCAGCTAGCACTAGCAACAACCATTGCTTGTAATAGTGACATTCAATTCAAATCAATTCAATTTTATTTACATGACGGTTAGCTTGCTATCTTCTATGCTAAAAACAAAGAGGCTAAGCTAGCAGCAGTCTGCAGGGGGCACATTTTGAAGCCGACTCTGAAAGAGGAAGGGTAATGAACATGAGAAGAACGGTCTAGCACAAAGTGTATTAATTCAATTCAGGTCAATTCAATTTTATTTATATAGCACCTTCCACAATCAAAATTGTCTCAAGGAGCTTTACAGAGACCCAGAGCCTGACCCCAGAGCAAGCACTTAAGGTGACAGTGGCAAGAAAAACCTCCCTTTTAACAGGAAGAAACCTTGAGCAGAACCCTGACAGGACAGCTGGGATTGGAGGAGAGGAGAAGAAGGACATGCAGCATATAAAACATACAAACAGGGTTGGCAGTGAACAATGTTAGAGGGCCAACATTCAGATTACAGAAGAGTTAGTGGATACTGTGCACTCAGCAGATTACAGTTATGATAGGAAACAGAGCACAGAAGCAAAACGCTGTCATGATTGGTAATTATTTACATTACAGTCTGCATAGAATATTAATCCAAAATGTACCTTTAGCAGAGTGGAACATTAAGCATAGTAATGTGTTAGAAATGGATAATTGTAGACAATAAACAGCAGCAGGTCGGTGAAGCCAGGAACACAGACAGAGAACATGCAGCTCCGCAGCCAGAGATGCCTGCAGAAAGGTACAGAGAAAGAGAGCCAGAGAGAAACAAGCACAGGACTACAGGAGAGAGAGAGAACACAGAGTTAATGGCATGTAATAAATAAATGTGAGAGTGGGTCTGAGGAAAGAAAGAGAGTAGAGGTGTGCAAATGATCATGGGAAGTCCCCCAGCAGCCTAGGTCTATAGCAGCATAACTAAGGGATGGTTCAGTTGCCTGAGCCAGCCCTACTTTGGGCTTCATCCTTAACTATAACAGTGTCTATAGAAATAATTGTGACTAACTATAGGTCTATTCATAATAACTAAAACTGTAACAAACAAAAAAGTTTTAAGCCTAATTATAAAATTAGAGAGGGTGTATGCTTCCCAAACCCAAACTGGCAGTTGATTCCACAGGAGAGGGGCCTGATAGCTAAAGGCTTGGCCTCCCATTGTACTTTTAGAGATTTTGGGAACCATAAGCAAACCTGCATTCTGGGAATAAACCAATCTGTTGGGATAATATGGTACTATAAGCTCTTTGAGATATGAAGGAGCCTGGCCATTGAGGGCCTTATATGTAAAGAGAAGGATTTTACAATCAATTCTGGATTTTACAGGGAGCCAATGAAGAGAAGTTAAGACAGGAGTAATATGATCTCTCTTGCTAATTCTAGTCAGTACTCTCTCTGCAGCATTTTGGATCAGCTGGAGGCTTTTAAGAGAGTTAACTGGACATCTTGATAATAGGGAATTACAGTAGTCCAGGAAATTTATTCCATGCTTATTCCATGAGTAGAGTAGCCAAAAATTGTACTCAAGTAAAGTACTGTTACTTTAGAATAATATTACTCAAGTAAAAGTAAAAAGTAGTCATCCAAATAATTACTTGAGCAAGAATAAAAAAGTACTTGGTGAAAAAACTACTCAAGTACTGAGTAAGTATTGAGTAATATCTGATTTATTTATTGAGCTTTCAATCAGACAAAATTAGACAGAGTAGAGAGAGTTTATCTCATCAATAAAATAAAATAAAATAAAATAAATTAATAAATAATAAAATAATACCTTAAAATAAAAATAATCTTTAGGTAAATTCAAGCACCCCAATAAAAATAAAATTAATGAAATAATAAGAGTACATAAAAAAAATTAATATTTACAAAATAACTTAAAATTACAGCACAAGTAACACAAATTTCCAAACCTCTCTACTACTAGAACAAGACAGCCCATGAACTCTGTGCATGTGGCTCAGCATAAGGAGAACAAAGCCATAAACTCTCATAAACTGTGCGTTTGTGACAAAACAACAAGAAACAAACATTTTCACCAAAGAATCACTCAGTGATGTGACTAGTAAGCTTCAACAGCAGTTGGCTCTCAAGGTTCCTGCCGTGAAGCTGTGATCGTTTAGCAGTGAACAGGAGTCCTGCATGACTGAAAAGTCTCTCACAGGCTTGCAGATGCAGGAAGACCCGTGTTGACAGGCCTACAGGGCAAAGCTCAGAGTGCCTCTCCAGTGAGGTGCTGTCTATCCAGTGTTAGGTGACACCTAAGTAGCTGCGTGGCCTGGCAGACCAGCAGCCTGTTGTAGTAGCAACAGAGTTCACAGCACTCAGCTTTTTGATGATTATGCTCTTCTTGTGTTTTTCAGCTTCCTGTATTCTTGTGCATAACGCTTTCCTTGTCATTCCTGTATGAGGTTGCAAGGTTTCTATCATAGTCTTGAACGATGGTGTCTCAACCACAGAAAATGGTTGGTTAGCCTCACACACAAAATTTAGCACTAGCTTGTCAAGCGTTGCTTGTGTTGCGTGCCGTGGGGCAGTGAAGACTGTTATTTAGGAGTATCACTGGAAGAGGAGTACTTGCGTTTTCTGTCCTCTAGTAAGTCTGTGTACTTGGAGTATTTTTGTTGCGGTGAACCCTCTGTGGATAAAATCATAAAAATCTCAAAGTCATAAAATCTCTGAGGCTACAGGTAGATCAAGCTCAGCACAGAGTAGACTCATGTACCCTAACAAGAACGAATTTAGGTCAAACTTACCACAACATGTTTCCTCAAGTTAGACGTTGAGTTTTTGAATGCTGAAATATCCGTTTGTTTTGGGAGACACAGAAGACACCGCATAATGTAACTGCAGTTTCAATATGAGGCCAGGGGTGTTCCTCCTCGTCCTCATCTGCATTGCAGACCATTGATTCTGCCATTTTTTTAGCTATCAAAACACAGTGGATATCGACCGCAGTAGCTGCAAAGCTAACTCATCCCGCCGCTGAGATTGAGTATGGTCATGTGACGAGGCTGCACAAGGCTAGAGCTACGTTTCATTGGTTAAACACAATCACGCGGTAGATCCTTGGGCAGAAATATCTCTCTGACAAAATAAAAGTACAGATACCAGATAGCTCAAAGCTTTATCCAGTATCAGGGGCGGCCAGGCCGTCGGGAGGTTCGGGAGGTTTCCCGAACGGCCGGTCTGTTTTTTGTCGGAACGTTTTTTTACCCCATAAAATGCAGCATCAGTGTACTGCAACAGCCTGTCCTCGCAGGCACAGAGTGGAACGTAACATTAGACTGGGATGATTCCCCACCGCTGGACTGGGTCAAACTAATATTTTGCATATTAAGGGGGGATACGAGCGGCCCCTCCTAATTTGAGCGGATCCCTGTTTCTACTGAAATGTGATTGACTTAGCCACTCAGTCAGTCGTCAAACTGTTAAAAGAAAACAAGAAAAATGATTAAGAAAGAAGCCACACACACACAGTAGTTTTAATTTTTAAATAAACATAGTGTGTGAGAGAGTATGCATAGTATGTGTGAGCATATGTAGCTTACTTTAGTACACTCTACTGACTGTGTATCATGTATATTATTAGATTGTTTTTATATTGTAAATAAAGTATTCATGTTAAAATCACAGTTCCACTTGTGTCTGTCGTGCGATCGAATAAAAGGCCTCTCCAAACCAAGCTCCCGGGCTGAATTTCAGCCCCAGCCTGCCCCTGTCCAGTATCCCTGATAAAAGTAAGCTCAGTATAGCCTAATGTAGCAGAGTAAGAGTACTGTTTCTTTTTTATAAATCTACTCAAGTAAAAGTAAAAAGTTTATTGATTTAAAACTACTCCTAGAAGTATTTTATTTTCAAAAACTTACTCAAGTAAATGTAACAGAGTAAATGTAACTCGTTACTACCCACCTCTGCTTCCTGATAATACTACCTAGGTGAAGCATGTATAAGATGAACAATATCGGTCCAAGCTCAGAACCCTGTGGAACTCCATGACCAACTCTAGTATAAATGGAGGAATTGTCATTAACATGAACAAACTGAAATCTATCTGACATTTACAGAGGGAGAAGATTTAAACCAACCTAGTGCTGTTCCTTTAATCTCAATGACATGTTCCAATCTTTCCAATAGGATACTATGATCAATAGTGTCAAATGCAGCACTAAGATCTAGTAGGACAAGTATAGAAATGGATCCAAAAGATGTGCTGAAGGCTTAGATATAGTAACTAGGTCAACAAGGTCTATGGGAGAGAAACAGTCTAACGTATTAGGACTGTTTTACGCATCACCAGATGTTCTGTTATGTTATGTTGTTTGGGACAAAATTCTGAACAGACCAATAAACCAGCCAACATCACCATCTTTTGAGCCAGTAGCAGGACAGTAGTAACTTCATGATTTGTAGATTTTATTTGAACTGGCAAGGAGTTTTGGATTTTGCTCATTTTATCATCCTGGAGCAGCTTGTCCGATTGATCTCTGATCAACTGAGAATGACACAGGTTCTATGGGGACATGTAGTCTAGTACAGTTAGTCAAATGGTGTGCATCAGTAACGCTGTCCAGATTGAGAGCTTCCTAATGTTTCTGAGTGCAGAGCCAGGATGTTCCTTATCTTAAAAACATGTTGCCTCCAGACAGCAGCTGACAGCATTTGATCATTTTCAGAATGATTTAGAACAAATTATATCCACATGAAAAGATATATGAGTTTAAATGAGTGTTAGTTGAGGTGAAGAATATAACTGAATTCTCTACATTAGACAATGATGAAACAGCAGCTAATAAATTTGCTCTAATGGAAGTAAGATGGCCTGTCTGAGAGCCAGCCCTTCCATTATTACCATTCACACACTCATTTCACTCTGCAAATCTCTCATTGTGCTTTGACTCAGCCACTCTTTTCCTCCCCTCTTGTCTGTTTTTACTGTGGGGTAGGGAGCTATCAGTGAAGTCATACCAACCACTGAGAACTTTTCCGAGGCCCAAAGAATTTATTTTTGAGAGAGCATTACAGTTATGCCTGATCAAATTTCTTGATTTCTCTTCATACAAACATGTAAGTCACTGATTGCCCTCACAACATGCAGCAGCTGTTTGATCAGGGCCTGCAGCAGAAGCTGGTAGAGAGAAGCACTGAATACAAATTAATTTACAGAGGGAGAAGAGGACCCTGAGTGGGGATGTGGAAGGCCTTCTGTAATTATGTAATTCTAATTAGAAAAAAGGGGTCAGTGACTCTTAGTCTCACAGAAAAGAAATGAGTGAGCATTAAAACCTCAGGCAGCAAGACTCTAAATCCTTGCTAAAAATAATGATGCAACGTATAGAGTACATAAATTTCACATTCATCTCCCCACAGGGAGTTTGATTACTGGCCATAACATTTTAATGGTGTGAATTAGAATAACAATGAGCCATCAGACTGTAAAGGAACTGCATGTTCTGACAGAAGCAGTCAGATTTCCTACAACTTTGTTGTTGAGTAATTGTGTTTTAATC
The DNA here is from genome assembly GCF_017976425.1 of Toxotes jaculatrix. NCBI lineage: Eukaryota > Metazoa > Chordata > Actinopteri > Toxotidae > Toxotes > Toxotes jaculatrix. The sequence continues at coordinate 379,810 of NC_054394.1, read as the reverse complement.
ACAAATTCCTCATAAAATACCATGCAAGCTATAGCAGTCTATGAACTGTGGAGGCTGCTCTGCAAACTGCGTTATACTTCAGGATTACAGTTCTTCTGTCATCCTCACTGATGTGTCTGTAAAGTTCTTGAGGAGACTTTGATGTGATCTAATGTGTACCCATGAAACTTACAGCACTGTATGTAACTGATTATTTTAAATGTGATTCTGCATAAATTAAATGACATGTTTTTCTGATTGGAAATTGCCAGGGAAATTGGCATAGAGAGAGCTATAATAGTGTGTCTAAGAGCTGTAGCAGCCACTACCAAAGCAGTTTTGGCCAGAGCTGATATTGTTGCTATGTGTCCTCTAATTGTTCATGTCCCCCATACTTTCTACTCCCTCTTCTTTTTGGAAAAAACTGCTCACCTGACTCCAGCAAGACTTTTGCACTGGCAAAATGTTCTAACCACATCTCGTCAGCCTGAAGTGCTGTACTGTCCTCAATCCCTCAACTTTGCCTCCCACGGCTGAAGATGGAGAACCACATTCCTGTCTAGAGGCGGTTGACATTGTGATGCACTATTTGACACACCCTTTCTTGACACTGTTTTTTGTAGACGGTTCCGCCTGGAGAAAACTGTTGAATGTTCCCCTTGTGTTGCCTTTGCCATGTGTACTGAACATGATATAATTGAAAGGGCCAAACTCAGGACTGTCAATCATGCTGCTACTGAAGGACAGGGAGTTCCACCTTTTTTGGGCCAGTGTGTCAATTCAGAAAGCCAAATAGCAAGCATGTTACTAGAAGATTTTTCTTTATGGCTTATTATCTATGGCCTGCACATTGTTAATTCTTTCAGTGAACAACTGTGGTGGCAGGTTTGTGTTTTAGCAGTTGATATTAGCTGCAGATTAACGTTAGCTCTGATCCAGCTAAAAGTTGTTTCAGTTAATTCTAGTGTGCTGCTGCTGATCTAATTACCTTCACTGCCATGATGTTTAATTACTGACAACACATGTTTGTCTGTCACACATTGTCCAGGTGCTTATGCTGATTCTTACTGTGATAACATTATATCTGAAACCACAGATGTTTAACATTAGATTTTCAGTACTGCTGGTTAATTGAGGATGAGATCAGTCACTGGTACCAGACATTTTAGCTCAAAGAGCCATTGATGGGTTTTATGTGAGACAAAAGCTTTATGTGTGCCCATTTTGTCTTACATCATAGTTCTTCTACGCACTCTGCTGGACTGTTGAGCTGTAAGAAAATGTGTTAGCAGTATGTGTGAACTGATTAATGTAATGCTGGCAAGACCTTTTTGTTTGAAAAATAGGCTACAGCTTGTGAAACTAAAGTTAGTTGTGTAGTATTTCCTTCTTGCAGTGCATCACAACAGGACCTATGTGCCAGCATTACAGCATGTTACCAACATGTATGATGCCAGACATGCTCTCCTCCAAGATCATCTGTGGAAACGCTGCTGTCCATAGAAAGACAGAAATGTGGTTCTGGAAGTAATATATCAGTTGGTATGCAAATATCTGAAATACAGTACACTTACCAATTTAAATGTGGAGATGAAATACATGGTAAGCTTTGAAAGCTGGATTTAAGAATGACACAGTTACACAGATAGATGAAGTTATCTCTGGGTGGGTGTAGCTTCAGTCAAGTGAGTTTTCAGTATCATAAAACCACAAAGCCTACTCGACACATGCAAAATACAATAACAGACACACACCACTTGCACACAGCTTACAATAACTTCCATCAATGCACCTAAGTAGTAGAATTTTTTTGCATATAAATTCTATAATTTAGCATTCTCAACAGTTAAGTTTGGCTAGAGTCAGGCTTTCATTTGATAACTAAAGAAAAAGTATTGTCCAAGTTCGATGTTTTTATTTTTAGCCTGCTAGCTAAGCAAACAAGCCAGTGCAGGTACTCAATCACATCAGGACCAGCAGAGCAGGACACACTAAGCTGCTCTGAGCTAAATTAACAACTGTATTATACTTACCACTGTCTTGCTTTCGTTTCTCCTCTTCCTCTTTTTTCTTTCTTTTTCCACTGCCAGAGGGAAAACTTCACTTCCTTTTCTCAATGCCACTCTCACCTGTTTTTTTTTACGTAAGACGCACACTCCTTGCTGACAGAGTGAAAGGTTGGGGTGGGGGAGTCTGTGAAGGCCTACCACTGTCATTGCAAACTTGTCACTGCCTTAGTGATTCAAGGTTGGTCAGCCCTTGGGGGCACCCACATGACAATCACTCTATCAAGAAGGACAGATGGCCAAAGTACAGCCAAAGAGAAGGTCAGAAAAAAAAGCTGAAAAAGTGCTATCATCAGGCAAGGGTGAAGGTCCTTGTTAACATTGGCAAAGTTTCCCAACTGAGAGTTGAAAGGCATGAAGACGGATGCAGAAGATGCCACTGTCACCTTAAGTGCTTGCTGTGGGGTCAGGCTCTGGTTCTCTGTAATGCGCTTTGAGACAATTTCATGGATTAAAGTAAAAAAAAATCTTCTGACTGAAATTTTTTTCGCGCTACAGCCAAGTCACATGCAGTGTGTGAAACAAGTTCCAGGTTAGGTTACTTGACACCTGCTTAAGAAATACTAATGCATAGGACTTTCGCACCAAATGCAGCTATCATGTTTAAATGCTCGACCAATACTATTTTACAGGAGGAGGATTTTAAAAAACCTTTTCTATAGCATCTATTGCATCTATTGCATAACATTTCATTACGTTTTTATTTTTCTTATCATTTCAAGTAAACCTTTTACCTATAAGAAAATAGAAATAAAAAATACATCAACAAACAGCACCAGGATTAAATAACAAAGAGTGCAAATCTCTATGGCACATTTTTTTCAGTTTAAGAGCCATTATCTCTTTTTGATGAGCGGCAATACCATGTGTGCAAAGATAGGACGCATGGGAGTTTGACACTGACGGTCTCGACAGTGCGCACCAGCCTTCAGCACAGGACTTAATGAGTTCGACCAGTGGTTGGGCAATGGTCAACGACAAATCATGTTCCGCAATAAACGAACATATGCGTACTTTGTGGTTGCAAACACGGTCTGCCATGGATTGTTGCGCCTCCGTTGTTGTTATTGTGGCACCTGGCAGTGAAGATGTATTTTTGAGAGCGCGAAGGGCAGCCTTGTGAGACGCATCAGCCTATTGGCGAGTCAGCACTTTTTTGCCATTATTTCCATACATAATTTTTTGTGGCAAACAAGCACCTGGTTGCCTAATCTTCTGGCACCATGAACCGTAAGGCTTGCCATTGTCTCCCGTTTCTGTCAGCCATGCCCATCTCCATTTATTTTTTTTGTGTTCGGTCAATATCCCATACATCGGAGCAGTTGATCATTATGAGGGAGTCCATGCTAGCTTAACTTTCGCGCCACAGCTGTGTTTACATTCCACTCTGATATGGGACATGCGCATACGCGTACGCACGTGATTTTTTTTTTTTTCTACCCGGATCTACATTGATCTCATAAGTTGCCTCTGTGAACTCCAAATGACGGAAATCCGTTGTAGCGACGGAGAACTTTAATCCATGCAATTTTGTTTGTGGAAGGTGCGATATAAATAAAATTGAATTGAATTGAATAGAAGTTGCTCTGTTTCTACTTGACAGGTGTTTCAAGAGCAAATAGGTCAGTATTGATATCACACTTTTTTATGCTCAATGTTGCAAAAATGATCTATTGAATCATTTCCTGGAACACAGCTGTCTGTCCTTTTTTTGAGCTAGGCAGGATGAAATGTAAATCTTTGTGTTTTGTGGACTTCCATGATGAAGCCTTGAGTTTGGAGATTTGACTGTCACCATCTTCAATTTTTGGGCCAACACATTTGGACAAGATGGGTGGAGCTGATCCTAGCACTAGCTGTTAATTCAAACTTTGACTGGAGAAGAATAGGTGTAAAAACATTAAACTAACTAAATGTACTTATGTTATTGGGAAAACCTGAACAGCTCACTCCTAAGAGGCTCATTTTGTCCAGCAAAATCCTGAACAAGCATTTCTTTTTGGAGCTACCTGCTTGTAGTAAGTAAACACATTTTGTGTGTTTTGCTTGAAATACTGCATTAACTATAAAAAACTATATAAAATATGAACAGGTACTAACAGATAATAACATTAAATACATGACGTTCTCCTGGTAGGCTAGCTAGTTCATTAGTGACTATACCAGTGGTGGGAAGTAACAAAGTAAATTTACTTCAGTATTGTACTTAAGTACAACATTTTGAAGTACTTGTACTTGAATATTTCCATTTCCACTTCCACTCCACTACATATCAGACTACATAGACTACGTAGACATTAGAGATAGAATCCATCTTATCCTGCCTACAACTGTTAATGATGTAGGTGTGTCAAGAACAGCATCTTTAGAAATGTCTGCCAGTAGTGATTTGTCGTTAGACTGTTCCTCTCCAATAGACCTCGCTGAATTGACTTCAATAGTTTCTAAAACTAAATCATCAACATGTCTTTTGGATCCTATCCCAACCAGAGATGTTTTGCCCTTGATTGGCACTAACTTAGACCAGATAATTCTCTCTTTGGTAACAGGATATGTTCCACAGGCTTTTAAGGTTGCAGTTATCAAACCTTTACTTAAAAAGCCTTCTCTGGACTCTGACATTTTCGCAAACTATAGACCTATATCCAATCTCCCCTTTAATTCTAAAATTCTTGAAAAGGCTGTTCCAACTCAGTTGTGTGACCATCTCCATAGGAACAGTTTGTTTGAAGTTTTTCAGTCAGGATTTAGAGTTCATCATAGCAGAGAAACAGCACTGGTGAAAGTTACCATCGACCTTCTCATAGCATCAGACAATGGACTCGTCTCTATACTTATCCTGCTAGATCTTCACACATGATTGCTCTGCCATCCACCCCACAAACATGGTCGTGAAGTTTGCGGACGACACCACTGTGGTGGGTCTCATATCCAACAATGATGAGACCCACTACAGAGAAGAGGTCCAGAATCTAACACAGTGGTGTAACAGGAATAACCTCATCCTGAACATCAGCAAGACCAAGGAGGTCATAGTGGACTATAGGAGGTCCAGGAAGACTGAGCACGCTCCTGTCTGCATACATGGGGAGGCGGTGGAACGTGTAGACAGCATAAAGTTCCTGGGCATACAGGAACATTAAAACAATCACCAACAGACTCAGGGACAGCTTCGTCCCCAGAGCTGTAAAAGCCATAGCCCCATCACAGTGAAAACACCCACATCCCATCCCCCTACAGGACCCTCAAACATGCTAGGCTGGTTTAAATCATATCTATCAGATAGATGGTTGTTCATGTTAATGATGATTCCTCCATTTATACCAGAGTTAGTCATGGAGTTCCACAGGGTTCTGTGCTTGGACCAATATTGTTCACCTTATACATGCTTCCCCTAGGCAATATTATCAGGAAGCATGGCATAAATTTCCATTGCTATGCGGATGATACCCAGCTATATTTATCTATGAAGCCAGACGAAACAGATCAGTTAGCCATACTTCACTATCATAACTGTAATCTGCTGAGCACACATTATCCACGTTCTGTCCACTAACTGTAATCTAAATGCTGACCCTCTAACATTGTCCACTGCCAACCCTGTTTGTATTATGCTGCATGTCCTTCTCCTCCTCTCCTCCATTCCTAGCTGTCCTATCTTCCTCCTTTTCCTCCTTTCACCCAGCCCGGCCATTGGCAGGAGGGTCCCCCATATGAGCCAGGTTCTGCTCAAGGTTTCTTCCTGTTAAAAGGGAGTTTTTTCTTGCCACTGTCGCCTTAAGTGCTTGCTCTGGGGTCAGGCTCTGGGTCTTTGTAAAACACTTTGAGACAATTTTGATTGTGGAAGGTGCTATATAAATGAAATTGAATTGAATTGAATTGAATTGAACTCGTTTTAACTCTGTTTAAAAGTTTTTAGGATGCAATGTGTGTATGTTGTTTGTATGATGACGTTAGAATTTGTTTTGCTTCAGCTATAAGAAAGAGTACCCATTTCCATGCCTTTACTATGCTCTGGATTCCACTGTTGTGTTGTTGCCTTGGCAAATCATGTCCATAAATGTGGAGGGTGATGCCTCTAAAGCAGCACTGAAGGAAGGGGGTGTTTGCTTTGCTAATCCTAACTTAAAACATTAGTATTGTGTTGTTTAAAAATGAATATGAACTTGTTTCCTTTGCAGTAATTGAGGTTTGAGAACACTGCATCTTTTTTGTTATTTTGACCATTTATCATTTTCTGCAAATAAATGCTCTAAATGACAATATTTTTATTTGGAATTTTGGAGAAATGTTGCCAGTAGTTTATAGAATAAAACAAAAATGTTCTTTTTACTCAAACACATACCTATAAATAGTAACATCAGAGAAACTGATAATTTTGCAGTGGTCCCTTAATTTTTTCCAGCGCTGTATATTCAGTATCTACCATAGCATTGTTTTTGTGGGGAGTGGTGGAGAGCCTTTACTGTGTTTGCTTTGCTAATGAATTCAAATATCAACTGGTCTTTCTCCAGAAACTGTCTTTTTGCCAGGGATAATTACTTGACTGATGTTTCACATCTTCTGCTTTTACTTTTTTCTTCTTCCATCCACACACGTGACAGTTACTATGTGTTTGTGTTACATGGCATACTGTTAACATGTTACCTCTCTGTCTCCTCACAACACATCCTTTCTGCTTCACTGGGCCCCTTAGGTCATTTCACACAGATGCTCCTGTAAGGAAAATTGAAACACAGAGGTGTGTGTTTGTGGCTTGGAGAGTTTATGCACAAATGCCTAACGTTGTATGAGAGAGAGAGAGAGAGAGAGAGAGAGAGAGATAGAAAATGCAGTATTTACATGGTGAAAACATCATCTTGGTTGCCAACTGGTTGTTAATTTCTTTCTGATTTTGGATCAGATTCCTTCTAAAATGTGCAGTTGTGTAGTTTTGCTTTAGAGGCAGTTATTGTGATGATATTCACAGTAGAAATGCAGCTAAACTGGGTTACAGTGTTCTCCTGACTGCAGAGAGGCCCATGCACAGCACATGCAGAAGACCAGAAGTATGGCTTGGAGGTGGCAGGTGGTTCCCAGCACCACTCTGGTCACAAGCTGGATGGTCACAAGCACCATGGATTAAGAGAGTTGCAACACTGACACACACACACACACTTTGATCTTGCTGCCACATCTTGCTGTTCATAAGAACAAGGTCAAGCAGCAGACACTGGGGACAACAAAGCTACAGACTGGCAGAGGGTGAAAATGGCTCTCCACTGACCGGGATGACCGTCAACTCATTTGAGTGTCACTCAGCAACCATAGGATGACATCAAGTGACCTACAAAAAGAATGGCAAATGGCAGCTGGGGTGAAGTGCATGACGAGAACATTTTGAAACAGGCTCCTAGGCGCAGGGCTCAGGTTGTGTAAAGCTAGAAAAAAGCCCTTCATCAATGAGAAGCAAAGAAGAGCCAGGCTGAGGTTTGCAAAAGACCATAAGGATTGGCCATAAAGGACTGGAGTAAGGTCATCTTCTCTGATGAGCCGTCTAATGGTTAGATGGAGACCTGGAGAAGCCTACAAGCCACAGTGTCTCACACCCACTGTGAAATTTGGTGGAGGATAGGTGATGATCTGGGGTGCTTCAGCAAAGCTGGAATCAGGCAGATTCGTTTTTGCGAAGGATGCATGAATCAAGCCACGTACAAGGTTATCTTGGAGGAAAACTTGCTTCCGTCTGCTCTGACAATGTTCTCCAACTCTGAGAATAGTTTTTTTTCCAGCAGGACAATGCTCCATGCCACACAGCCAGGTCAATCAAGGTGTGCATGAAAGACCACCAGATCATGACCCTGTCATGGCCAGCCCAATCTCTAGACCTGAACCCCATTGAAAACCTCTGGAATGTGATCAAGAGGAAGATGGTCACAAGCCATCAAACAAAGCTGAGCTGCTTGAATTTTTGCATCAGGAGTGGCATAATGTCACCCAACAGCAATGTGAAAGACTGGTGGAGGGCATGGCAAGACAATTGAAAGCTGTGTTTGAGCTGTGGGGTTATTCTACCAAATATGAATTTCTGAACTCTTTACACTCTTTAAACATTAGTATTGTGTTGTTTAAAAATGAATATGAACTTGTTTTCTTTGCATTAATTGAGGTTTGAGAACACTGCATCTTTTTTGTTATTTTGACCATTTATCATTTTCTGCAAATAAATGCTCTAAATGACAATATTTTTATTTGGAATTTTGGAGAAATGTTGCCAGTAGTTTATAGAATAAAACAAAAATATTCTTTTTACTCAAACACATACCTATAAATAGTAACATCAGAGAAACTGATAATTTTGCAGTGGTCCCTTAATTTTTTCCAGCACTGTATATTCAGTATCTATCATAGCATTGTTTTTGTGGGGAGTGGTGGACAGCCTTTACTCGAGTAATAATATAACACAGTGGAAATACTCCACTACAAGTAAAAGTCCTACATTCAAAACCTTACTTCAGGTAAATTTTACTGATAATACTTTTACTTTACTGTAACTTTACAATATCATAAGTCAGGGATGTCAAAGTCAAATACACAGAGGGCCAAAAAAACAAATTTGCTACAAGCCAAGGGCCGGGCTGATTCAATGTTTATTAAAACATATTGAAATAATTACACATAGCCTATTGAACCAATACAAGGTGTATACTATTTAGGCTAATGTTTAAATGAATAATGCAGTATTTTTTATGGCTCTGTCAGTAATTTCCAATGAAAACATTTTCAACAGGCACATAGACAAAAACAAACTTCCTTTAAAGAGAAACAAAGCAAACAGCAAAAAAGTAAATGTCCGTTAAAAACAAAATATGTTCCTTAATATCAAGGAAAATGCATAAATGAACCTGCATCATGAACTGAAAATGTAATATTGTGCTGCTCTATGAAACTAACCAATTACTACCTTCGAATAGAAAAATGAGAAAATAAAAAAAATCTAATAAAAAAATCTAATTAGTTGTATTCTTTCTCATGGCTCTTATCTGCAATTTTCCCTGAGTTGATTAACTGAAAAATAAATATAAATAAATAAAATAAAACACAAAAATCTATGGCACAGACAAAAAATACTTCTTCCAAATAAAAACCATCTAGAAAAAAATGTAAAGAGTTTAACTAAATTAAAAACTAAATATACGTTAATGCTCTGATGCTCACTTGTCTGAGGCTGAGCCTGATACTTGGTGGTGTCTCATCTTTTGTACAAGTTCATCATTGTTCGGGGTCAGGCTTTGAGCTGAGGAAATCCTCAGGATTGACTGAAGGTGTTTATCTGTAAGACGGCTCCTGTGTGATGTTTTGTTTAGCCTCATCAAAGAGAACAGTTGTTCGCACAGGTATGTGCTGCCAAACATAGAGAGTGTCTGAGCAGCTTGGATGCACAGCTGGGGCATTGTGTCGGGGATGAAACGTGCAAATTCAGCAGCACCCAGTCTCTCATATTTTTCCTTCAGTGGGTCATTGCACTGGAGCTCAATCAACTCCATTTGTAGGTTTGGTGATGCGCTTTCCACGTCGACTGCAAAAGGATTGCTGAGCAGTTCAAACCTGCTCTTTTGGGCTTCGAAGTCAGCAAATCGGCGTTGGAAGTCGGCGGCAAGTATGTTGAGTTTATCAGCAAACTGTGCACTCGGGAACACAGCGGTAGAGAGCTTCTCTTTCATGGTCTGGCAGCTGGGAAAGTGGCTCAAGTTTTCTTTCCGCATCTGCGTCTCCCACAGACTCAGCTTGGTTTTAAACGCCTTCACTGTACGGTACATATCACAGATGACACGCCCACGTCCCTGCAGCTGCAGGTTCATCACATTCAGATGGCTCGTGATGTTGCACAGTTTTATCTCGGAGCTCTGTTGTGTCTTTCCCTTTGCTTTCCATGAAGAGACAGATCTCCTCGCGCAGCTCGAAACATCTTTGCAGCACTTTCCCCTGGCTTAGCCATCGCACCTCTGTGTGATAGGGCAAGTCACCATACTCCGTATCTAACTCGCCCAGAAATGCTTTGAACTGGCGGTGATTTAAACCTTTGGCTCTGATGAAGTTAACTGCTCGCGTTATGGTGCTCATTACGTGTTCCATTTTCAAGGCTTTGCCACACAACGACTCCTGGTGTATAATGCAGTGATAAGCTGTCAGCTCACCTGTGACGTTATTCTCCCGCATCTTTTCACCTTTGGCTCTGATGAAGTTAACTGCTCGCGTTATGGTGCTCATTACATGTTCCATTTTCAAGGCTTTGCCACACAACGACTCCTGGTGTATAATGCAGTGATAAGCTGTCAGCTCACCTGTGACGTTATTCTCCCGCATCTTTTCACGCATCCTTGCCACCAATCCACTCCTGTGCCCACACATCGCGGGTGCACCGTCCGTTGTCAGTCCCACAAGTTTTTCCCAAGGCAGCCCCATCTCATTTACACATCTGGATACCTCTTCATACAGATCTTGTCCTGTAGTTGTGCCATGCATAGGATGTAATGCCAAAAGTTCTTCTGTTATGCTTAGGCTGGAGTCCACTCCACGGATGAAAATTGACAACTGGGCAATGTCAGATATGTTGGTGCTCTCATCTACAGCAAGGGAATATGCGATGAAATCTTTTCCCTTTCCCACAAGCTGTTCTTTTAGATTGGCGGAAAGCTGGTCTACACGTTCAGCAACCGTGTTTCTGCTCAGGCTGACGTTTGAAAATAGTTGCCTTTTATCTGGGCACACTGCGTCACAAACTTTAAGCATACAGTTTTTTATAAACTCTCCCTCTGTAAATGGCCGGGCTGATTTTGCGACCTCTTCTGCCACAATAAAACTAGCCTTGACAGCAGCCTCGCTTTGTGATTGGGCTTTTGAGAATAGAGCCTGCCGGGCATTAAGACTTCGTTTTAATTCTTCCACCTTCTTTAGCCTTTGTTCCGTGTCCATATTCTTGTCTTTCTCTGTGTGTTTCTTAGACGTTTCATGGTGCCTTCTTAGATTATATTCTTTCATTACAGCCACGCTTTCTCCACACAGAAGACACACAGGTTTGCCTTTTACCTCCGTGAACATGTACTTTGCCTCCCACCTGGCTTGAAACCCCCTGTTCTCGGCGTCCACCTTCCGTTTAGCCATTTTTTAGGGAGGGGGGTAGCTGACTCTGACTGCTGACGGACAATTAAAACGATGCCCGCTTGCTGCACTGCAATAGCGCGAAGAGTTTTGGTAGTCATGACAACCAGGCTAGCACTGCAGTGAGTCTGTTCGCTACCGTTGCATTGTGGGTAATGTGGTATTGTCGCGCGCAAAACGGCAGCGGGCGGCTACGGCCAGCGGGCCGGTTCTAATACTAATCAAATATCATCCCGGGGGCCATAGAAAATTCTTTTGCGGGCCGGATGTGGCCCGCGGGCCTTGACTTTGACATATGTGTCATAAGTCAAAGGACTCATTGTGTAGTTAAACCGTCCCTGTGATTTAGACTTATATGTGATATCTGTTGCATTAATGTGTATGTTTCATTTTACAGTTAAAATATGTTTAATGGAGTTGTATATCAAACAGCTCATGTAATATACATCCTAGCCATGTTATGCAGTTGAGCTATGTCCCTTTCACTGATAGCAGTTGTACTAATGTTGTTGCAATTAAGTGTTGCTAACGTTAACAACAAATCTAATAAGCTAAGATAGACTTTGGGTGCTCGCAAACATCCATAACTGCCATTAATTTGAGATAACTGCTGGCCATCTGACATCTAGTTATGGTAGCTAGTATGTGTTCCAGTCACAACTAGAGCAAGGACTTGGACCCAAACACACGACCCCACAGATAAAATCAAAAATAATAGTTTCTATTCTTACGAAGTAGTAAAATAAGGATCACCCAAACAGGCGGGAAACAAGACAAAGACAGGAAGAAAAAAGAGTTTTCAGGTCCAGAAACTCTGGGTCAGTTATGTGATGACTTTAACTCTGCTCCCTGGCAGCTATTTTTTAACAAATCCTGATTTTTTTCATTATCTGTCTGACACAACATTTTTTATGATCAATCACTCATCAGTGTCAGAATGTAGACAGCGATCTCTGTCCTGACATTCATGATCACATAAAGAGTCCAGACAGACACTCGTGCTCTGTGGCAGTGGATGCATAGAAATCCATTAGATACTCAGAGAAAATTATTCAGCTCATTACCAACATAATTCCAATTAGCACATCTGTGTGGCCAACCAAAATCCCCCACCCCCTGTCTTCTCCATTGATCCACATGACGGGTTTGTTTTGTCCCTCTCCTCTCTCAGCCCTCTGTCTTAACTAGAGCCATTAGTCCAGAGTGTGTGCTTCCACACATAAATTCTCCACAATCCTTAGCCAGTGCTGCAGCATGTTGGCAAAGGGCCTTAGTCAGGACAGACACACACCAAGGGACAGACACACTCCCTCCATTTCAATGTGTATGTGTGGGTGGGGGTGTGTGTGTATGTGTGTGTTTCCACAGTATGTTAAGCTTTGTGTTTAGCTGAACAAGCCTACTGAATTGTTAAAGCCGATGGAACTGATCTGAATGATCACAACAGTGATTATCTCCTCCTCTGTCCACTTTTATCTCTGCCTCCACTCTTCTTGTTTTCAAATCCCTTCCCTAAAACAGATGGACCCAAAACTGAGTGTATCAGCATTTCTGGGGCTGTTTAAGATGGAAATCAGGACAATAAGAGAACATAAGGCTTTCAATGGGAAAGAATAAGAAAGCAGGAAAAGAGGAGGAAGTCATTCAGGGGTTGTTTTTTGTCCCACCTACTCACAAAGAATAACAATGTAAATATGCTCAAAGGAGACACTATTTCTTTTGACTGCACAGTTGCAGCATTAACTTACCTTAACCTTTATAGATGGTACAGGGGGTAAACACCTCAGGAGGAGCAAGGACCCACAATCATGAGCCATATAAGTTTCAAAATACAATGCCTATAAATGGCTGATTTCCTCTTGGACTTTCCTGCCCCTCCTAATGACTCTAAGACTTTTTTTTTTAAGTCTGGACATGTTACATCTGCCTCAAAAATTTTGTTCATCTGTGCCAAATTTGGTGGGGGCTTTGACTTTAAAATTTTCAAAGGGGTGCCTCGAACCATTTTACCACACCCAAGGCCCACTTCACATATCAAGGTGTGAAATGTGATTTCTTTTCCTAGTTCCTGTCAGTACTCATATTACAGCATTTTGGATCATTTTGGAGAGTCTTTAGAGACCTTTTGGAGCCGCCTGATAATAAAGAATTACAGTCTTCCAACCTAGAAGTAAAAATATCTTAAGTTTTGTCAGAGCGCATTTTGAGTTCCTCTGGCTTCACTGACAAGTACAATTGTATCGTCTTCATGGAGTGTTTTCTAATAATGTTGCCTAAGGCAAGCTTATATAATAGAAAAGAACTAGTTCAAGCACAGAACCTCATGGAACCTTATGGAACTCTACATCTAACTTTTGCTAAATCCTGACTAAAAATTCTCAAATAAAAAAAAATGCAACCATTGATATAGAATTTTTCTATGAGTGCTTGACGGAGCTCTACATAGTCATCTCTGAAACTAGGATCTAGTGTTTGTATAAACTTATAGACATCTTTATAGCTGGTCTTCCACACAAGTTTAACTTTATCCCTTTGCGTTACATTGGTCAAGTCAGTTAGGTTATGGTCTAGTTCCAAGTAATCAAAATTCAGTGTCCTTTGCTATAGACTATGAGGTTCTTTCCGACAAGGGCAAGACTAAGCCAACATTATGGGCATGTGCATCATGCTACAATTGTCTCAGGTTGAGAGGAAGGGGCCTAATAACTGTCATAACTCTGGCGTTAGGGTGGAGAGGAGGATGAACATAGATGAGTGTGTTTTGCATCAGTGGCTGAGAAGAACACCAAGCAGAATCTACTAGAGGACAAATTATGAATCTCTTCAATGTCTATTTCCAAGGGAGAGGAAGTCAGTCTCTCAGTCGTGGTTGAGGAGCTAACTTCATTCCCAAGGACAGTTGGAAATTGCTCCCAGCTTCTGAGTGGAGGGGGAGTTAACCTTCCATTAAGGGAAGACTGTGAATTAGAGTATCATATTGGCCGGAGGTCTGTGGTTGGACCAGGACGTTCTGATCTAAGACTTAACAATTCCTCCTTGTGGAGGAAGAGATCCAAGTCTGCTGAGTGCAGGTCCTTTAAATGGCATATGGCTTCCTTATTAGATGCCTGAACTTTGTGGAAGAGACAGTCATTTTTCACTCCAAGGGATTTTAGATGCAAGCATCTTTGCCAGCATACCCAAAATTTCAACATGCAGTAGCTGAGTTAATAATAATAATAATAATAATAATACATCAAATTTATATAGCGCTTTTCCGGGTGCTCAAAGACGCTGGACAACAAGCAAATAACAACAAGCAGTAAATAACAAATGAAAACATTAACAGAAGTGAGAAGTGGTGGAGAGATGACGTGGTTCAGGGGAATGCCAGAAGAAACAGGTGGGTTTTGAGCTGGGATTTGAAGGTCGGTAGTGAGCCTGAGTTTCTGATTTGCTGAGGGAGAGAGTTCCAGAGGGTTGGGGCGGCAGCGGCGAAGGCTCGGTCCCCCAAGGTTCGGTGCTTGGTTCTGATGATTGGGGTCAGGGTGTTGGAGTCTGATGATCGGAGACGATGGGTGGGGGAATGGCGATGGAGGAGATCAGTAAGGTAGGGGGGGGCAAGGTTATTTAGAGCTTTGTAGGTGATGAGGAGGAGTTTATATCGGATACAGTATTGGACGGGGAGCCAGTGGAGCTGCTTGAGGACGGGGGTGATGTGGTCTCTGGAGCGAGTGTGGGTGAGCAACCGGGCAGCTGAGTTCTGTATGTATTGAAGTTTATGAAGGTCGGTAGAGGGAAGTCCATAAAGAATGCTATTGCAGTAGTCGAGTCTGGAGGTTATGAAAGCATGGATGAGGATTTCTGCAGCGGAGTGAGAGAGGGAGGGACGAAGACGGGCAATGTTGCGTAAGTGGAAGAAGGATGTCCTGGTGATGTTACTAATGTGGGATTTGAAGGTGAGGGTGGGGTCCATTGTGATGCCGAGGTTTCGTACTGAGGGGGAAGGGGAGACATTGTGACCGTCGATAAGGAGAGAGAAGTCCTGGGCAGAGGGAAGGAGAGCTTTGGGTCCAATGATGATGAGTTCTGTTTTATTGCTGTTGAGTTTTAGAAAGTTATTGTCCATCCATTTTTTGATGTCAGTTAGGCAGTTTGTGATGGTGGGGTGATGGATTTGGTGGAGATGTAGAGTTGTGTGTCATCGGCGTAGCAGTGAAAGTGGAGTCCGTGGTGGCGTATGATGTGTCCGAGAGGTAGCATGTAGAGGATGAAGAGGAGGGGGCCAAGCACCGAGCCTTGGGGTACTCCGTGGGTGACTGGGGTGGTACGGGATTTACAGCTATTGATGGAAATGTAGTGGTGACGATCCGAGAGATAGGAAGTGAACCAGGAGAGTGCTGAACCAGTAATGCCAAGAGATGATTGTAAGCGGTTGAGTAGGATAGAGTGGCTGATGGTATCAAAAGCGGCACTGAGATCAAGGAGGAGGAGGATGCTGAGGGAACCAGAGTCAGCGGCGAGGAGGAGGTCATTGGTGACTTTGAGTAGAGCAGTTTCAGTGCTGTGGTGAGTGCGAAAACCGGATTGAAATGTTTCAAAAGACTGGCAGGAGTGGAGGTGTTGCTGGAGTTGTGTGAAGACAGAGCGTTCCAAAATTTTAGAAAGAAACGGGAGGTTGGAGATGGGTCTGAAGTTGTCAAGGTTGTCAGGGTCCAGGCCAGGTTTTTTTAGGATGGGAGTGATTGCAGCAAGTTTAAGCGAGGATGGGACAGAACCAGTGGTGAAGGAAGTGTTTATGATGCTGGTGATGAGTGGGATGAGAGAGGGGAGACAGACTTTGATGAGGGGTGATGGGATGGGATCCAGGTGACAGGTGGTGAGCTTTGTGGTGGAGACAAGTTTGGAGACGTCCAATGGAGATAGAGGTGATAGAGATGAGAGGCTATGACTGGGAGGTGGGTTGAGTTCTGGTTCTGTGAAGGAGTGGGCGGAGGCAAGTTGTCTGTGTATTGAGTCAACTTTAGAGTGGAAGAAGGACAGGAAGTTGTTGCATTTGTCTGTAGTGAAGGTGGCGGTGATATTGTCCTTTGGTTTTGTTAGCTTACTGATAGTGGAAAACAGGGTGCGAGGGTTAGAGGAGTTGGAGTGGACGATGTCAGAGTAAAATTTGGAACGGGCATTGTTGAGTGCAGCTTTGTATATGGTGACGTGGTCTTTGAGCGCTTGGGCATATACGGAGAGTCCAGTTTTCTTACAGAGGCGTTCTAGCTGTCTTCGTTTCTTTTTGAGGTTATGTAGTTCTGGGGTGTACCATGGGGCGGTGTGGGAGAAAGAAACAGTTTTTGTCTTGAGGGGGGCGAGTTGGTTGAGGCAAGTGGAGAGAGTCTGGTTATAGAGGTCGACAAGTTCAGCGGGAGTTGGATTTGCAGGCAAGGAGGAGGTCGTGATGATGCCAGATATTGAAGATGAGAGGGAGGTAGGGCAGAGAGATTTAAGGTCTCGGAAGGAAATTGTGCGTGAGTGTTTGGAGTCGGGGAATGTTGATGTCCATGGTGATAGCAAGGTGGTCGGAGATTGCAAGGTCGGTTAGTGAGAGGTTTTGTATGGAGAAACAGGCTGTTGAGCAGACCAAGTCCAGGATGTGTCCGCGGCTGTGGGTGGGGGAGTTTACATGCTGAGTGAGATTGAAGCAGTTTAAAATGTCTAGGAAGTCGGCTGTGAGTTTGCATTTTGGTGAGTCGATGTGGATATTGAAATCTCCAAGGAGGAGGAGAGATGGTGAGACGGAAGACAGCTGGGTGGAAAAGTCTGTGAAGTCGGAGAGGAAGGATGAAGTGGTTTTGGGGGGACGGTAGATGATGGCAACTGTGGGTGATTTTGGGCCAGGAAGTCTGAAGACCAGGTGTTCGAAGGATGAAGCAGCAGGGATGGATAGGGGGCGGAGGGTGAGGTCGTCCCGGTGGATGACAGCAATGCCTCCTCCGCGACCTTCTGCACGGGGATTGTCCAGGTATGAGTAGCCGGTTGGTGTGGTCTGATTTAGTGCGATGTATTCCATGGGTTTATGCCAGGTTTCTGTGAGACAGAGTAAGTCCAGTTTATTGTCGGTGATGAATTCGTTTAGAATGAGACTTTTATTGTTGAGAGACCTGGTGTTGAATAATGCTGTCTTGAGAGGCTTTTGTTTTGAAATTGTCGAGGCGGAAGTTGGCACTGGCAGGATGTTGATTGGAGTCAGGTGACGGGTGCTCGGATGACGCAGACGGATGTTGTGATGGCGTAGTGCGGAAGAGCGGGAGCTACGGTCTGTCCAGATTGAAGGAATGTTATTTTCAGCTGTGGAGTTGTATGAAAGTTTGCGACGGGAGCCTCTATGGATGTAGGGGCGACGTCAAAGAAGGCCGAACTGTCGTAGTGCTGCGGTGATGTCGGTTGAGGGAGGTGTACTGTGGTTGAGTCGGAGAAGCTGCGAGGACGTGTACCGGAGAGTACCATGACCGTGTGGAGATTTGCGGAGGATGGGAATGACCACACAGAGGCCAGCAGTAAGGCTGCGAACAGCCACCACATAGCAGCTGACAAGCTGGACGTGTGTCCCGGAGACGTTCAGGCCGGCGAGCGGAGATGATCAGCCGCACAAGCTGATCACACCACACGCCGGGGCAGGCGACAATCAACGCGGGAGCAGGCCTTGTGTGGTCAAAACGGGAAAAAATCACACCGTGACAGGCGATGACCAGGCTAGGGTACAGTCCAAAAACTGAAGCAACGCCGAAAAACCACCGCAACCAGGTAGGGAAACAGCGAAACAGCAGATTAACAGATTATATCGGAGGGAGAAGCGGCAGCCAAGCGCGCCAGCGTCCTCTCCTACCTCCAATACTCAGAGGATTGTCTCTTAAAGTTGACTCAGTTGACAGAAAAACAAAAAACAGAATGTTCAAGAAAAAGAAAATACTGAATGGTATACCTGTATGATATCTACACTTTCCTAGTGCTGAGTCCTGATCAACAGAAAAGAAGACTCCGATAGTGTCATGACTAGCCCCTAAGGGGGTTGTTTTTGGAACTCTTTGGTTTTGTTTTGAACTCTTTGGTGGACATTTGGACATTTTCAGTTTCAGTTTAGTTTCATTTTGGAAAATATATTTCTTGTGTATCATGTCTCGTCTGTAAATTATGTTGTGTTTTTGTCTGGTGTCTATATGGTCTTGTGGGTTCCTGTTTTATTTTGAATTCACTGTCCTTGTGTATCTGGTCTTGTTTTACTTCCTGTCTTTGTCTTGTTTCCCTCTTTTGTAATTGTTTTCCCTGCCCTAATTGTTGTTCATGTTTTGTAACTTTTGTTTTAGTGCCTTTTTCCCCTTTATGGGTGATCTTTTGTTACTTTGTCCAGTCGCTTTGCCTTCCTCCTTCGTGAGTGATTTTCTGTTTGTTACTTTGTTAGAATAAAATATTATTATTTTGGACTACATCTGAGGGGTCGTGCATTTGGGTCCAAGTCCTTGCCTCCCATAGTCGTGACAGATAGGGTCAAGTCTTAAAGAGACAGGGTCTGGAATTCAGAATTCATGTCCTACTGGTCTCATTTGTTTGCACACCAGTAAGATCTTTCAAAAACATACACACTTTAATGAAAATCAGTGAAAGTAAAGCAGTTGGCCAGTCAATACAAATGTGTTTCTTATATGGAGCATGATGGGAAATAAGAAAGATAAGAAGAAAATCCTTAGTCCCTCAGTGGGGAAATTGCATTTAGCAAGGGCATGTTATGTTAAGCAGGGGTACAGTACAGTAAGTAAATATAAGTTAGAGGCCAATATGACCAAAACAAGATTAAATAAACACTATTCCAATAGTAGAATAACTTAGAAACTTAATTAAGAAAGATAGCTGCTGTATATATAGACATAAATATGAGATGGAAATTGTTGAGTAGTGACTATAGTACACAATAAATATAAATATTGCACATTGATATTGCACTAATAATTGAATTATTGCACGTTGATATTACACTGATAGTTGCATGGAACTGTAATCAAGTTTGTGTGTCAACAATGCTCGTTATAGAGTCTGACAGCAGCAGGAAGGAAAGATCTTCTAAATCTCTCCTTCACACAACGAGGGTGGAGCAGTCTGTCACTGAAGCTGCTCTGCAGAACTGACAGGACGTCCTGCAGGGGGTGGGACTCATGGTCCAGCATAGATGGCTGTTCTTCCTCTGCTTCTCGGTTATGCTGCTGCTCCAGCAGACTACACCGTACAGGATGGCTGAAGCCACCACAGAGTCATAGAAGGTCTTTAGGAGTGCCCCCTGCACACCAAAAGACCGCAGTCTCCTAAGGAGGAAGAGCCTGCTCTGCCCCTTCCTCTACAGTGTGTCTGTGTTGTTAGTCCAGTCCAGTTTGTGGTTTAGGTGAAATTATTGAACATGTTTACTCTTCTTACTAACCCTTGCCTGTACTTGGATGAAACCAGATGACACGTGTCTATCCAGAGGTGATTTTAGAGTCTCTTGTGAAATGTAAACAGTTTTTATTTTAAAAGATTACACTGGCATCTTTTCAAAATAAGAATATGAACATAATTAACCCTACCCTAACCCTAAAAACATGCAATTTCTTGCATATAAATTCTATAATTTAGCATTTTTAGCTTGACAGTTAAGTTTGGCAAGAGTCAAGCTTTCATTTGATAATTAAAGAAAAAATATTGTCCAAGTTCGATATTTTTATTTTTAGCCTGCTAGCTAAGCAAATAAGTCATTGCAGGTATTCAACTCAGTCACATCAGGACCAGCAGAGCAGGACACACTAAGCTGCTCTGAGCTAAATTAACAACTGTATTATACTCACCACTGTCTTGATTTCTTTTCCCCTCTTCCTCGGACGTGAGTACTAATTTCGTACCATAACATGTAAATGTCCTGATATGATAATAAAGTTCCTTGATCCTCTTTTTTCTTTCTTTTTCCGCTGCCAGAGGGAAAACTTCTCTTCATTTTCTCAATGCCACTCTCACCTGTTTTTTTTTACATAAGATGCACTGCTATTTGCTGCAAGAGAGAGAGGTTGGGGTGGGGCCCCTGTAGGGAGTCTGTGATGTCCTACCACTGTCATTGCAAACTTGTCACTGCCTTAGTGATTCAAAGGTTGGTCAGCCCTCGGGGGCCTGAGGCCCCAAGGTAGGGCAGGGCGATCAATTACGATTTCGGCTTCCCACGATTATGAAAAAAAGATAATTGACATAAAACGATCATTGTGCCGTATGCTTTGCTCCCGTGTTGCTCTTATTCTGTCCTGTGACGTAAACGTAGAAGCGCACACCACCTTTTACAGCGGTGCGCTGCACCCCACCCCCGAACATAAACAGTAGTTTAGCCCAATCAACACTGTTAGCAACCCGGGTTTCAAGAAATTGGTGACTACTTTGGACAAGCGTTACACACTGCCATCGCGTCACCATTTCAGCAGAGTTGCACTGCCTGCACTTTTTCATGAATGTCGTGAAAAAGATGCACAAGATGTTCATGCAACAAAATATTTCACCCCTACAACAGACCCGTGGTCAACCCTTAGGTAACATTATATACATTATATTGACGCGGACTTCACCCTAAAGTGTCTTTCCTGAAGACCACATGGGGCAAAACATTACCGATGGCCTAAGGCAAGTGATGGCTGCGTGGGATTTAAAGGAGGAAAACCTCGTCTGTATTATCACAGACAGTGCCTCAAACGTAGGACTGGCAGCTGAAATCAATGGCTGGACGAGGCTGCAGTGCTTCTTGCAAAGGCTCCACTTTGCCATCGGTGAGTAGGTTCTCTTTCTTTTGTTTTTGTGATTAATTAATAATTAATAACAAAAAAATGGAATGAAGATAGGCAATTACATGTGAGCTTCTCTGTCATCCCTCCATACACACAGCCAAATTACAGTCAAATCTTTCTGTTTCACAGCTAGGATAAAGTGACAGTGATCATCGTGATAATTTTTTTTGATCATCATGATAATGTGTTAATACTTATATTTTTGTAATCTTAGAGATCCAATGAAGGATCCCAGGATCACCCGTGCAATGGGCCTCTGCAAGAAACTGGTCAGCATCTTCTCCTACAGCTGGAGAAAATAGAGGGAGCTGACTGAGACACAGAAGAAGCTGTGTCTTGGTCATTTATTTATTTATTATTTGCATATATTATTTATATATTTTTTTCACTTTGTTTTAATTTATTTTTGTCAGTTTAGCTGTAATTAATTCATTGTGTTAAACAGAAAAAAACTGTTCCAAGTTCAATAAAAGCAAATTCTAAAATCAATGAATAATTGTTTTGAATAATCGTGATTTCAATATGAATCATAATAATCGTGATTATGATATTTGCCATAATCGAGTAGCCCTACCCCAAGGCCTGTTGGAAAGGCAGGCAAATGCCCTGTCTTGGCCCAGTGTGTTTTGGTCCAGATTTCTAAACATTATGAAACACATTTTGATTCCATTCATTTCCCAAGATCCTCAAGAAGCCCCTCTCTCTAAGCTGAAAGAACAGATTGGGCCAGAGCTACATGTCCCAAAAAGTTTAGAAATTGTCTCAGTCATAAAAAATGTCAAAAAATTGGACACTCTGATGGCTGTAGACACCACATCTGTAAGGTTATCTGAATGTTAAATTAAAATGATTAACACTATCTTAAAATAATCTTTTAAAAATGAAATCTCAGAGAATCTCTCTCTTTTGTAAAAAGAATGTGTATTTGCTTCTTTCAAAATTTAGACAGTCTCATTTTAAAAGATGACATGCAGAGGTGTGCGGGAAAACTGAAGTGCTGCGGTAACATATTATTTCCTGTTGCTTGCAAGTGGTAGCATGTTGTGTTGCTCTGTCCCCTCTCAGTCAATTTTCCTACTTCCTTCACTTCAGTGGCACTGTTAATTTATTCATTCACTCGTGGTGCTCAAGCACTCACAACTCTCTCTTTTAGCGACCTTCTCACCAAAAACCTACAGTTGTGTTCACGCATCTCAGTTCTGCTAGTTACTTTAGCTTATCAGCTAGCGATGGCTTCTCACTCTCTCTTGCTCAGTGTGCCTTATGTGTACTTATTCCTCTGCCTCCTTTAGTGATAATGGCAAATGTAAGTGTAGTTTATTTTCAGTGATGGTGGCGAGGCTCTGCACCAAGGAAACACAATCATTAACCTGCCCCCGTATCTGGTGCCCTCCAAGTGTAGTCCTATCCTTCCCCTGGCAGTTCCCAAGCAGCCAGGGGGCCAGGGCTGCTGGGTGACTAAGCAGAAGCCCTTGGTTTACCACCAACCTACTACTGAACATTAGATCTCTGCAGTGGTGGAATGTAATGAAGTATTTGTACTTCGTTACTGTACTTAAGTATTTTTTACGTATCTGTACTTTCTACTCCACTACATTTCTACAATGAAGAAGCACATAGAGGTAAGTAAAGCTATATGTTATGCTATATGCATAAAGCTATGCTATGGTATGTTAAGTTAATGTTCCTGACATCTGCGTACATGTTATGACATGTTTTACCGTTATTTCACGAAATGCATGTCGACATACAGATAGCATCAAAATCACACCAGTGTAGCTTCATTATTTCTTTGAAGCAGTGGTAGGATAAAACTAATTAATTAGCTATGTCAGAGAAGCTACCCACTCTGAACGGTAACGTCGGAGTGACGTCGTTTCTATATCATTTTAGGTCGTAAAATTTTGGTCTACTGAAGCGGTTGTTCTGTAATGTTTTTTCGACTTCTACCAGTGTCTATTCATCATGTTGATGACAACAATGTTAGTATTTGTCTTAAATATTACATTCATTAATAATGTCAATTCCCTGCACCTGTCTTAGATGTCCATATGACAGCGAAAAAAGTTACTTAGTCTGATGGTCAAACGTTGAACTACATATTGACGTCCAACTAGGGTCAAGGTTAGACGTCCAAATTGTCGACCTAGTTTTGTTGTGTATAGGTTGAGTATTGGTATTGGGCCTATGGACGCAATGTAGACATGGTCTGGACGTCCGCCAGACTGTCTACTGTTAAGTGGGTAGCTTGACAGATTCAGTCTTGTCCCTGAATCCCTGCAAATGTCTCAGATTAAGTTGTAAGAATTTTAGTTGTCAGTTGAATAAATTATTAACACTAACACTATGTTACTGTTGTTGTTACTATCTTTTAAAGAGAAAACACAGATCACTTCTGAAGGAGTACCTGGCTGCAACGACAGCTAAAAGGAGGGGAACATCGTCTGCTAGTGAGGGTTCTTCAATAAAGCAGCAGAAACTTGAGGACACCAAAGCCTCTCAGAAGACCATGGACCTTGTGGTGGTAAACTTTGTTGTCCAGGGTTTGCACCCTTTTGGTGTAGTAGAACAACCTGGGTTCATTAATTTAGTGCCGCATAATCACCCAAATTACACAGTCATGTCACGTACAACACTGAGAGAGAGAATAGACAAGCAGACAAAGCAAATGAAAGACACAGTGAAGAATGCAATGCAGACCGTGACATACATCGCCACAACTACAGATTGTTGGACAGCTCGTAGGCAAAGCTTCATTGGGGTTACTGCGCACTGGATTGATCCAGATAGCCTAAAAAGACAGTCTGTTGCTCTGGCTTGCAAAAGGCTGAAAGGGGCACATACTTATGACATGCTAGCCAATGCCCTGAATGACATTCACACTGAATACAACATCCGTGAAAAAATTGTTAGGACCACGACAGATAATGCCTCAAACTTTATTAAGGCTTTCAGAGTTTTTGGATGTGAAGATGAAGGAACTTCAACTGAAGGGGAGAGGGAAAATGTGAATGACAGTGAGGAGGAGGATGATCCAGAGGAGGAGACAGAGGGTGTTGAAGTTGAGGCTTTGATGGAGGAAGAAGATGAGTACTCTGAATATCAACTTCCAAAGCTTCACCGTTGTGCCTGTCATCTTCTGAATTTGATCTCAACTGCTAAAAAAGCTGAATCAAATGTTGTGTACAAGAAGATGTCTCGTGCTGCATTTGCCAAGTGCTCAGCTCTTTGGAATAAGAGTGCGCGCTCATCTACTGCTGCAGAGGTCATTGAAAGAGAGTGCAATCTGCCACTCATCCATCCAGTTGAGACCAGGTGGAACTCTCACTTCCTTGCAGTTGAGCGGATACTGAGGATATTTAGAGAAAGTGGGGAAGGAGCTATCAGAGCAGTGACCATTGCACTTAAAGTCCTTAAAGTAAGTATGGCTTGGAGCAGATGCACAGTTATGACATGGTTGGCTGTGGATTGTATGTAATATTATTGTAGGTTACTAATCATTTACACCTCATTTAACTGAACTGCAGTAGTATAGCCTATAATTATTTAGAAAACTTAGGACACAATAAGCTTATCAGTCATGTCTGTTTTATATCTCTGCTGACAGGCCACAATTTCATATTTTAACTTTTAGCAGCTGGGCATATAATTTGAAAGACAAAGATAAGAAAATCCTTTATTAGTCCCTCAAAATCGATGAATGTTTAATGACTTGTGTAATAACGGTATGTATATCTAGGTGTGTGACATATTCCTCATATCACTTGCTGATATGAGGAATAATATTATTCCTCATATCATATACAGGTATTACAGGTTCAGCCCGGCAGAATTTGCTTTCTTGACAGAATATGCATCTACTATGAACCCAGTCTCCAAGGCACTCAACATTTTACAGGGAGAGGTGGACGTCCACATGGGATGGCTGGTGCCAACTATAACCATCCTGACTGTGAAGCTGGACCGCCTCCAGAAACCTTGCAAAGGATCTGTCCTGATCCTGCCAGTTGATCCAATAATATGTTATTGTCACTAGGAGACTATAGGAAATTCCAAAGCTATAATAATTCAGATTCAGAGAACTTTATTGTCATTCCTTCTACATCAGGTACATATTAGGAACGAGATTTCGTTGCACCAGCTCAGAAGATCGCAGTAGAAAAGTTACAGAAAAATAAGTTACCATAAAAATAAGGATAAGAATAACATTAAAAAAAAGATACAAAGTTTTTACAAATAACAAAGTAAGTATTTTCAGCGAGATTGTGCATAGTGGATATATCTATATCTTTATATAGACACAGATATATCTATATCTTTCCAAATATATACTTTAAAAAAAATATGTATATATTTATTATATTTATATATACATACAGCTATTAAATATTAATATATATATACACACACACATATACATATTATAGTGATTATTATAGTAATTGCACGTGTCCATGGTGGGATAAATAAATATACATAGGAAAATATGGTCCCTGAGCAAACTATTGCACATGTAATGTGGCAGCTGTACCAGAAAAAAAGGAATTTCAATATGAAAAAGTGAAAAAGTGTGGGTCAGTGTCCTGTTGGAAGGCTACAGAGCATTCAGGAGTCTGATAGCCTGTGGTATGAAGGAGTTGTGGAACTAGGTAGTTCTGCTTCTGATGCTGCGGTACCTCTTTCCAGAGGCCAGAAGAGAAAACAGTCTGTGATGTGGGTGTGAGTTGTCTCTGATGATGTTGTGAGCCCGAGACAGACAGCGTTTGTGTCCAGTGTCCTGGACCGCAGGCAGAGAGGTCCCGATGATTTTCTCCGCTGTCCTCACCACCCTCTGGAGGTTTTTCCAGTCTGCAGCTGTGCAGCTGCCGCACCACACAGAGATACAGTTTGTGAGTACACTCTCTATGGTGCTTCTGTAGAAGGTGGTGAGGATGGGAGGGGGGAGGTGTGATCTCTTCATCCTGCGGAGGAAGTGTAAACGCTGCTGTGCTCGTTTCACCAGAGACGTGGTGTTGTCAGACCAGGTTAGTTTATTTGTTAGGTGTACACCCAAGAACTTGGTGCTCCCCACCACCTCCACAGCTGTGTTGTCAATTTGCAGTGGGGAGTGGCAGGGCTGGTTCTTCCGGAAGTCCACAATCATCTCCTTCGTTTTATCAACGTTGAGGATTAGACTGTTACTTCTGCACCAGTCCACCAGCTGCTCCACCTCCTGTCTGTACGCTCTGTCATCATTGTTTCGGATGAGGCCCACTACCGTTGTGTCATCCGCATACTTGATGATGTGGTTGGTAGTGGATCTGGAGACGCAGTCGTGGGTCATCAGAGTGAAGAGCAAAGGGCTCAGGACGCAACCCTGAGGGGAGCCAGTGCTCAGCCTGATGACCGAGGAGGTGTTCTTCCCCACCCGGACAGACTGGGGTCGGTTGGTGAGGAAGTCAAGCAGCCAGTTGCACAGGGTGGTGTTGAAACCAAGTGTCATCAGTTTGCTCACCATGTTCTGGGGGATGATTGTGTTGAATGCTGAGCTGAAATCCACAAACAGCATTCTCACATGGGTGTTTTTCTCCTCCAGATGTTGATAGCTCAGGTGGAGAGCAGAGAAGATGGCGTCCTCTGTTGAGCGGTTAGAGCGGTAAGCAAACTGACAGGGGTCGAAATTGGGAGGGAGTTTGGTGACCATGTGCTGCCTGATGAGCCTCTCGAAGCACTTCATCATGATGGGGGTGAGTGCAACGGGGCGGTAGTCATTTAAACAGGAAACTGCAGGTTTTTTTGGTACTGGCACAATTGTGGCTGTCTTGAAGCATGATGGCACAGTTCCTTGGTTCAAAGAACTGTTGAAGATGTCTGTCAGAACCGGGGCCAGCTGGTCTGCACACTCCTTGAGCAGCCGACCAGGTATGTTGTCTGGTCCTGCTGCCTTCCGGGTGTTGATGTTCTTTAAGGACCTGCGGACTGCCACTGCTTCGAGCTTCAGTGCCTGTTCATCTGGGTGGGGCTCTGCCTTCTGTGCTGGTGTCGTGTTCAGTGCCTCAAACCTGCTGAAGTGTTTGTTCAGTTCATTTAGGAAGTCAGTGTCATCCTTACAGGGCACCTGGGCTGCTCTGTAATTTGTGATGGCCCGGATACCCTTCCACATGTTCCTGGTGTTGGTGGAGTCGTGGAAACATTCCTGGATTTTCCGTCCGTGTGCGCGCTTTGCTGCCCTGATGGCTCGGTTGAGGTTGGCTCTGGCTGTTCTGAGAGCCGTCGAGTCTCCAGATTTAAAAGCATCGTTACGTGCTTTCAACATAACACGCACCTCTGTGGTCATCCAGGGTTTGTGGTTGGCCCGGGTTGTGATGTTCCTGATGATACTGACGTCCTCCATGCACTTCTGTATGTATCCTGTTACAGTTGTTGCATACTCCTCTACATTGATGTGCTGGTCTATTGTTGCTGCTGCTCTGAACATGTCCCAGTCTGTGCTTTCAAAGCAGTCCTGTAGAGCTTCCATGGCTCCTTCTGGCCAGACCCTCACCTGCTTCACCGACGGTTTCTCTCTAATCAGCAGGGGCCTATATGCTGGAATAAGCCTGACGGAGAGGTGGTCGGAGGAGCCGAGGTGGGGGTGGGGTACTGCTCTGAATGCCTCTTTGATGTTACTGTAGGCAAGGTCCAGTGTATTTCTCCCTCTGGTTGCAAAATTCACATATTGGTGGAAATTAGGGAGAACAGTTTTCATGTTGGCCTGATTAAAGTCCCCAGCAATGATGAAAACTCCCTCAGGGTGTGTGTTTTGCAAGTTGCTGATGGAGCAATAGAGAATGTTTAGAGCCTCTCTGGTGTTAGCGCTGGGGGGGATATAAACAGCTGTGAGGTAGACATTGCTAAATTCCCGGGGCAGGTAAAACGGACGGCATTTCACAGTCAGAAACTCTACATCCTGAGAGCAGTGACTGGATATGGCAGTACCGTTGTTGCACCATCTGTTGTTGGTATAGATGCATACACCACCACCGCGGGATTTGCCAGTCAGCTCACGGCTCCTGTCCAGCCGGAAAACAGTTAGCCCCTCCATGCTAACGGCCGCGTCTGGAACGGATGGTTGTAACCACGTCTCCGTCAGAAAAATGGCGCTACACTCTCGCACCTCCCTTCTTGTTGTGAGGTCCAGTTGTAAGTAGTCCAGTTTTGTTTCGAGGGAGCGTACGTTGGCGAACAGGATGGACGGTAGCGGGGTCCTGCACGGGTTAGCCTTTAGCTTGGCTTTTAGCCCCCCTCGGCAGCCCCGCTTCTGTTTCCTATAGCGCCGCTTGTGTCTCCTCCAGCAGTGGCCGGTGTGTGTGGTTGGTCTCGCTGCTGCGTAGGCTGCTGGGGCGTCCCGCCGTAGCGGTCCGTGGTTGCGACGTAGCAGTCCGTAGTTGCGAAGACGCTCCGTTGCTGCGGCATCTACACTACCATATTTACTGTACAGTTGTAATTCTAGTAACGACTTACGTTCATACGTTAGTCTGTTTGTCGCAGGCTGAAGGTTACGCTGAAAATACGTAGAAAGAGCAGAAAAAATAGGATCACTATCGCGAGCCGGTACAGCCGCTGCTGAGCAGAGCGCCGCCATCTTGAAAAAAATTATGGTTTTTACAAGGTTAGAGAGAAGTACAGTAGTCTTCATATAGGCTTAATGATTCCTGTATTTTGTGTTTGGGTTATTCTTGTGTAGGTATGGACTACATCAAGAAACACATGGAGCAGGACCCAGCCTCATCATTAGGTAGCCATTCCGGGTCAGAGGAGGAGGACTTCTTTGGCCTTATGAAGGGACATGTCCAAGAAACCACAAAACAGCTGGATGCCTACCTGGCAAACTCGGCTACCTCCATGAACAATCTAAAGTCAGTGCCCACAGTTTTAAATTTGTCTCTCAAGCTCAACACACCATTGCCTGCGTCTGCAGCATGTGAACGACTGTTTAGTACAGCAGGGCACATTTTTTCTGCGAAAAGAGGCAGGCTCGGGTCAAAAAACTTCGAGAACCAACTCCTGTTGAAATTGAACAAAAAGCACTGGTAATCCTGTGCTGATAAGGGCACCAAATGACACTCCCATGTTCTTGAGAGAGCCATTTCCCCCCTCTGACCTTTGATTACCTGGCCAGTGGTAAAGTTTTCATTTTGAGGTCCTTCATTTTAAGGATCTTATTCTAAGATCTGCCTTTTGTATTGGCTGAGTGTTGAGTTATACATTATTGGGTGTTTTTTGCAATCAATAGATCATAAAGCTTTCATTGACTAGAGAGAGCCATGACCCGGCCAGCGGTCAAATTTTCATTTCAAGGTCTTTCATTGTTTCTCATCCTAAGATCTACTTTTTGTATTGAGTGTTGTATTACAATTTTTTTTTTTTTTTGCTTTTTTGCAATTATTGGAACATAAACTGTATGTGTTGTACCTGTATGTATTGGCTGATTTTACAATTAGACTACATTTGTTTTTCATGCAGGCTAGGGTAAAGGACTTTGGAAGGCAACTCTTGTTAAACAGAATGTACTGTTCATACAAAGTTCATAGGGCTCAGAATAGCACTGATACCTGTACTGCCATATTCTTGAGAGTGCCACCCCACCACTGGTGTTTGGTTGCTGTTGTGTTTTTCTTTTACTGCTCTTAACAGTCTTAACTGGTTTAGCTTTATGGTAAATTAGTGAGTAATACCTAGTAGATAACTTGTCATTCACAGAATTATAAGTTAGAGCATGTACAGTATTACAGAGAGCATGCACAATAAGTACACCAACCTTTCCAATACACATATATTGTATAGTTGCTTGTGAGTAGTGACATCGGCAGAGGCATAAATGAGTATATCTACATTGTTTATCAAAATGGCACAGCCCAGACACTGAGACAACCCACTGCGTGAGTACTTTTACTTTAAAAAAATACTTTAAAGTCAATTTAAAAGTAAGTACTTAGTACCTTTACTTAAGTAAGATTCTTGATGTAGTACTTTCACTTGAGTAAATTTCTTGTGGGATATTTGTACTTTTACTTAAGTACTAAGCTTCAGTACTTCCTCCACCACTGGATCTCTGTCATCCAAATCTGTGTTAGTGAATTTTTTAATTTCCTATTATCAGTTTGATTTATGCTGTCTCACTGAAACCCAGCTATGTCATGTTGATTATGTCAGTCTACATGAATCCACTCCTCCCAGTCACTTTAATGCTTACATTCCTTGAGGATCTGGCCGAGGAGGTGGAGTGGCGGTCATTTTCATCTCTAGTCTTTTAATCATCCCTAAACCTAAACTCCATTATAACTCATTTGAAAGCCTTGTTCTTAATTTTTCTCACCCAACCTGGAAAACATTACCAGTAATATTATTTGTTATAGTGCACCACTCTCCTGGACCATACTCTGAGTTTCTGTCTGAACTCTCTGAGTTTTTATCAAGTTTAGTTTTCAGTACAGGTGAAATTATTGTAGGTGATAACAATGACAGACACATCTGAAAAAGACTCAGGTGGAGAAAGACAGCACACTACAATAACAAGAATTACTACTCCACATATGACACAAAAATCAGCAACATAAAGGCTCAACCATTCAAACTTAGCAGCTGGTCCCCTGGACTTGATATTGATCTCAAATGGTCTATGTGCCCAGCACTCTACCCTTGTGTCCTTGACAGGTAGAACAAGATATTTAGCAGTCTAACAGTCATGAAATATGATGAATGTAGGACGGCCAGTTGTATCATCCTCAACCAAGAGTTCAGCTGTCTCTGGAAATGGAGGTATAAGAGAGTCCATCCAAGCAAATCTGCATCTTTAGAGCTTCTGTTGTAATAAAAATATCTCTGAAAAATCAAAAGCAAAATACAATAACTTTAATGTAAGGGGAGCCATGTGGTTGTAGCCGAAGGACCTTCTCCCTCCCTGCCACTACATGGCACTGTGCCAACTGTTGGCACATGGAGTTGTGGGAGGCGCGTTGCGCCCCTATATATGCAGGTGTGCCCATACCTCGGTTGCTCCTCCCGTTCCGCTCATCCCCCGTGGTGGCTGTGGACTGGCGTGGCAGCGCGTTTTGTTGGCGTGGCTGTGACTTCGTTCAGTCGGACGCAATAGTTGTTGTTTGTGGCGGCCGTCGAGGCACCTGTTTCTACGCATTCGGCACACCTGGTTGCTGGCACTGTGGGAGACGGATTGTGCCGCTGGATTGCTTCCGGGTCCATTCGCGTGCCTGTTCGCGTGGTCGAGCCGTGGCCTTTGAGGTCCAAGCCCTTTAATTCCTCGCGTAATCGCGCCGTACAGCCAGGCGAGAGTGTGTCCTGGCATTGCTTGGCCTGCCACTGGCTGCCACTCCTGGGAGGCACTGCTGTTCTGTTCTGTTCTGTTCTGTTCTGTTTTACGCTGTTCCGCTTTACTCTGTTCTGTTTTGTGCCGACTGCTGCTCCTGGCACACTGCCGTTCTTTTGTGCGGTCCTGCTCGGCGGTGTGCTGACCGTCAACGGGTCCTGAGCCGCCTACTCTACCGAGACCTCCACAATATTTTAAACCATTATTTCTCTGTTTCTTTTCTTACATTAGTTTCCCGGAGTTATTTGGTTTGTAGTTCTTTGTTTTGTTGTATTTTGTTTTCTTTGTTTTTTGAGGTTTATTTGAAATTGGGTTTCTTTTTTTTTATTCATTTAGTCAGCACGATGTGCGAAGCACTTGGCCTGTTTTAACTCTCCTTTCTTTTAAGCAGGTGCTGAGGGCCTGAGGCGGCAGCTGATCCCTGGTGGTGGTGTTCTTCACGATTCTTTTTTTTGTTGGTGTGCGGTGTCACGGGTGACTATTTTTGTGGACCTTCGCCTTCTTTGATTTTCTCTGCCGCCATGGTAAGCCCTCGCCCTATTTGCACTCTTAGGCCCAAGTGCTAGTTTTTATGGTGGCTACGCCTTAGTGTCTGACTTGTAATTTTCTTTTTGATATTTCAGTTGTGTTAATTACTTGTGTTAAATAAAGTCAGTTTCTTTTAAACCCTCCTACACTGTCTCTAGCCCAATTGGTATTAAAGAACCTGTAACACGCAGTATAGCTTAGTTATTTCCTGGGGTGAAATTCCCCAGGTGGCGTTGTCGCAATACCTTTTTTCTTTCTTAAGCCTCCGCTCCCGCCACATGGTGTTGAACCTATCGCACACAGATGTGAGGAGTTTAAACTTCAGTTTCCAAAGTGGAAAATTGTGGTGGCTGACGTACTGCTGTAAGTCTATTGTGTCATTTCCAGTTGCTGGTAGCGTCTTTTGCTTGCTCTGTGTCTACCCAGTTAATTCCTCTGCTTTCTGTATTACAGGGCTAATTACCCACTGTACAGTTAAACATACACTAGTTGTGCTCAAGCACTGATAGCTCTCTCCCTCTTGTAGCAACTGTCTTTCTAGTCCCACAGTTGTTTACATGCAGCTCCCTCTCATTTTCCTGTTTTCTCTTGCCTAGTCTGTCTTATGTTTAGTTATTCCTCTGCCTCCTTTAGTGATAATGGTAAATGTAATCAATTTAGTTTATTTTCTATACTGCAAGCTGGAGACTGAGTGCATTGAAAGTATGGCTTTGCACCATGGGGGACCCAAACTGCTGTAGTTAGCCGCCCCACCCCAAGCAGCTTCCAAGCAGTGGGGAAGCCAGGGCAGCTGACTGTTGGTAATAAGCCCTACACAGAAAGCCACGGTTCACCACCAACCTGCTCACGTTTCAAGCACATTCTCCCCACTCAGTGCCACACCTCAGCCATAAATTGCCCACCCGGGGACAAATAAAGTTCTCTGAATCTGAATGAACATGAATCTGAATGATGTATGTAGGTGTGAGTGTGGTGGTTGTCTGTCTTTGTGTCTTGGCCCTGAGAATGACTGGCAGTCAGTCCAGGGTGTACCTCGCCTCTCGATTGTTACTATAACATTGTGTTATAACTTGGGATGGTAAAATGTTATGGATGTCAAATCTATTATCAGTTCTGCTTATTGATCTGAATCTTCAATGACTGACTTATCGATTCCTGATTTATGTGAGAAAAACCTCCAAAAATCAGCCAGTTAGAATCAGACAGGAGGAGGCCTGCTGACCTGATAGAAGGTCAACAGGTTGCAATATCTCAATTCATATAACTAACTGTGTTTACATGGACATCTTTTTTCAATACAATTTTAATCATTCTAATTATAAAAAAAGTTGTCCATGAAAACAGGATTATTGATAGAAAATGTAGTAGCTAGCTCGCTAGAGCAGTTCACTACCGATTCTCAACTTCAACTGATTCCCATCTCTAGTTATCACGCCAGCTAAAACAATTATTATGCTTAATAGCACAAGCACAAGTTCTTCAATGTTTCATGTTACGATAGCTTATTCCCTTGCATCAATCTGCATTCACCATGTGGGATTAGCAAAACTATCCAAACCACACTGACATGTGTTGATAAAGTTGGCTAGACTAGCCGATATAGCTAATAGAGCTAACTAGCTAAAAAACAATTTGTGTTTGTGCTTGCTTGATGGTTTAGCAAATTCAGCCAGGTAAAATAAGTCAACAAATAAGTTAGCCAGCAAACGTGAATTTAGAACTGTGGACTTGTAATGTTACTGTAACAGTTAGCTTAACGTTACCTGAACTGCTGTGGCCAGCTCCTTCCCCGTCTTCAATAGTCGAAGGTCGCTTGGAACACTTAGCTCTTGTTCCGACGTACATGTTCCAGCCTCAGAATGTCTAACAGACCGCATTGCCAGGTGGGAAATGTTAAAATATTGATGGAAAGTATACATGAGTCATAAGCAACAGCAGAAATGTGTAGTCTCTGCTCTCGCTGCCTGTGCTGGCTAAAAGGGGTGCTGCGTTCAGGGACACAATGAACATTTCTAAAGCACTAATCTAAAATATATTATCAAAGGAAGAAAATATGCATGTTAGAAACTATTTAGTGTGATGTTTAGATGTTGCATCTTTCCTCTGCGCTGTAGATGTGATTTCCCACAACATGGGAAGGCATCAATTGACGCATATACAAGCTGTAGTTACTAATACAAAGTGTCACACAATGATCAAATTAACTTACATTATGGGACTTCTGACAACACTGATCGTATATAGTACAAAGGGCACAATTATTCTACAAAATATGGTAATTGTGCATGATTAGGTTGATTTAAGCCATGATTTTATCTTAGATTTAAAACCAGTAAGGGTGCTTATCTCTCTGATCTCGCTTGGTACTGAGTTATTAGTGGCTTTGACAGAAAAAGCAGATCTGCCAAGCTCAGTATGCCTGTGCTGTACTGCACAGTGAACTCTGCTGGTTGTCCTGGTTGTTCTTCTGTTATCTGGGGGAGCAGCCAAATAATCAACTATTCTGTACACTAAACTAACATTGGCAAGATACACAAAATTATCAGAAGTTTATGCTTTTGAATGATATTACAATGATTATAACTTGATGGCTTTTTGTCTAGTACCTTGAGGGTTTGCTTATAAAGTGTTTGCAATTAAGTAAGTGTTGTTTTTCCAGATTGTGACCAGCTTGAGTATGCTTGAGCGCATATATAGTTTGGCGGCATCTAGGGGGAGCTAATGTCGGATATTTTTGACGTTTTTTGAATTAAATTTGACAGTGTTACACACCTGCTTTATGTGTTTCAAGGCAGGACCTTGAAAGCCAGGTGGAAATTTTGGCCATCGCTGCTGTTAATTTGGCTGCTACGTCACATCTGTCTCTTCCATATGGAAGGATAACCGTGTCATCCGCGTACATTTGAGTTTCAACTTCAGGACATGCAAGTGGTAGGTCATTAACATATAAACTAAATAATAAAGGGCCTAAAATTGAGCCTTGTGGAACACCAACAGAGTAGTCAGTGAATGATGACATCTTATTCCCAGCTCTGGTGCATTGTCTTCTCATAGTGAGATAGGATTCCATCCATTTCGTTACATCATCAAAAAAGTTAAAATTTGATAACTTTGAAAGAAGAACATTATGGTTTACTGTATCAAATGCTTTTTTCAAATCCAAAAAGACAGCTCCTGCAGCACTCCCACTGTCTAGTGTTGATTTAGTTTTTTCAATAAAATAACAGGTAGCCATTTCAGTTGAATGGTTTGCCATTGCATGGGATGTAAAAGGGCTTGTCCAGAACTTAGAAAGACAGTTGTTCAGTTCAGGACATTCAAAGGTTTGGTCTCTTTGTGAAGATAACACTCTAAAGTTTTTATTTCAGCAGTCTGATGTACTGTAATTGTAACTGGTATGGAGTAAGAGAATATTAAACAGAAAAAAATTTTTTTTTCCTTGCCTGGATTTTGTTTTGTAAAATTGCATCTTTCTAATAACCTGGGCTTGTAGGTTTGGATTAGATGATAACACATTTCTGTAGACTGAAGTCCTACCCATTCCATGTTAAAATTTCATAGTAATTGTACAAAAAATGACTGTTTTGCACAGGTTTTTCAGTGGGTGTGTCCAGGCGTTCTCAAGCGCTATCCAAAATGGCCACTTTGGATAGCTCTTGGGCACGCCAGGTGCCAAGTGTATAACTTCTGAATGCTTCAACATACAGACATCAATGAAGGCTCTAATGAAAGGTGACACTTAGAGGAATCATATTCCATATTGGTTCCTCTAATATATTCATATTCATATTCACAATTAGTAGTACAGAAATAAAGTTATGGAAGAAAAAACACATTAAATGCTCATTATTCTATTGAAACTAAACATGTGCATTATAAGAAATGAGTCAGAAAAAGTGCTAGACGGTCAGAAATCAACACCTTTATGTGAATGAAACACACACAAACTATTCACAGCAAACTGTTTACATATTTACAATTTCACCTTCCTAAGTCTGGCCGCCTGGTTAGCTCAGTTGGCAGAACATGAGACTCAATCTCTCAGGGTCGTGGGTTTGAGCGCCACTCTGGGCGGCACCACCTCCACCTCACCAGGTAGTGAGCCCACCGTAGAATTTCGGTTGTGGACTGGATGGCCACAACCTGGGCCTGGACCCAGATAAGCGGCAGATGATGACATCATCACGTTATTCTCAGCATGCCATGCAGTAAAGTAAAAGACTTGGCTCATTTAATCAACTGATCTCAGTCTTCAGACAGTTGATTGGTCAAACTGTGTGCTCTTGATTGCTGGGAACAAAAACCTACAGCCACATGGCCCTTTGTGGAACAGTTTGGACACCTCTGAGATAGACGCTCTCTCCTGTTTTTTAGTGATGTGTCGGTCGCAACCGAAAATGGCTCTTTGAAGTGAACGACGGCAGCCACAGCCGCTTTGTTTTTGTTTTTTTCGTTCACGTGATTGGTCAACTACCTGACGTGAGGCGTGTCCGCACTGAGCCGGGGGGGAGTGGGGGTTACAGACACAGGAGAGAAACAGAGAGACAACAGCCCCTAAAGAGACAGCATGCTGGGAAGGTGACAAAATGAGTAGTTACATTATTTTGTTAGTAAATTAATTTAACAAAAAAAATCTGCGGAGCCCTTTGGAAGCCGAAAGAACCGGCATTTTTTAGTGAGCCGAGCTAAAATAAGAAAGTCACTACTGTTTTTACACACTTACGCACGACTAGCTGACATCCAGTATATTTGTTTACCCAAAGTCTTGTAGCCCCTCCTCCTTCTGCAATCCCAACATGTGACACGTCCCCGTGACTGGAATTTATAGGCGAAAACGACAAGCGTAAGAGTAGGGGGTGTATTTTCACGTGATAGAGTCGCTCATTGGCTATTTCTGGTTGTGGGGGGGGGGGGGGGGTATAGATCTTCCTGGATGGTCAAATGAGGTGTCAATCAAAAGCAGAGGGCAGGGACTACAAACCAAGCTCCATGGGATCAACTTTCAACGCAAAACTAAGGCGACAAAACGTAGAAACGAAGGAGTAATAGTGTGATGTGTCGGGCCGTCGAAACGTTAAGGGGTTAAGGTTGTCATTGTGGGTATCTACATGAATATTAATGTCACCCACTATAATTGCTTTGTCCGTAGTAAGCACTAAATTAGATAAAAATTGAGTGAATTCAGACAAAAACTCTGAGTAAGCAGCAGGTGGACGATACAGCACAGCAAATAGGAAAGGTTTTTCTGTCTTCCAATTTGGATGTGAGAGGCTGAGGATAAGGCTTTCAAATGTGCTATAATTTGGCTTAGGTCTAGGATTAATTAATAAACTTGAGTGGTAGATTGCTGCCACTCCTCCTCGGCCTGTGCCTTGAGGAATGTGATAATATGACTAGCAGGGGTTGACTCATTTAGACTGACATACTCTCCCTCCTGCAGGCAGGTCTCAGTAAGACAGAATAAATCAATCTGCTGTTCCATTATCAAATCATTTACTAACAGAGATTTAGACAAGAGAGATCTAATGTTTAATAGCCCACATCTAATTGTGGTGTTTTTAGGTTCAGATACTTTGTAGTATTAATTTTTTTGAGGTTTTTATGAATAACACCTCTTGCATTTTTTGGTTTATACACTTTTTGTTGACAGGCAGCAGAAAGTCTCTATAGGATAAAGGGAACTGTTGGAATGGTATGAATGGTAAGAATCATGCGTGGGTGACAGCTCTAGAGAAACTGCAGAGAAGTGTGTAGGACTCCAACTCTGCCTCCTGGTCTTAACTCTGGGTTGTCATGACTTTGGTTGTCTAATAAAATCTGCCATATTTCTAGATATGAGAGTTCTACCATCCAAAGTGGGATGGATGCCATCTCTCCTAATCAGACCAGGTTTTCCCCAAAAAGTTTTCCAGTTGTCAATGAAGGCCACGTCGTTTGCTGGACACCACCTAGACAGCCAGCAACGGAATGATGACATGCAGCTAAACATGTCATCACTGGTCAAATCGGGCAGGGATCCAGAGAAAACTATGGAGTCCAACATTGTTTCAGCATACACGCTGATTCCACATTAATTTTAGTGACCTCCGATTGGCGTAATCGGGTGTCATTACCGCCGACGTGAATAACAATCTTACCAAATCTACGTTTATCCTTAGCCAGCAGTTTTAAATATGATTCAATGTCGCCCGCTCTGGCCCCAGGAATGCATTTAACTATGGTTGCTGGCGTCTCTAACTTCACATTTTACAAAATGGAGCAGGCAATAACCAGAGTTTTTTCCTCAGCGGGTGTGTCGTGTGTTGGGGAAAATCTGTTTGAAACGTGAAGCGGTTGAACCACGGGCCTTTGTTTCAGGCTATGTTTCCTTTGGACTGCCACCCAGCCGCCCTGGTGGGGAACGACTAATAGGAGCTAAAGTAGGACAGCTAGCTGTGGCTAATCTAGGCTGGTCCACAACAGCTACGGGGGACTGACTAGCTAGCGCAGCTACAGGGTGGTTATCTATGGTGCGGAGCCTCGCCTCTACTTCCCTCAGCCTCGCCTCCTATCCTAGAAAAATGCTACATTTATTACACATACCATTATCGCTAACAGAGGCAGGGGAGTAACTCAACATCTCACACACCATGCAAGAGAGAGGAGAGAAAGCAGGAGAAAGAGAAGCCATTGCTAACAGCTAAGCTAGCAGACCAGAGATAGAGCGGTTAGAGTGTAGTGTTAAATCCCGAGGCACCCATGCACAACAGATGTTTAACTAAAGCAATATACGTGTGCAAGAATTCAGAGATTGACCACAGAACATGGCAAAGTTAGTGTTGATTAATAAACACACTCGTAACACCACAGTGCAGAAGCAGCAAACAGGAAGTGACACAATACGTTACCGCGACCTTGCCTTCCTTCCTGTCCTTCACCTTCCTGGAAACCCTCATCACCCAGGACCTCAAGTGGGAGAAGAACATCAGCTCCCTCACCAAAAAAGCCCAGCAGAAAATGTACTTCCTCTGGCAGCTGAAGAAGTTCAACCTGCTGAGGGCAATGATGGTGCACTTCTACACCTCCATCATTGAGTCCATCCTCACCTCCTCCATCACCATCTGGTACATTGCTGCCACTGCCAAGGACAAAGGAAAGCTGCAGCGTATCATCCACTCTGCTGAGAAGGTGATTGGCTGCAATCTGCCATCTCCAGGACCTGTATGCCTCCAGGACCCTGAGGCATGCAGGTAAGATTGCAGCTGATCCCTCCCACCCTGGACACAAACTCTTTGAGACACTTCCCTCTGGCAGGAGGCTGCGGTCCATCAGGACCAAAACCTCACGCCACAGGAACAGTTTCTTTCCCTCAGGAGCCACCCTCATCAACACAGCTCCCCACCCCCCTCTGACTCTGTTACATTAACATAATTCAAAACTCTGTATGCGTTATATTAACGCTCCTGTGGACATTACTGCAATGTTCCTCTTTTTTTTTTGCACTACATCACACTTTACCTCAATGATCATACTTTGTGTTTTTGTGTTTTGTACATTATTGTAGATTTGCACATTATTTGTACAGATTGTCCTTCTCTTAGTACTTTCTTTCTTTCTTTTTTATCCTTCTCTTAATACTTTTTCTTTCTTTCTTTTTTATTTTATATTTTTATTATCTTCTGTTTTTGCACCAACACCATGGCAAATTCCTTGTATGTGTAACATACCTGGCAATAAAGTTTTTGATTCTGATTCTGAAAGAAAAGCACAATAAGGTACAAAAAAATTGCTGTAAAATAAGGATAAAATAAATGAAGTACAAATTATTTACAACCTACGTTATTTACAATGTAAGTAAGTCTTTTTCAGCGAAACTGTGCATACCTGTTAGTGAAAGGTTGGTAGCGAACATAGTGAAGTAAGTAATATAATATATATATATACCATACTATTTTCTATGGCGTTAAAATATACATAAACATATGCACACATTCATCTATATCTAGATCTAGATATTTATATACATAAATTATATAAAAAAGAAGGTTTTATAGGATTATATATTCATGTAATTATTATTTTAGTATAAAATTATAAATAGTTATTGTTATGGTATTCTGTATATACAGAATGTACAGAATATATATATACACTACTCACAATAAGTAAGGGATATTCAGGGAGACTCAGTGGATGTCATGCATACAGTGTTTGTTTCACTTTTTGATTTTTGGGATAGGGAGGCAATTGTATTGGCGTGATAGACACACCTCATTTTGTCTTTTCCATGTAATGGTCTCACTGTGTACAGTATGCCTTACATATTGGGGTAAATACCAAAAAATACTAAAAGACAACCCTTTTCAATATGGCATCTATTTCAACATTCTGTGGGTATAAAAAGCTGGTATTGTCAGTAAGTCATTCCAAGTTCATCATTCAAACAGCCATGAACGCACGACGCACGACATAGTGTGCCTTCAGGTCGGTGGCAGGCAGTCAGATGTTGCTCGTGAACTTGGTGTGTCTCAAAGTGTCAACAGCAGACTTGCATCAAGACACAGAACTACTGGCAGAGTTTGTGACAGACCCAGGAGTGGAGCCCCATGAGTGACAGACCAAAACGATGACCAGTACCTAAGGACCTATGCACTCAGACATTGTTATGCAACTGCCACACAGCTGCAGGCCCGCTTACGAGATGTGAGGGGTACTAGGGTTTCACAGACAAACCATTTGCAACCGACTCCACCGCATTGGCTTGAATGCCAGGCGACCGTTGCAGGTGACTCCACTGACACCAAGACACCGCCGTGAACGTTTGCAGTGGGCACAAGACAATGCAGCAGTGGTCTACCGTCCTGTTCACTGATGAGTGATGAGTGATAAGGTCACCTTGCACAGAAATGATGGTTGTCAGTGTTGCTGGAGAAGACGAGGTGAGCAATACGCCGAGGTCAACATGGTCCCCAGGGTTCGCTTTGGTGGAGGAGGTGCAACAGTCTGGGCAGGCATCACCAGTCAGCACAAAACAGATTTGGTTATTCTCTCTCTCTCAAATTGAATCAAAGGCAACTGGACTTGTATTTGTCTGGGAAGACGTTTCGCCTCTTATCCAAGGGGCTTCATCAGTTCGTATGCATCGCTCTGACCAGTGCCAGTGTCAGACTAGTGCGGACTAGAAAGACCGTTTCTACAGTTTCTTTACGGGTTGGCGAACAAGATGGCGGCGCACACAGTTGCAGTGGCTCAGTGTTTCACCGGTCGATGCGTTGTATGGCTGTTTTTGTACATGTTTCTGTGTACGTTTTTGTGTACGATATGTTGGGCGAATAACATCTACAGCCGGCATGATCTCCTTAAGATCGGAGTATGTTACGAACGGCGCGTAACAAGCGAGTTTCTCCACACACACAAGATTCCGGTGGAGTTAGCGAGGAGCCCCGGCTCCCCATGGATTGCCATCCCAGCAGGGAGGAGGCGCAGGCGGCGCAGAGAAAGGAGGCAAAAGCGAGGCTGCAGGGCCGGCGAACTAGCCAGGCTACGGAGGCAGCCACTCAAACCACCGCTTCCCAGCCTGTTTCTCACGAACGCCAGATCCCTCGCGAACAAAATGGATGAATTGAGGCTACAGACTGCAGCGAACAACACCGTGAAGGATGCGTGCATTCTGCTTATCATGGAGATCTGGCTTCACACATCCATCCCGGATTCTGCCATTGAGCTAGCAGGCTACACCACGCAGCGCCATGACAGAACAGTAGACTCCGGTAAGAGCAGAGGAGGGGGGCTCTGTGTTTACGTGAACAACAGCTGGTGCACCAACACAGTGACGGTAGATAGTCATTGCTCTCCAGATTTAGAGTATCTGACTGTTAAATGCAGGCCCATTTATCTACCAAGGGAGTTCACTGTGATCATGATTACGGCTGTTTATATTCCACCGGATGCCAATGCTAGCTCAGCTATCGGACTTTTGCATGCCAGCATTACCAACAAGCAGAGTATGTATCCTGATGCTGTGAATATCATAGCAGGGGATTTTAATCATGCAGACTTAAAGGCAGTACTCCCTAAATTCCACCAGCATGTTCATTGTGCTACAAGGGGAAATAACACCCTAGACAAGGTATACTCTAACATCAAACTGGGCTACAGGGCCAGACCACTACCACACCTGGGCCAGTCCGACCACTTGTCTTTGTTTTTAATCCCCGCATATGCCCCCCTCAGAAAAACTGCTCCCACCATCACAAAGACTGTTGCCACATGGCCTGAGGGTGCCTCCCAAAGGCTGCAGGACTGCTTTGAGAGGACCAACTGGGGGGTCTTTGAACATCAGGACCTGGAGGTATTCACAGATAGTGTTCTGTGTTACATTAAGAACTGCATAGACACTGTCACAGTGGACAAACGCATCCGGGTCTACCCCAACCAGAAGCGCTGGATGACACGGGGTGTCCAGCAGCTGTTGAAAGAGAGGAATACTGCATGGAGGTCCGGCAACAAAGGCCTCTACAGCACAGCCCGAGCCAACCTGAAGAGGGGCATCAGAGAGGCTAAGGCAGACTACAGGAGGAGGATAGAGGACAATTTGAGCAGTAACAACAACAGGCAGGTGTGGCAGGGAGTTCAGCATCTGACCAACTACAGGACTAACCTTGGAGCTGCTGGAGGTGATCCTGCGCTGGCAGAGGAGCTGAACATCTTCTTTGCCCGCTTCGAGGTCAAAGCACCAGAGTCAGCACCACTGCACCACGTGGTCCACAGTAGCAGAGACCTCAAAATCGAAGAGCATGAGGTGAGGCGTACGCTACGGGCCGTCAACCCAAGAAAGGCAGCTGGTCCTGATGGCATCCCGGGACGCGTGCTGAAGGACTGTGCAGATCAGCTGGCTGGAATCCTCACAAAGATCTTCAACCAGTCCCTGGCACAATCCACTGTCCCACCCTGCCTGAAATCCTCAACTATAGTCCCCCTGCCCAAGAAACACCACATTTCTAGCCTCAATGACTACCGACCAGTGGCACTCACTCCAGTGGTGATGAAGTGCTTTGAAAAACTGGTCCGTAGTCACATCACAGCAGCCCTACCCCACAGCCTTGACCCCCACCAGTTCGCCTACAGAGCAAACCGGTCCACAGAGGACGCCATAGCCACAGCACTCCACACTGCACTATCACACCTGGAGCAGCAAGGGAGCTATGTGCGGATGCTCTTTGTAGATTACAGCTCTGCATTCAACACCATCCTCCCTCACAAGCTAGTGGTCAAACTGGGGGACCTGGGGCTTCCACACTCAATCTGCATGTGGATAGATAGCTTCCTCTCTGACCGCAGACAGAGGGTCAGAGTGGGCCACCACACATCCACAGCCCTAAGCCTCAGTACTGGCTCTCCCCAGGGCTGTGTGCTGAGTCCCTTGCTCTACTCCCTCTACACACACGACTGCTCCCCTGTTCATCACAGCAACAAAATGGTGAAATTTGCAGATGACACTACATTGGTGGGACTCATCTCCGGGGGGCGGGGGGGGGGTCTGCCTACAGAGATGAGGTGGAGCGACTGTCAACATGGAGCAGGGCAAACAACCTGCTCCTAAACACCTCAAAAACCAAAGAGCTCATCATAGACTTCAGGAGAAAGAAAACAGAGATCACACCTTTAGCCATCAATGGGGACTGTGTGGAGAGGGTGGCAGACTTCCGCTTCCTGGGTGTCCACATGGAGGAGAGTCTATCCTGGAGCGTGAACACCTCCTTTTATCGTGCCTCCATTGAGAGCGTACTAACATACTGCATGTGTGTATGGTACACCAGCTGCACAGCAGCTCAGAGGAAAGCACTCCAGAGGGTCATCAACACTGCCCAAAAGATAGTCGGCTGCCCTCTCCCCACACTGGAAGAACTACACAGTTCTCGCTGTTTGAAAAAAGCACAGAACATTATAAAGGACACCCACCATCCCGGTCACTTCCTGTTTGAACTATTGCCTTCAGGCAGAAGGTACAGGTCAATAAATGCAAGGACAAACAGACTCAAACACAGTTTC
This sequence comes from Toxotes jaculatrix, assembly GCF_017976425.1. Taxonomy (NCBI): domain Eukaryota; kingdom Metazoa; phylum Chordata; class Actinopteri; family Toxotidae; genus Toxotes; species Toxotes jaculatrix. The sequence continues at coordinate 335,906 of NC_054394.1, read as the reverse complement.
TATCCAACCGCAATAACAACCCTTAATACTACAAAAAAATAATATGCAATACTCTGTTTTTAGGCAATGATTTGGTGTGTATGACTGCGTGTGTATGTCTGTTATGTATGCTGCTAATGTTACTATAAGTTCTATATGTTTTATTTATTTATTCTTTTAATTTTTTTTTTTTATGCACTGACTGGAGAGCACTTTAAATTTCGTTGTACCTGTGACAATGACAATAAAGATCTATTCTATTCTATTTTACAATACAAAATGTAAAATTTATGAATTTACAGTGTCCTTGCTGAAAGGCTACAGAGCATTTAAGAGTCTGATAGCCTGTGGGATGAAAGAGTTGTGGAACCTGGTTGTTCTGCCTCTGATGCTGCGGTACTTCTTTCCCGAGGCCAGAAGGGAGAACAGTCTGTGATGTGGGTGTGAGTTGTCTCAGGTGATGTTGTGAGCCCCAGACAGGCAGCATTTGTGTCCAGTGACCTGGACCGAAGGAAGAGAGGTTCCGCTAATCTGTAATCTGTAACAAGATAATAGTACATAATCTCAATGAAAAAATGGCCAACAGGTCCAGAAGCAGGTTCCTCCAACAAATGCTCCATCCCTTTCAACAGCACATTATAAGAACGATCCGCAAGTTGAAATAAAGACAAAAAAAATAAAGTGGCAAAAGAAGATCCAAATGGCAATGAGCTAAACTGTGGTGGGCTCCAATGTCCAGCACCTTAACTTATGAGCACACTGAGGCATCTTTATGTAAATTGTTAGGACCTTTGGGGACAGTTTGTTACCATCTAAGGTCATCAACACTTTCTGGAAGAACTCAGTTGGGAACTTGAGTTCCTGGGGATAGCTCAAGTTGAGTGTGTAGCTCATTCCAAAAAGCATGACACATCCAATGGAAATACCTCCCAGGTTGCATAGCAGTTCCACACCATCAGTCAGCACTCTACACATCCTCTGGCTTTTCCTCATCATCAGTACCATGTTGGTCGTCTCCTCTCGCGGTTTCCTCACTGTTGATGTTCTAATAGTGAAAACCAAATTGACAATTTTGAAATAAACCGATAAAACATTGCATGTTCAAGACTGAAGGGTCACAGTAAAATGCAATTACTGACCAAGTACTCCTTGATGAGAGTGTTGCTGTCCTCATTGAGATAGACAAACAGACTTTGAAGTAAACAGTCCCTCTTGACTACAATGTATGGAAATTATCAGATGTTTATTAAAATTTTGAGCTACATTAAAGTTTATAGTTGTGGGATGTGTTAACATTAGGGTGAAGGACAGAAGGACAAACATGAAACACAAGATGAAGGACAGAGTAAACCATGAAGGGTGTAAATGTAAAGAAGGGAAATTGAAGAGATAGGGGTGTACTAATGGAAATTAAAGTAAAGAAAGTGTAAATAAAGAAGAAAGGATTGTGAGGTGAAGAATATTGGAAGGAAAATGGAAGATAGGAAAATGGAGAAGTAAAGAACAAACACTAATTAGAGGAGAAGAGGATGGGTAAAGTAAGGGAGATGAAGAATAGAAATAGAGAGGAGAAAAGGTGTAAAAGGAAAGAAGAGTAAGGAAAAACAGGAAGATGAAATTGGTGGTAGTGGGTGTGAGGTGGAGAGGAAGGTTGTAGAGGTAAACCAACATGGACAGTGGGGAGTGGAGGGGAAAGGGAGGATGAGGAAGGAGAGGAAGAGATGATGGAAGAAAGAGATGAATGAGATGCAGGTGGTAAATTATTCAAAATCCAGTGCACACCAAAAAGTTTGAGTTTTTACTGGATGTGCCTTAGGGGTTGCAAGCATCAAAGTCATCAACATATAGTGATATTGATAACTTCAAATCTTTCCCAGTGAAAAACTAATTTCTTTAAATTCCATCCCTTATTGATTTAAACTGCACTACACCCATGTATTTTCCTGTGTCTTGTGTGTATGGATTATATCACTGTTACCTGACAGATGCTGAAAAGAGAGCAAAAGAGGAATATATTTAAATGTGTTACTGGTCTTAGGATCGAGGATGTACTCAGCTGGGTTCACCACATTGACATGTTCTTTATAATACTGTTTCCTTTTGTGAGCTGTAGCCAGGGGACCATCTTTTGCAAAAGTTTTGGCCAAAGGACAGGACTTCCACACTATTTCAGCAACCTCTTTGAAAACAGTGGTTTTTAAGGATGTTAGAATCAAGAATCGAGAAGAATCAAGAATCTTTATTGTCATTATGCAAGGCACAATGAAATTTTGTACAGCAGCTCTTTGGCACAAATAGTAACATAAAAGGCATATTTAAAATCTATCTAAATAAATAAAAGGCTATTAAATGTGATTGAAACAGATACGGATCTTAATAGATAGTATAATTCTTGCAGAAGTTCATCAATAGCTGTAGCTGGTACAAACAAAATATGTTCTAACTTCAACACAGATTCTACATCTGTGTCTGCAGCACAAAAAAACATAATCAGTAATAGAAGTGCCTGATTCCTGTGACCTAGCAACAACAGTGACAAGCTCAGCTTTAAAATTATTTAAAGTATGGTTAGTATAAAGTGTATTAGTATTAAAAGCGATCTTTGAACATGCATGTTATGGTTTCATGTCTCCGTAAATATTAATTTACATGACTGTAGTAATCTTGTTCATTTCCAAGTTCATGATATGCACAACTGACATAAAAATACAGATAACAGTTTGAAGATGTGTGGGTTTTGTGAATGAGTTTTAGCTTGCAAACCCTTTTTAACCTGCCATAGAACCAAATCCGCCAGAACATATTTTACATTTTTACCTGCTGTGGTGCCATTTTTTTTGGAGTATTTTAATTTGGTATACATCAATATGACCCTTATATCCCAGGTTTTAAGAAAATCTATGAATTTATGTCCATACTAACTGAATAAAGTGCCAAAACTGCAATAAACCACAAAAAAAAATAAAAATCGTTTTTCTCCACATATTTTTCTAAATACAGAGATGTCTTAGCTGTATCGCTCAAAATTAGAAATGTAAAAAAGTTGCACAAAATAGTTTTAAACCACAATAAATTTATTTTGTATAGTTTTGTATGAGACAATAGTCATCAATATAAAGTGCAATAAACAACAAAAATGAAAATCGTTTTTACTGTGTTAAAATTTCAGAACAGGAGAACAGGAGGAGAAGAACACAAATAAAATACACAATGAGGCATAAATATATACAGGAAGGCACAATCTGCAGAAAGATAACATTAACATACAATGAAACTATTTACAGTGCAACAGTATTTTGCTGCACTCAAGAGCTGTGGAAAGACTTGTAACAGTTCCTGTCCACAATGACACAGAGAGGCACTTCACATGCCTCACACATGAAGGGAGTGCACTTCCCACACAGCCTGCACTTCCTGCGCCACTGTGTGGCTTTTTTTGAACCTGATGCCCCCTCACAGATGGCAACAGGGATGTGCTGACATTCTGTGCTCTCCTGGACTGGTTGAGATTGCAGATTCAGATTCAGAGAACTTTATTGTCATTCCTTCTACGTTCAGGTACGTATTAGGAACGAGATTACGTTGCACCAGCTGAGAAGATCGCAGGAGAAAAGTTACAGAAAAATAAGTTACCATAAAAATAAGGATAAGAATAACATAAAAAAAAGAAAAGACACAAAGTATTTACAATAACAAATACAAATAACAAAGTAAGTATTTTCAGCGAGATTGTGCATAGTGGAGGTTGAGGACGGTAAGAATATACACATTTATATATACAGAGATATATCTATATCTTTCCAAATATATATACATACATACATACAGCCATTAAATATTAATAGTAATATTTATTATTATTCCTTTTGTTTTTTGTTTTATAAGTATAAGTTCTAAGTATAAAAGTGTAAAAAAAATAGCCATGGTTATGGTATACATGATATACAGTATATACAGAAAGTGCAGAGTACTATATATGTATATATATATATATAATAGTGATTATTATAGTAATTGCACATGTCCAGGGTGGGATAAATAAATATACACAGGAAAATATGGAATTTCAATATGAAAAAGTGTGGGTCAGTGTCCTGTTGGAAGGCTACAGAGCATTCAGGAGTCTGATAGCCTGTGGAATGAAGGAGTTGTGGAACCTAGTAGTTCTGCTTCTGATGCTGCGGTACCTCTTTCCAGAGGCCAGAAGAGAAAACAGTCTGTGATGTGGGTGTGAGTTGTCTCTGATGATGTTGTGAGCCCGAGACAGGCAGCGTTTGTGTCCAGTGTCCTGGACCGCAGGCAGAGAGGTCCCGATGATTTTCTCCGCTGTCCTCACCACCCTCTGGAGGTTTTTCCAGTCTGCAGCTGTGCAGCTGCCGCACCACACAGAGATACAGTTTGTGAGTATGCTCTCTATGGTGCTTCTGTAGAAGGTGGTGAGGATGGGAGGGGGGAGGTGTGATCTCTTCATCCTGTGGAGGAAGTGTAAACGCTGCTGAGCTCGTTTCACCAGAGACATGGTGTTGTCAGACCAGGTTAGTTTATTTGTTAGGTGTACACCCAAGAACTTGGTGCTCCCCACCACCTCCACAGCTGTGTTGTCAATTGGCAGTGGGGAGTGGCGGGGCTGATTCTTCCAGAAGTCCTTCGTTTTATCAACGTTGAGGATTAGACTGTTACTTCTGCACCAGTCCACCAGCTGCTCCACCTCCTGTCTGTACGCTCTGTCATCATTGTTTCGGATGAGGCCCACTACTGTTGTGTCATCCGCATACTTGATGATGTGGTTGGTAGTGGATCTGGAGATGCAGTCGTGGGTCATCAGAGTGAAAAGCAAAGGGCTCAGGACGCAGCCCTGAGGGGAGCCAGTGCTCAGCCTGATGACCGAGGAGGTGTTCTTCCCCACCCAGACAGACTGGGGTCGGTTGGTGAGGAAGTCAAGCAGCCAGTTGCACAGGGTGGTGTTGAAACCAAGTGTCGTCAGTTTGCTCACCATGTTCTGGGGGATGATTGTGTTGAATGCTGAGCTGAAATCCACAAACAGCATTCTCACATGGGTGTTTTTCTCCTCCAGATGTTGGGAGCTCAGGTGGAGAACAGAGGAGATGGCGTCCTCTGTTGAGCGGTTAGGGCGGTAAGCAAACTGACAGGGATCGAAATTGGGAGGGAGTTTGGTGACCATGTGCTGCCTGATGAGCCTCTCGAAGCACTTCATCATGATGGGGGTGAATGCAACGGGGCGGTAGTCATTTAAACAGGAAACTGCAGGTTTTTTTGGTACTGGCACAATTGTAGCTGTCTTGTAGCATGATGGCACAGTTCCCTGGTTCAAGGAGCTGTTGAAAATGTCTGTCAGAACCGGGGCCAGCTGGTCTGCACGCTCCTTGAGCAGCCGACCAGGTATATTGTCTGGTCCTGCTGCCTTCCGGGTGTTGATGTTCTTTAAGGACCTGCGGACTGCCACTGCTTCAAGCTTCAGTGCCTGTTCATCTGGGTGGGGCTCTGCCTTCTGTGCTGGTATCGTGTTCAGTGCCTCAAACCTGCTGAAGTGTTTGTTTAGTTCATTGAGGAAGTCAGTATCATCCTTACAGGGCACCTGGGCTGCTCTGTAATTTGTGATGGCCCGGATACCCTTCCACATATTCCTGGTGTTGGTGGAGTCGTGGAAACATTCCTGGATCTTCCGTCCGTGTGCGCGCTTTGCTGCCCTGATGGCTCAGTTGAGGTTGGCTCTGGCTGTTCTGAGAGCCGTCGAGTCTCCAGATTTAAAGGCATTGTTCCATGCTCTCAACATAACACGCACCTCTGTGGTCATCCAGGGTTTGTGGTTGGCCCGGGTTGTGATGCACTCCAGAAAGCTCCGCAGTCAGCTGCTCCTGGAAGGCCTGGTGGGTCATTGGCTGCTGCTCCAGTCTGCCACACAGCTCTTTGTGCAGCAGATAGCTGTTTGTCACAGCAATGTCAACAAAATGATGGAGCACAGTCAGGTACCACTTCCTGCTTTTTCTCCAAGAGGAGTAGGAGCCAATCAGCTGATCTGAGAGGTCCACTCCCCCCATGAACTTGTTATAGTCCTTCACAGCTGAAGGCACTGGCACCTCAACCGCTCTGTGCTTGCCACTGACCTTCAGCACTCTTCTCACAGAGTCCCCTGAGAAGGCAGTGTGCAAGGTGGTGCACACACTCACCTCCCTCGTGTCCATCCACTTGATAAAAAGGAGAGGTCCCTCTCTGATCCACCTGATGGTCCATTGTGGAGATTTTTTAGTCAAGGCATTGACTTTTGTGTGTGGGATGCCAACTGGTGTGTCCCAAAATGTCCCACAAGCTCCAAACCCCAGGTCATGCAGGTGGCGGAACAGTGCTGGGCTGGTGTAAAAGTTATCACAATAAATGTGATAACCAGATCCCAGGAAGCTTTTCTGCACAAGGGACATCACCGCATCAAATGACAGCCCCTTCCCAGTTTTTGAAGTAGACCTCCCTGTATATATGAAAAAGTCCACTGTGTAGCCAGTGTTGTCAGACAGGACAAAAAGTTTTATCCCCCACTTTGTGGGCTTGTTTTTTATGTACTGCTTCAGGGCAACTCTGGCTTTGGTGGCTACCATGCGCTCATCCACAGACAGGTTTTGCTGGGGGTGGTACACCGATTTACAGGCAACACGTAAATGATCATACAGCGGCCGAATTCTGTGTAGACAGTCATAATCAGTGGTACCTTTTTTGCTGTCATCGACAGTATCTTTAGCTGGATCACTCATGTGAAGGTTCCAGGTTATGGTGAGGAACCGGTCTCTGGACATGACCTTCTGAAGATGACCCACATGAAAAATGGTATTGCCACGCCAATAATCTCTGAGCTTTGGCAGCTTCAGAATGCCCATAAACAGTGTGATGCCAATATATTGGTGGAATTCGGCCTCCATTAGCTCAGTCCACTTGAATTTTTTGCCTGCAGCAATATTTTTTGCTGCATTTTTATTTGTGTTGGCACATATAGTTTTGACCGCAGCTCGGTCAAAGTACATACCAAACAGCTCAGAAGGAGATGAAGAGAAAATATATAAGCCTTAACAATGCCATCATATGCACTCACCTAATTTGAGAGGCTGCCCATACAAAATGTGAAATCTTTGTTCTTCGATCTTCTGTGTTGACTTGACCCTGTGACGATATGCCCAAAGTAAATGGAAAAATATTACATTTTTATTTTCCAATCAGGATGAGAAAAAGACAACTGCAGAAAGGTGTGCATCTGTTTGTGTGAATGTATCCACATGCAAGACGTATCTTTCTCCAGAAGTTGCTTGTTGCAGCCTTAACCTCTTACCATTTCTGTGAAAACAGCAAAACATGGTCATAGACACACATGGACACAATACATGCATTACTTTAACTCACGTTTTCAAGTTAAAATAACTTAACTATGTTCATATAACTTATTTCAAGTTATTAGGATTAAAATTCTTATGCTCAAAAAATCATTTTGAATTAACAATTGTTCAGGGCAGGGTTTGAACAATGAGGTACAATGTGAGATCACTTTGACCATGACCTTTTTAAATTCTTAAGTTCCTCCATCAGTCCAAGTGATCAAGGTAACAAAGAGAAAACACCTCCATGAGTTCCAGCAGTAAAATGTGCACAAGAACAGACAGCACCTACAGATGGACAACTTGAAAACATGCCTATGGCCTTAGCTGTCATGGAGGCATAAAAACCACGCATATCAGTTGTGAGCACCCCAAAATGTAACACTTCTGCTGGTTCTCATATATTTTAATAACTAGAAATGAGAGAAAAAAATACAGACATAGGATTTCAACATTTAAACTACCAAAGCTAGAGTTCAGAACAGTGTTTGCAGCTTTTCAACTTTTTTTAAATCCATTTTTAGCTATCTTTGCTATGTGCAGTACACTGTATGTTCCATGGCCCCCACTGCTATGATTTGCACAGAGAAGGACCAAGGCCACATGTGAACAAACTGAATTGACTTTAATTCTGAGTTAAATTATCTGAGATTTGTTTTCACACAAGGCTCTAATATCTGATAATATCTAAGTGTTTTATTTCTGATTTCTGACATGGAATTCTTGTTGAGCATTGGTCTGGTTTAATGTTCATGACAACCCTCTGAAGGAACTCGAAAAAGTACTTCATCTTGCGGGGGTACTCCAGGTTAAGGCAGTACATGGCGACCATTAACATGGGAAAGCCTGTGGGCACATCTCTGAGGTCATTAAGGAAGGATGATCTCCTCTATTATCACAGCCACATTAAAGATGTCCAAAGGAAAGGCATCTATCAGAGGACCTTCATGAGCAATCAAGATCCCAACCTACATTCCTTTCATTATCACGTCAATGGTTTCTCCATGAGCCTGAAAACATTCAAAGACACACGTGTTAATTGACAACTCTGAGTTTAAAACACCTCTGCTCTTCTAAAGAGAAAAGACATGACAACCAGAGGTCAATAAACAGTAAATATAACAAGCTATATTATAGCCCAGCACCACTGTTTGGTAGTAGTTTCTGTGAAAAAAAAAACAGTACCTAAATAAAAATCATGACATTTCTCATTAAGTTCTTTTGTAACAAGCAAATATCAGCATCATTGATAATTAAGAATTTCAAAAGGTTCAGTGGTATCAAAAACTGCGTACTGCTCAAAACTATTGAGATTATGTTAGTAGCAATAAAGAATTCAATCAAACTGCTCTCATAAACTAACAGCTATCTTTTCTGAACAGTGTTATCTTTTTATAAATAAGCACTTCCCTCTTACAAAAAGGACACCCAAAGGTTTAATTTGAAGGGGTGACTTCATGCAATAATGTTTGAATCAGTCATCTCTGTTCAAAGAGATAACTGACACCACAAAACTTTTTGACAATCCTGAGTACCAAACCAATATCCAACCAGGATTTTGATGACACAGTTTTGACAACTTTTGATACAAATGGAATGGATGATGAAATAAAACGTTATATGTAGTGTTAACTTGTCATTGAAATAATAAATTTTACCTGAGCATAATCGATCTTTTTAAGACCTATCAAAACATTTTGAGACTTTTTTTAGGAAATGAATGTAGTATGAAATGTATGAATAGTGTCTTACATCACAGACCTTGATTACCTGTCTCACAAAACAAAGCAGGCCATCTGTCAAGGGCAGCAGAGATGAGAGTCTCATCACCAATTATTCCTTTTCTTCTCTGTGAGCAGTCATTCATTTATCCAGGAACTGTAAATCATGGTTGTCTCTTCTGTACTTTTAGAAGCATGGTCTCACAATCCTTTTCTGTCTTAACAGTTTGTCCTTCAGGTGGCTCTGGCAAGTAGTTCTTGACTGGCTTGCTGTTCCCCTCTCCCCTCTTTGATTTATTTACCAGACATCAAGCTGCCATCATCCTCTGACGGTAATTGCCCATCTTGAACTGCAAGCTGAATACCCAGCAATACTATCCTTTGCCTGACCCTGGCTTCCTGAGTCAAGGGTGCTTTGTAACAAGAGCTTTGGCTACACTTTCATAGTGGTCTTTACTTGGATAGGCTGTGATTTTGGAAATGGCATCAGCTAGTCTGTCCTGCATTTCACTCTTCACACTCTTAGAGATGAAAATCACAGTTCCATCTTTGGCAAAGGCATCATTTGCAGCCCTAAGTTGGAACTCAACATCATGGGAGAAAGGTGGAATAACAAAGTTATCCAGCCAATCTGTAGGGTCAATACTACTTGGAGAACTAAGGCTTACTGTATCCAATGTGGAGTCAGAGACTGATTCTGACTGTGAAAAAAACTTTCCATATCCCAGTTTTACAGAGGGCAATGGCCTAAACTTTACTCCAGCAGATATAGACTATCTAGTTGATAGTACTGCTGCTTCATTGCGTTCAACCCTTGACTCTGTTGCCCCTTTGAAAAAGAAGGTCAGTAATCAGAGAAAGTTAGCTCCATGGTACGATTCACAAATACGTACTTTAAAGCAGATATCACAAAAGCTGGAAAGGAATTCCGCCTAGCCTGGAAAGACAGCTTCATAACGTATAAAAAAGCCCTTCGTAAGGCAACAACTGCCTATTACTCATCATTAATAGAGGAAAACAAGAACAACCCTAGGTTTCTTTTCAGCACTGTAGCCAGGCTGACAAAGAGCCATAGCTCTGTTGAACCATGCATCCCCCTAGCTCTTACTAGTAATGACTTTATGAGCTTCTTTAGCAACAAAATAGTAGACATTAGAGACAGAATCCATTTTATCCTGCCTACAACTGTTAATGATGTAGGTATGTCTAGAACAGCATCTTTAGAAATGTCTGCCAGTCCTGATTTGTTGTTAAGGTTGCAGTTATCAAACCTTTACTTAAAAAGCCTTCTCTGGACTCTGACATTTTGGCAAACTATAGACCTATATCCAATCTCCCCTTTAATTCTAAAATTCTTGAAAAGGCTGTTGCAACTCAGTTGTGTGACCATCTACATAGGAACGGTTTGTTTGAAGTTTTTCAGTCAGGATTCAGAGCTCATCATAGCACAGAGACAGCACTGGTGAAAGTTACCAACGGCCTTCTCATAGCATCAGATAATGGACTCGCCTCTATACTTGTCCTGCTAGATCTTAGTGCTGCATTCGACACTATTGATCATAGTATCCTATTGGAAAGATTGGAACATGTTATTGGGATTAAAGGAAGAGCACTAGACTGGTTTAAATCATATCTATCAGATAGATACCAGTTTGTTCATGTTAATGATGATCCCTCCATATATACCAGAGTAAGTCATGGAGTTCCACAGGGTTCTGTGCTTGGACCGATATTGTTCACCTTATACATGCTTCCCCTAGGCAATATTATCAGGAAGCATGGAATAAATTTCCATTGCTATGCGGATGATACCCAGCTATATTTATCTATGAAGCCAAACGAAACAGATCAGTTAGCCATACTTCAGGCATGTCTTAAAGACATAAAGACCTGGATGACCTGTAACTTTCTTCTTCTGAATTCAGACAAAACCGAGGTTATTTTGTTTGGTCCCAAACACCTCAGTAAAAGTTTATCTAATCATATAGTTACTCTGGATGGCATTAATTTAGCCTCCAGTACGACTGTGAGAAACCTTGGAGTTATTTTTGATCAGGATTTGTCCTTTAACTCACACATAAAACAAGTCTCTAGGACCGCCTTCTTTCACCTGCGCAATATCAGTAAGATTAGGAACATTCTGTCGCAGAGTGATGCTGAAAAATTAGTCCATGCTTTTGTTACTTCTAGACTGGACTACTGTAATTCCCTATTATCAGGATGTCCAGTTAGCTCTCTAAAAAGCCTCCAGCTGATCCAAAATGCTGCAGCAAGAGTCCTCCTTACATATAAGGCCCTCAATGGCCAGGCTCCTTCATATCTTAAAGAGCTGATAGTACCATATCATCCCAACAGATTGCTTCGTTCTCAGAATGCAGGTTTGCTTATGGTTCCCAAAATCTCTAAAAGTAGAATGGGAGGCCGAGCCTTTAGCTATCAGGCCCCTCTCCTATGGAACCAACTGCCAGTTTTGGGTTCGGGAAGCAGACACCCTCTCTAAGTTATTTATTAAACTTATAGTTAGTCACAATTATCTCTATAGACACTGTTACAGTTAAGGATATAGCCCTTAGTAGGGCTGGCTCAGGCAACTGAATCATCCCTAGTTATGCTGCTATAGGCCTAGGCTGCTGGGGGACATCCCATGATCTACTGCGCACTTCTTCTTCTCTCTTTTTCTCTCCTCAGTCCCACTCAAATTTATTAGCCTTTATTACATGTCATTAACTCTGTGTCCTCTCTGTCCCGTAGTCCTGTGTTTGTTTCTCTCTGGTCTCTCTTTTTCTGTACCTTTCTGCAGGTGTCTCTGGCTCCGGAGCTGCATGTTCTGTGGTCCTGGCTCCACCCACCTGCTGCTCTTTATTGTTTACAATGATCCATTTCTTACACGTTTAATGTTCCATTCTGCTACAGATAAATATTGGATTAATATTCTTTGCAGACTGTAATGTAAATAATTACCAGTCATGACAGCTTTTTGCCTCTGTGCTCTGTTTCCTATTATAACTGTAATCTGCTGAGCACACATTATCCAATAACTGTTCACTAACTGTAATGTAAATGCTGACCCACTAATATTGTCCATTGTCTGTATTATGCTGCATGTCCTTCTCCCCCTCTCCTCCATTCCTAGCTGTCCTATCTTCCTCCTTTTCCTCCTTTCACCCAGCCCGGTCATCGGCAGGAGGGTCCCCCATCTGAGTCAGGTTCTGCTCAAGGTTTCTTCCTGTTAAAGGGGAGTTTTTCCTTGCCACTGTCGCCTTAAGTGCTTGCTCTGGGGTCAGGCTCTGGGTCTCTGTAAAGCGCTTTGATACAATTTTGATTGTGGAAGGCACTATATAAATAAAATTGAATTGAATTGAATTGAATACTTTTATTTAAGTAAGATTCTTGATGTAGTACTTCCACTTTCACTTGAGTAAATGTTTTGCGGAATATTTGTACTTTTAATTAAGTACTAAGCTTCAGTACTTCCTCCACCACTGTATATGTTTCATAACTAGAAACACCCCATGTGCAAATATCATCATCATCACCTTCATCCGGGGCCGGGTCACGGGGGCAGCAGTCTAAGCAGGGACTCCCAGACTTCCCTCTCCCTGGACACTTCTTCCAGCTTTTCCGGGGGAACCCTCAGGCGTTCCCAGGCCAGCCAAGAGACAGTCTCTCCAGCGTGTCCTAGGTCTTCCCTCTCAATGTGGAGGAGCAGCGGCTGTACTCCAAGCTCCTCCCGGATGACTGATGAGGTTAGACTATCGGCCAAATCCTCCTCTCCGGCAACCTGGCATAGACTTTCCCAGGGAGGCTGAGGAGTGTGATCCCCTCCACACTCCCTCCAGTCCCCCGTCTTGAAAAGAGGAACCACCACCCCTGTCTGCCACTCCAGAGGTACTGTCCCCGACTGCCACACAATGTTACAGAGGCGTGTCAATCAAGACAACCCTGCAACATTCAGAGACATGAGGTTCTCCAGTATCTTCTATTCCTTCCACCGTCCAATAATGTCCCCAGTCAAGGTCAACAGCTCTCCACCTCCATTATAAGTACTGTTGGTAGAGCACTGCTTCCCTCTCCTGAGGCGTTTTCCAGAATCTCTTTGAGGCCGACCGATAGTCCTCCTCCATGGCCTCACTGAAGCTCTCCCAGATCCGAGTTTTTGCCTCTACAACCGCCCGGGCTGCAGCACTCTTGGCCTGCCGGCACCTGTCAGCTGCCTCGGGAGCCCCACAAGCCAACCAGGCCTGATAGGACTCCTTCTTCAGCTTGACGGCATCCCTTACCTCCGGTGTCCACCACCGGGTTTGGGGATTACTGCCACGACAGGCACCGGAGACCTTACGACAGCTCTGAACGGCCGCATCGACAATGGAGGCAAAGAACATGGTCAACTCAGACTCAATGTCCCCAGTCTCCCTAGGTATCTGGTCAAAGCTCATCCGGAGGTGGGAGTTGAAGACCTCTCTGACAGAGAGCTCAGCCAGACATTCCCAACTGAACCTCACAATACGTTTGGGCCTGCCGAGCCTGTCAGGCCTCCTCCACCTGGTGGTGATCAGTTGACAGCTCAGCCCCTCTCTTTACCCGAGTGTCCAAGACATATGGCCGAAAGTCAAACGACACGACCACGAAGTGCCCCATAGGGGGAGGTCCGGCCACCAGGCGCTCGCATGCATGCCCCAACCCCAGGCCTGGCTCCAGGGTGAGGCCCCGGCTGTGCCATACCGGGCAATGTAACTGACCTTGTTGTAACTGTAGTCATAGGAGGCTTCTGAACCGCTCTTGGTCTGACCCATCCCCCAGGACCTGTTTGCCATGGGAGACCCTAACAGGGCACTTAGCCCCAACAACATAGTTCCTAGGATCATTCGGGTACTCAAACCCCTCCACCACGATAATATGGCGGTTCAAGGAGGAGTGTGCAAATATGTTATATGCAAATGTATGTTGTGTGCAAATCTCCTAATAAAAGTGCCTTCTGTTACTACTGTACATCGTCAAGTTATTTATAAAACATCTAAAACTTCCCTATGTACAATATTTACAAAACCATACCCGACAGTCACAGGTAACGATTTTCAGTCAGGATTTAGAGTGGATCATAGCACAGAGACAGCATCAGTAGGGCCCTATGATTTCCGCGATCACAGAATCGCGGAATTGGCCAATTAAAACGGAATCTATTTTAACACGTTTAACATGAAATATCGCAGAATTTGACATAATTTGAGTGCAATGCTGTTTTCGTGTGGAAGAGGAACGTGTCTCAGGGGAAAACTGCACGTAGGGAAGCAAATCTGGGTGGCACAACAAGCCCCTTCCACAGACTAAGCCCCTCCCCCTTAAAAACAATGTAAGCATGGCGAAGCAGCTGTCTACGGCTCTTTGTTGGCAAAAAAACTCAGAAACTCGACGCGAACTGCTCGGCTCTGTACTGAGGGGTTAGCGTCGAGTGTTGCATATTCTCTCAACACTCCATTGACTGGAAACGTAAGAATATGCGCAGTGACCATATAGTGTCTAAAATCCATATGAGAAACAATTTGGCTGACATGCACATAAAATAAGATTTAAAAGGATTACTTTCTGGACATGTAAATGAAGATATCACATTGTAATAGAAGTGGAAATATTTCTTTCCCTATTTTTTTTTTCTTTTTTAACATTTTTTTAATTTACATGTTCATAATAAAATAATCTAATCAAAATCATGTTTTTACAGTCACACAATATATATTTTTAGTATTATTATTATTGTTTTTAAACTACATCAATAAATGAAACAAACATTTAGAACTACATGTGCACTACATGTTTTTTTCTTATCAGAGGAGTTGAAAACTAATACTTTCTTTTGGATGTTGCCTTCATGGATAGATGCAACTACTCAACAGTTTCCCAAGCCATACTAACCTCCCTCCATAGCAACAGTCTGGATCTGAATGATACCTGGGCAGTGGACACAGATAATGCCGCCTACTGTCTGAAAGCATACTTGTCTGTCACCTCAGTTAATTTAAGTTAATTTCTATTTAATTTGTGTACATTTTAGTCATTTACATTAAAAACACACTGTTTTTGGGCAGATTCCCAAAAACTATAATGGAAAAAACATAATTCCCAAAAATTAAAACGGAAAAAATGGAATTTGGGAAAAAATAAAACGGATTTTATAGGGCCCTACATCAGTGAAAATTATAAATTACATTATAAGTGCATCAGAAAAAAGGACTTGTCTCTGTACTTGCCTTGTTAGATTTTAGTGCTGCATTTGATACCATTGACCATCACATCCTATTACAGAGACTGGAACATTTAATTGGCATCAACAGAACTGCATTAGGCTGTTCTAAGTCTTACCTATCAGATCAATTTCAGAAGTCAACAATGAGTTCCACAAGGTTCAGCGCTTGAACCAATTCTTTTCAACTTTTATATGCTTCCCTTAGGCAACATTATTAGGAAACACTCCATAAACTTCTATTGTTATGCAGATGATACCCAGTTGTACTTGTCAGTAAAGCCAGAGGAAATCAATCAGTTAGGGTTAGGTCCCTCTCCCTCTCTCTCTCCCTCTCTCTCACTCTCTCTCTTTCTCTCTCAACTCAAGCGGTTGAGGCTGACGGCCACCCACCGTGAGCCAGGTTCTCTTCAAGGTAGGGAGTTTTTCCTTGCCACCATCGCTAAGCGCTTGCTCTTGGGGGAAATGTTAGGTTTCCGTAGATAATAGAGTAAGATCTAGACCTGCTCTATATGAAATGTGCATTGAGATATAAATAATAGAAATAAATAAAATGGAAATTGAATTGAAATTGTGTGCGAAACATTGTTAGATGAGTGTTAGTTTCAATGTGAAGCTACTCAGGGTTCACTTCACTACAGACTGTTGAATGAACAATTAAAAGAAGTTTTAACAGGTTGTCAAAGAAATGAACTGCATGAAGCACTGTTAACTCTTAAGTTTACTACATGTAATGTCAAAGGGGTCAACAAACTCAATTTGTAGTTCCCCTTAGCTGTCCACAATTATACTGTTCTGGTTCACTCTCACTGCTCTCATAGTGTCATTTCAGCAACAGCAGCAGCTGTTTTCAGTGGAAAAGCTGTAGAAGGCTTCTGTCCACTACCTGCTCAGCAGCAAACAGCAGAGATCAACTACTGAACATACTGGGCATTTAGTAGAGCCAGAAATTTCCCTCAGGAGCTGGTAGAAACCAAACGTTGACCTTAGATTCATTAGAGTGACACAAACAGCACTCATTAACATATGAATGATAATGTTGCTCTGTAACTGCTGGATGTGGAAATGATGATGACATGTCTCTGTTATGTTCATTATTTGTATCCCCCTGCCCTGAAGTGGACAAAAAAGAATGAAAGCAGATTTAGGATGAAGTGTGATGATAAAATTTCTCAAATTGGAAGATGGATATTTCATTCCAGTCATATTCCATCCTTCTGAGAATGTGAACCAATTCAAACTGCCTAATACAGTTTGAGACTTTTCATATTAATGTGAGTTTTGGCCTGATGTGGCAGTACAGGCTATCGACATCCATGGCACCTTTCATGTAAATGTGGACAGTATGGTTGCTCTGGACTAAAGGCTAGTTATAATACCATTATTAGTTTCCTACCATTGAAGGAGAAAAATCAGACTCAAAATGAACTACTGCACATAAACTCCATAAATCTATATACATATCTCTTTGTCATTACATCATGTTTACAGCAGAGCTAGAAATGCTTGACTCATGTTTTTGCAGTTAAATTTTAGCTGAGCATTTTAATGAGGAAACTTTTTTCTCCTTTGAACAACTTGAAGCTGTGCCTCTGATAGTCCATGTTGAAAGCCCAGTGCAACGTTTGAAACTCAGATTAGAATCAGCTAATATCACTATATTAGAATCAGTATTCTGGTTCAATCCCAGACACTGTTCCTGAATCAAATACAAGCACATTTTGTGAAGTACATCAGACGATACTGTCAAAACAGATTCTAATTAGATTTTTCTCTGAATGTCTCTCTCTCACACACACTTATGAGAGAGATGAAAACTGCCAGCCGTTGTATAATCATGTCACTTTGAAGTAGCTGCTGGTGCTGAGCTGCCCTGTGTTGCGTAACAAGCTGCCATGGTGCTTCTCGGTCGCTCGGCTGCCCTGTCAGCTTGGATTATTCCACTGTCACTGGCCTGCTGAATATGCTTACCAGCCAACACACAGCACAAACATCCACATGCAAACGTGACCCTGATGGACAGAGTCATCTCCACTTCAGCATCCCCACAATGTCCACACATCCACATCTGTCTCTTTCTTTTCCATGTACTCTTATAAAAGGAAAGTCAGATGTAAACGTTGGTTTTTACCTGTATGTTTTCCTCTATCACCAAGTCACATATCACAATACAGATTCAGTCCACTGCTATTTTATGACAGGCGAATATGTTCATGGCCTAATGTAGAAGGAGCCGGCCGCTGTAAGTGTTGTGAGGTGGCCAGGAACACAAGAGGAAGAGGACCCAAGTGCAGACTCACATTACCTGCGATAATTATTTCACATCACACAGTCTCAGAGAGGAACTTCTCAAAAGAAAGCTGATAGTTGTTGGAACAATAAGAAAAAATAAGACAGAGCACCCACGAAGTCCCAACTGTAAAGAACAGGCC
Source organism: Toxotes jaculatrix (assembly GCF_017976425.1). NCBI lineage: Eukaryota > Metazoa > Chordata > Actinopteri > Toxotidae > Toxotes > Toxotes jaculatrix. Next base: position 318,160 of record NC_054394.1, on the reverse strand, counting down.
AATCTGTTCCTCCAACTTGGTTTTTATAGGCAACACCGCCCTGGTATCCTACATACCCAAAAAGGGTAGGGTTAGAAAGTAGAGAAGGGTTCATTATTCCTCCCCTCACACACACACTTAATGCCCCTGGCCCACATTCATCTTAAGTCACAGATTCCTGTATCCCAGTTTCAGTTATTCCCATCCATTCTAAGACACTGGGTAAGACTACAGATCATCTTGTGATGAGATCACACCAGTCATGACTCTAGTCAACATGCTGATGTTCTAACCGATGAGTGCTCAGTAGATAGTGACAGCCCCGACAGTGTGATAGGTATTGTTTTCACCTTGTGTGTGTGTGTCATCAAAGCATAATGCTGTCATGGAGACACCTACTATAGCAGGAAGTACCACTGACTAATTATGCAGGTGTTAATATGTCTGTCTGTCTGTCTGTTTGTGGTTAGATTTTGACAGGGTGACAGTGTCACAACTGAAAGATACAGCCACAAAAAATTACAGTTGTTTAGCTGAGATTAAAATGAAGATGGGCGTGGTCTGACTCATGAGTACTAGGTACTATAATGTAATAATAATGTAGTAATGACTACTGAGTACTGAGTTGATGTTCCGACCAGGAACATCAACATGTTGATGGGTGTCGTGGCTGGTGTGAAATCCCACTGCAAGATGGTCTCTTTATTTTTTCTGTGTGGCTGTGTAGGAGCAGCCTGACACCATAGCGAGAGGACATCCAGACAGAGCCCTCACAGCACCAATAGGTCTGAATTGAACAAATAAATTGAATGTTCATCAGTGAAGACAGACTTATGTAGACGTCAAGGATGTTTAGTGTTTGTTTCACTTTCAAACACTGGATGAACTTATTAAATAATTAAATAATAAGAAAATTAAACACAAAGATGCACCCATCACTCAGCTGTCCCCTGTGTGCAGTCTATTACACATGTGCACTTGTGAAAAGCTGATTAGAAACCTGGTTACATGAAAAATCACTGTTGTCCTGTTGAAATCTATCTGGGGATATCAGGGGCAGAGGAATTGGAAGTGGAGGGCATTGTCACAGCAAGCTGAAAGTCTGAAGAGCCAGAGTGAGATGGGATTAGCTTATTGAGCTCTGCAGGATAGCTGAAAGAAACACAGACACACAAACATACACAGGATGTGGGTGGGCTGGGCTTTGTGGGATTCACATATTCTGGTGGCTCTGCCACCTGTCTTTGTGTGTCTGTGGCTTGGCTTCAGGTCAGCTGGTAATATACATTTTGTGCCGCAGCGTGGTCGAGCCGTGGCCTTTGAGGTCCAAGCCCTCTAATCCTTCGTGTAGTCGCGCCATATGCCCAGGCGAGAGTGGTATGTATGGTTTCGGTTATTCCTTGAAGGGATAACCCGATTATCATTATTATTATTACTATTATTATTATTATTTTAAACCTATGATGTGCCCTCTCTTTTAGCGTCCTGGCATTGCTTGGCCTGCCACTGGCTGCCACTCCCGGGAGGCACTGCTGTTCTATTTTGTGTTGTTCTGCTGCTCTGTTTTATTTTTTCTGTTTCTTGTTTTGTCGCGGTTCTATTGGTCTGTTGAGTGCGGCGTTTTGTGCCGACTGCTGCTCTTTGCACACTGCCGTTCTTTTGTGCAGTCCTGCTCGGCAGTGTGGTGGTCGTCAACGAGTCCTGAGCCGTCTACTCCACCGAGACCTCCACAATATTTTAAACCATTATTTCTCTGTTTCTTGTCTTGGAGTTTCCTGGAGTTATTTGGTTTGTAGTTCTTTGTTTTGTTGTATTTTTTATATTGTATTTTGTTGTATTTTGTTTTCTTTGTTTTTTTGTAGTAGACTTGTAGTTTTCTTTTTGATATTTCAGTTGTGTTAAATAAAGTCAGTTTCTTTTAAATCCTCCTACACTGTCTCTGGCCCAATTGGTATTAAAGAACCTGTAGCTTTACACGCAGTATAGCTTAGTTATTTCCTGGGGTGAAATTCCCCAGGTGGCGTTGTCGCAATACCTTTTTTTCTTAAGCCTCCGCTCCCGCCACATTAGGAACATGGGAAATTAATTCATACAGATGGACAGGGGGAGGAGGAAGAGGAGGAGCTTGGTGCATCATGGGAAGTCCCCTGGCAGTCTTGGCCTATATCAGAATAACTAGTGGCTGGTTCAGGGCAAGCTGAGCAAGCCGTAAGTGTAAGCTTTATCAAAAAGTCAAGTTTTAACAATATTCTTAAACATCTGTAAGGTTTCTGTCGCCTGGGCCCAAACTGGCATAAAGTTCCACGATAGAGTAAAGTTATCAACTACTCAAAGGGTGTCACACTATAAGTCACATTCACCAATTCACACAAAACTGCATACAACACATTCACCACACACAGACATTCACACACCAATGGGTACATCGGGGGAAGGACACTGCAACATGAGGACCAGAGGACCCAGGGATCAATCCATTGACCTTCTGATTAGCAGGCGACGCAACCTCATGAGCCACTGAGACTTGTCAGGGATTTGCAATAATCCAACCTAGAAGTAACAAAAACGTGATGGAACTAGTTCTATTCGGATCCAGAAATAAGAGGATCTCTCCACCGTTTCCATTTTCATGAATTTAAAAAATAGTGATATCTTTGGAGAGTTGTTGACAGAGAGCAGTATGTTACTGACCATCGTGAAGTCCCCAACCAGTATTATATACTTTAAAGTGGGCTGCTGGGTCCATTCCCACACAGTGTTACCATGACGACACATCTGAAAAAGACACAAGCTGAGAAAGATAGCACAGTACAGTAACAAGAATTACTACTCCATACATGACACTAACATCAACAACAGAAAGGCTCAAACATTCAAACTTGGCACCTGTACCCCTGCCTTGGCCTGTCTACCTTGTGTTGTGTTCCTGCTCTAAGAATACCCAATCCTGTGGATTAACAGCTACTGCAGAATTAAGGACAGAAACTAAAAATAATAATGGAAATGGCTCTGTTCACACATTGCTCTCCATGTGCCTGTGATAATCACATTTAATAAGTCAAACTGGATCAGATCAAACAGTACTGGTTGGGTTTGGGTGTGGATCCACAAGCGTGCAGGCAGAGCTGTGTGTCCTGTGAGTCCTCCCTCCCTCCCCTCCAGGGTCTAGAGGGCTGTTCTATGTCATTCAGCTGACTCGCCATGAGCCGCTACCTGTGGCCCTTCATTATGACCCCATTCAGTCAGCCCGGCTTCCTGCCAGCAGCACTCCCATTCCCTCTGCTCACAGAACCAGAAAAGAACCACACCAGCTCCTAATCATTGCTGCTTCACTGTTTCTGCAATCCACTGAGAAGATTATGTCTTTCAAACCAGAGAGAGAGAAAAAAAGAAACATGCAGAACTGTGTCCAAAGAGAGAGAATCCTGAGTGGAAAGAAAAAGAAAGTAGGAGAGTAGAATCCAGCAAGTGTTTTTGACTGTTCCCCAGATCTGAATATTAAACAGAGTGGGAGGAGGATTCAAATCATAATTCACTGAAGTATTTCTATAATGTAAAAATAGTGAAAGTTAATGTAATGTCATAATGTAAAGTAATGAAAGAACTAAAGATTCAGCATTTTAATCATCTCCTTAAATACCAGGTAACCAAACAGGTTTAGGTAGATGGAGGACATACAAAGTGCTCAACTGTCCCACCAGAAACCAGGGTCAGGGTTTACATAAGTGGTCTAGGCAACAGAAAACTTTGCTTAGGTTTAGGGAAAGATGGTGGTTTTGGTTAAATAAATAAACATGTTGAGTTTCTACCAGTGGGTATTTGCAGCAAGATCATTAAATCATAATCCTTCAGACTGCAGTCCTGGTGACACACTTGGTTACTGTAGTAATAGTAAGTGGTTTAGTACTACATCAAGCAGTGTTTGAGCAGCTACTTAGTCAGAAGTCCAGGGTCAGAACCGTTGGTTTATCTTTTTCAGTGCAACCAAACTTAGCTTTTTTCAATATAGAAGTCAGTCAAAAATAAACACAACCTCTATCTGATGTCAAGCTGCACAACCAAGTAGATTTCACACAACAGCAGGACACAGTGACCAGAGATGGAGGTGAAGTGCAGGTCCGGGTGAAGGCCTGTCGCCTTCAGCTTTTCATCTAACATCACTATGGGGGTTCCTCACTCTGACAGGTCTGCCTGACCCAGCAAGCAGTGTTACAAAGTGGTCTCTGACTTCTGGACCCCACTGTGTCTATTTCTTTTTATGCCCCTAAGATAAGATAAGATACACCTTTATTAGTCCCACAATGGGGAAATTACATCCATTACAGCAGCAAAGAGGAAGATACAGTAAGATACAGGCACACAGAATATACAAAAGATCAAAAATATAAAGATTCCAGATTTACCTTTAGAAAAAATAAATACTACAAACAAAATGACCAAAATGAACAACAGTTTGAGCAATAAATGAAAAAAAGAAATGCTGTACATATTGCACCAAAATTAAGTCCTGGAATGTGTGTGTGTGCATGTGGTTTGCTCAGCACAGCTGGTTGTACAGTCTAACGGGAGCAGGAAGGAAGGACCTGCGATAACACTTCTTCACTGTCTTGGGGTGAAGCAGCCTCTCACTGAAGGAGCTGCTCAGTCCTGTCAGTGTGTCCTGCATGGGGTGGGACTCGTTCACCATCATTGATAATAGCTTCGCTACCATCCTCTCTCCCACCACCTGCACTGGGTCGAGGGGGCAACCCAGGACTGAGCTGGCCTTCCTGATCAGTTTGTCGAGTCTCTTCCTGTCTGCCATAGAGATGCTGCTGCTCCAGCAGACCACACTATAGAAAACGACTGATGCCACAACAGAGTCAAAGAAGGACCTGAGGAATGCCCCCTGCACTCCAAAGGACCTGAGTCTCCTAAGAAGGTAGAGCCTGGTCTCACCCTTCTTGTATAGGGCGTTAGTGTCATCAGTACAGTTTAGTTTATTGTTCAGGTGAACACCCAAGTACCTGTAAGAGTCCACTCTCTCAATGTCCGTTCCCTGGATGTTCACTGGTGTTGGAGGGAGTGGCTGCGTCTGCTAGATAGCATAATAATCATAGATTACACATTTAGAGGAGAACTCACCACTTTAAGAATTCACAAAATGCGAATTTTAAGACAAGTTTCTAGTTTCTGCTTGGCTCTGTTGACTCTGCCTCCACTAGTCCTGCATAACTGTCCCAACATAGTGTCCCTGCTGCTGCTATTTTACTGTCACACCTTATACTGTTCTCTCTATGTGTTTGCTCTCGCGTGGACACAGATAAACAGTCAGTTAAACTCCTTATTCAAGAGCCAGGAACGATGAGTGCCTTGCCCATTTATTATCTTCTTGCACATAACATTCTGACTGCATTGAATTTGGTGTAAAACTAGAAAAGAAAGATACAAAAAAGTCTCAATAAACAGCCCTGAAAATATCAGAATAAACGTATCAAGACATCAGCTGCTTAACATTTGCTCAACAGGTATTAGCACAGCAGGCTAGGAAACGAGGCAAACTGGCAGGTAAATATACACACTACGTTCGCACAAACCACGGCATTAAACTGCTACTTTAATACACAACACACTCACAAAGGTGTTAACACATCTTATCAAACTTGTAAACAATACGAGACACTTACAACCATTGCTTTCTGAGGGCATAACAGCGTAGATGCGGCCGTGAGACGACGTAAACACGGTTTTTCTCGTTCTTCGCTACTTCCGGTTTTTTCGAGATTTTTCAAAATAAAGGCGCCGCCAATACATATAAAAATAGGAAAACTGTAAGAAGCATGTTAATGTAATTTTGAGTATCTATTTAGCATATTAAACATATTCAGGGCAGAACACACCTGATCGTCATCCCATTGACTGAAATCACCTTTCAACTTACCTGCTAATCCTAGAGGTTCACATATTTTAATTAATACTTAAATTAACACCTGTGTGTGTTTGTTCACTATGTATGGATGGGTTAAATGCAGAGGTCAAATTTCCTGTGTGTGTAAAAACGTACTTGGACGAGATACTTCTGTTAAAATGCTTTCTGTACCCTCTGTATAAAATGCATTTAATCTTTTTGAAGTTTAGAACTTAAAGAGATCATCAAAAGCAGCCTGTATCCTGGGGAGAGCCTAGTTCTCAGTTCCATTTAAAAATATATATATAGATGAAGACTCAATTTGACAGAGTTGGTCTCACACACAGCACAGTGATATTTAGATGAAGTGATGGCCTGTTTGATGGTGAGACATGGTCTAGTCCACTGTATTTCCCCATGATATTCTAATAATGGTTTCATAATGCTGTACTAAAGATACTTTTCTCTTAAAATGAATGCACATTTGAAAAACTCTCATGACAAACTTTATGCTGAGGAAAACATAACTACAAAACATAACCACAAACCTGTGACAAACTAACATGATTATGTTCTGAGCTCTGCAGAAATAAAGAGGTGGCTTTAGAAAGAAATGGACTTTTGTGAGGGGAGATCAATACCTCAATGCTGCTACTGTATCAACTCATTCAACAAATCCAATTCAATTACCAGCTGCTGAGGAGAACAGATCTATCAGGGCTTTGAGGACTATGATGAGGGTAGAACAGGTGATGATGTATATTCTCCCTCTGTACCTCCAGAACTGATTTCCAGATACATCTGCATCTCCCAGAGCTGAGTTTCAATTAGCAAGGTTGTATGCAGAGGAGACTATAGTGATGTGAGACTGCTCTGTGTTTGACTGTTTCAGAAACAACCCTAACCCTAACCCTAACACTAACCCTACTTACGGCCAACTCTCAGCTGATAATGTGATCGATCACATCTGCTCAGAGAAGGAATAACCAACCAGAGATATAGATCAACCCCACATCTTGCTTTCGTACATCCTTTACAAAACATGCTTACAATTTGTGTAAAAAAACGAACAGCAGTCTATTATATTTACAATGTAGAAATAGATAAACAGGGAAGAAATTGTCGGAGAATAAGGAGAATTTAGCTCCACGATGACAGTTGCAGATGATGATGAGTTTTAGACGGTGACTGTAAATCACATCAGTGACAGATTTATTCTTGTTTGTTTACAACCTGATAAATGCTCAAAAAAAGTGGTGTTACATCCAATCAAATGTTCAAATGCATGTTTTGATAAATATGAGTCCTACGAACACAGGGTTCTCATTCAGTTGTGTGTGCCAGCAAGAGGGGATTTGGTAAAAACCACACTAGCAACAGTCTCTCCTGCTGCACAACAAGCAGCATGTAACTAATTGTGCTGATTTATAGTTTACCTTTTATGCTCAGAGACAGAGAAGAAAGTGACTACTGCTGTGGAAACCTTCCACAGTTTGAAGCAGTAGAAACCACTGTGCAGAGTCTTTGCCCTGGTTTGTATTTCATCTGCTCCCTGTAGCAACACACCACCATGGTGCTTTTGTGTGTATACATTTCTCTTCAAACCCAGCATTGTGGGGACACTTAGGTTAGGGTAAGGGTTGGAGGTAGACAGAGTTTTAATGATTGATGATAGGGTAAGGGGCTAGAGAATACATCATGCTGATGACTGTCCTCTCAGCTATGGAGAGACCAGCATCTGTGTGTAGCAATGAATTACAGAGGAGTCGGGACGGAAGCTGATATGTTTCCTTGTCTCTGCGTGCAAGCTCTCTGATGCTTGTCATTCGGTGGGTTGACATGTTGGGTACAGCCTCTGTTATCAATGTTTCATATCCTCCCAGGCTGAGAACATTGTTCAGTGAACTGTCATGTTCCTGAGATTTCCTGAGTGTTTCCTTCATTTTCTTCTGCTTTGTGTTTGTGTTTCCATTCATGTGGAATCAGCAGTGCACCACACTGACACCTTTAGTATATTCTTTTAAGTTAGATCATATCTTAGACTCCTATGGTGCCATCACGCCTGGAAGCTTCACTGCTAATACTCACTGTGTGAGTGTGTTGTGTGTGTCCTATTAAATAGATTGTACCAAATGTATATATATATAAGCTGGGCAACCAAATACAGAAACCACAGGATAGGCGGATATGTGATCTAAAGGTCTTTTATTAAACTCAAAATCACTGGAACAGTCCAAGGCCAGACAAAAACAAGAATAATTTGATTTAACAAAACAGGAACTGCTAACAGAACTTTATAAACTAAACCAGAGTCCAAAAAGAGGCTGTAAAGTGTTCAACAAATGTCCAAGAGGAGTTCAAAACAAAAGGGTTCAGAAAACTGCCTCCTTAGGGGCTGATCATGACATTATCAAATTAAAAAATAAAGTTTCTGTTACGGCATAATTATTGTTAAGTCTTACATGGTCTGTATGGGTGGTGGTTTATCTCTGCATGAGAGTGATTTCAACTGGAAACAAGAAACAATGTTCTGCTGTGTTAGAGTCTAGTGTTTTTTCCACCCATCCATTCACCCCAACCTCTTGGGGCTTGATTTCATGACCTGACTTCTTCCTTTGCTCCCATCATGATAAATACCGCCACTAGAGAGTGCTGTCACTTGAATGTAAACAGGTCATTTTGGACCATGTGCTGAACAGACTGATGGTGTCTCACATGACTGCAGATGTCGCCTAACAATAAGACTATGGTTTGTAAACATGCTGCAGCACAAACAACTTGTGGGCTCCTTTTTTCATGGTAGCACAGTTTCAGGGCAGTTTGTATCTTTATAGTTATAGTATAAGCTATAGTTTATAGCTTATATATAGTTACAGCCTGGGCTTCACATCCTTCACAGGACACATCTCCATGAGCTATGTCTTTCAAATGATCTGCACCGTTAACTGGGATGCAGCATTTGACAACTGATGCCAAACATTTTTCCAAAGCACACCACAGAGTTGAAGATTGATGAATTTGTTTCTGCTACTTTCTCAGCAGCCAATGGACAGATACGGGTAAGTAATCCATCACACAGTGTCTTCTGTTTTTCACAAAGTTACTTTATTGCTGAGTGTTGATACAGTGGAAGAGCAGGGACTGTTTGGAAATGTCTTCAGTGATGATGCATAAGGGTGTTTATGCAAGGACAGGGAAAATTCAGCCATCCTTTGAGATTTCAGTAGTATGCTGGAAAACTTTCAGTTATTGTCATGTTCCATATTCATGGCCATCGACTGCATTTGACTCTCTGATGTGTTGTACTGCAGTAAATGTATGCACAAGAAAGTGATGTGTGAAATATTTTAGCAGGGTGAGGGGTTAAAAGTAGCTAATTTGGTTAGCTAAGCAAGTTTCAACCAACTTGTGATGAATGTGTTTTTAAGTTAAGCACACATTTTGTACCATTTCCAGTCTCATTCAGTTACACACACCCACAAACACTGCAAACTGGGGTTCACTATCTTGCCCAAACACCTTGACATGCGAACATGTGGACTGTGATTGAACCTTCCGGTTAGTGGACCACCCACTCTACCTCCTGAGCCACAGCCACCTCCTAAGCCTTGTAAACCTTGTAAGCCCTGCCTAATCTTCATATTACAACATAAAGGTGATCCTGTGATACACAAATAAATTAGGGCTATCAAAATAACTATTGTTTTTGATAACACCACTATACAATAAAAGCTGAACATCATGTTGCTAATCGCAGCCACATTTCTACCTGTACTGTAATTCAAAATGTGAAGCTCCAGGTGTTACTTTTGTCAGACTTTTTAAGAAGCCCCAGTTGCTCAGTGTTAACCCAGTGGGAGGAGAAAGGACTGGGAGAGTTATTGGCAGAAAGATACGTTTTAAATGATCTACAGGATTTCATGAGACTAAGTTCACTAAGTTCACTTTTATTTTATAATTTTAGTTACTGCTATTTTGCAGATCAAGATTTTACATCCAAAATATATGATTATCTATCTCCAACATGTAGAGGATAAAATAATTGAATTTAAATTTGTACTCATTGACTATGGGAGCACCACCTTCTACTGAAGGAAAGTGGACAAACCAAATTAATCAATCCTATAATCACAAGTTTCATGGATTCACTCTGCTTGTTTTGAAGACACAAGACCATGACTTGTCTATAATGGAGGATATTTACAGTGGTGTAACAGGAATAACCTCATCCTGAACATCAGCAAGACCAAAGAGGTCATAGTGGACTATAGGAGGTCCAGGAAGACTGAACACGCTCCTCTCTGCATGCATGGGGAGGCGGTGGAGCGTGTGGACAGCATAAAGTTCCTGGGCATCCACATTTCCTCTGACCTCTCCTGGTCTGTGAACACGTCACACCTGGTGAAAAAGGCCCAACAACGGCTCTTCTTTCTCAGGAAGTTGAAGCGGACTGGACTGTCTTCTCAGCTGCTCACAAACTTTTACAGGGCCACGATCGAAGGCATCCTGTGTCTCAGTGTGACAGTGTGGTATGGCAGCTGCACAGCACAGGACAGGAAGGACTTAGCCCGGGTGGTGAGGACAGCACAGGGGATTGTAGGCTGCCGTCTACCAGATCTGGACTCAGTGTACACTGCCCGAGTCCAGAAAAGGGCCAGACGCATTGCGACCGATCCCACCCACCCAGGCAACTCACTGTTTGTACCGCTTCCATCAGGAAAGCGGTACAGGAACATTAAAACAAGCACAAACAGACTCAGGGACAGCTTCTTCCCCAGAGCTGTTAAAACAATAGCCCCCCCCGCAGTGAAACACTCAACCCCCCTACAGAACCCTCACACAGGCACCCTCCCCCCTCCAGCCACATACACCCACCTTCTCACACACACACTCACTCACACCCAGACAGACACACGCACACACACACACATCCCTGGTGACAACCACACAGAAGACAATCAACACTGACAGCTTCCATACACTGGACCGCACTAAGCTGCACTTTATTACTTTACTTACTTTACTTACTTTGTGTTTATATTTTCATAAGTGTTCTTTTTTAAGTACTTGTGTATTTATATGTGTGCCTTAAGCCGAGATTCTCTGAAAAATTTCGTTATGCTTGCATAATGACAATAAAGACTCTTGAATCTTGAATCTTGAATCTTATTAAAGCTAAATATCTCTAATTAACTGAGTAAATGAGAGGTTTATGATGAACACATAACAAAGAGCTCAGAATAAAACAGATACATGCAGCTGATCTTGTAGCTGATCAACACTGCTTCACAGTAAAACACTTAAACTCAACAGGCTGGCTTTCACTGTGAAGCAGCCACAGGAAATCATCAAAAATGTGTTTACAACAAGATGAGTCACTTCCTGCATGCATTTCATCAGCAGATGATTTGTAATGATGTCAGGCAGTTTCTTCTTCCTGTTAGAGTGAGGAGCAGCCACAGTGAGCTGTTAGATGAAGAGCTTGTGGTCCTTGGTTCTCCATTGTTTGATTGGTTAAACAGAATGGGAACATAATGCTAATGCTAATCTTGCTCTTCCTCTCTCCTCTACATCACTTTCTCGCTTTCTTTTATCTCAGTCTTCTCATCTTGTCTGGGATCTCTTCTGTTCCCAAACCTGAGCTTTGACTGATGCAGTCGTTTTATTTTCATCCAAATCAGTGAAGAAAGTTAAGACAGGGTCAATTGATATTCATATGTAAATGTTTCCAGCCTCACTACAATGATCTTACAATGAAAATAAAAATAAAATTAATGAAAATAAATTTAACTGCAAGCAGTCCACTTGTAAAATTCTCGAGTTGTCTTTGTCATACTTTATGTGTTGCGTTAACGTGATTAAAAGCACATGTGGTGTGAGGACAGGCCCTGGAACTGGAGTTCTGCATGCACCCATAACTGAGACCTGGACCCACCCCATACCCACTCACATTTCAGGCCTGGCCCAAATGAACCCATCTGGTGCTGCTGAATTTGAGACCTCAACCCTGAGGCTATATTTTAGTTACTTTTTTCTTCAAAGACAAAGTTGTATGCATCTTTGGAAAGTCTTTCTCACAACTAAAAAATAACTTTCTGACAACAGACCAAAACAGAAAATGATTCGACAGACAATCAAGCCAGAGGTTTAGTTGTAATACACACACAGGAGTCAACCCCCAGAATGTAGCACTACAGCATCTCAAAATAATCAGATCAAAACTCCAAACACATTTCCAGCTGAACTTAACTATGGTTCCAATAGCTATAGTCCAGAGCAGAACTTTGCACATGCACTAGCATGCACACTGACCGCTAGGGATTTTAAGAAGCACCCCTTTGTAACTTTTTTCCCACCCTTTACTCACTCTGCCTCACCAAGCTACTCTCAGAAAGAAAAAGAGAAAATTCTCAATCCAACCCAAGCAGAAAGCTTTACACAAAGTAACAGACCTGTCAGGGTCAGGTCAGGTTGCTGAACTCTAGTTTGAACCCATGAACATGTCTGTACACAGCAGCTCCAAGCAGCAGGTTTTACCTTTGAAGGACAGAGCCATACAACCACAGCTCAGTGTGGATCATGGTATATCAAACAGCAGAACCCTTGAGGATCCCAAAGGACACCTGTCTAGGCAAAGCCAGTCACTGGTGCTCAGGCTTAAAAGCAACACGGACACTTACGCCAGAAATTGCAATAAGTGTCTATTGCTAATTAAAATAGCCAATGTTGAAAAGGTCTAATCATGGCCTTTGAGATGTGGACTAATTTGTCATCCTAGATAATATCTGTTATTTTTAAAAAAAATATGAATTCATTTTTGTATTTGACTTAGTGTGATTTTATTGCTGCTGATTTAGGCATCTGTTGTGTTTGTTTGTTGGTACTATAATTTCACCTATAACCACCTCATCAAGGACCACAGTGAAAAAAGGTCAACATTCTGAGTGTGATTATGCTGTACGCAGGACTTTCTTCTTTTTTCTGTCTATTCTGTACTATCTCTCTGTTTGCTGTCTGCAGAGAACAGATGGCTCTACTGTATTAAAGCGTGCTTGAACTTCACTGTGAAGACTCCAACTGAGAAGGAAACTACCTGATTTTTAATGTGTCACTAATGTCCCTGTTGCTGGGAAACTAGTAAAGCCAAAGACAGATGGAGGCTGCAGAAAGAAAAACAGATCAATATTCAATGCATAATCCATGGAAACAGTACACCCTGAGTACAATTCAATGCAAGCTTTAAGGTTTCGGTTGGCAAATAACTGTGACCATTGTATGGCCAATTAAAACAGTGTTTGCACTCAGTGTCCAGTTTGTCCGTGTAGCAAACATTTAATGGTAACTAATTTAAAACGTTTTTTTTGTAATATGCATCAATGAAACACAATATAATCCGAAATGGTGTCTAGACCGTCTTACAGCAGCTTATTATGACCCTGTTCCTTAATGTGCATCAGGTCATTTTTCATACCACCTGCATAAGGATGAAAAGATTTTGTTGAAATTATGGCCCACACATTTTTTTTTTTTTTTTCTGAAGCGACTCTCTTGAGGGGCTTTGTCTGGGCAGAGACTGTAATTATTAATAGTGTGTATTGTGAGCTTTATTACTTGTAAACTGTTGTTTTTGTTGTGCAGAACAGACTACCATGTGTGGTAATTTTGTGTGAAATACTGTGGAGTATTCACTGTGGTTTGTTGCTTGTGGTTAGAATTGGTTTGTGTTCTCCCATGTTGTTGGCTGCTTGTGTTAATTCACCATCATGAGTAAGGTTACAGAGTTGGTACCAGGTCTGACAAATGCTAGTTCGCCTGCCTTGCTGATAATTTGAAACAATGAAAATAATGTGAAAATGTGAAATATATAGCCAATTTCCTCTTGTGTCACCAGGTCAAACTTTACATGTTCAGTCCCAGTTCTGAGCTCCAAGAACACACATAATGTTAGCCTGTTTATTTCCAGTGGTGGAAGTCACCAAACACTGCACGGGGCTACTGAATGTGACAAGATTGCTATAGCCTGTGTGTGTGTGTGTACTTCGAGGATTTTGTCTTTTAGTCTGGTTATTTCCAGCAAATCCATGCATCCTTTTACTCTTACTCCAGGGGGGGTGCAATGGAAGATGTTTTTGCTGACACATATTTAACTGTGGTGAGTGACTTTAAAAGCTTGGGCAACACTGGAGAAACCTCCTGTTCCTTCAAGATTTGGAGCTGATGTCAAAACATTCTCCCAAAATATTACAAGATGTGTGTGTGTGTGTGGGGGGGGGGGGGGGGGGGGCATAACCCCCATCGTAACAGGCTGCCGGGGAGGGCTGTTTGATATCCAGTAAAAACCCGCCCTTTAAAAATTCAGTTTTAAGATGCTGAGAAAAAAAAAATCATCATCTAAAAAAATAAGCTCTCTAGCGCGGGAGATTGGCTCAAACTAAATAAACTGCAAACTTGCGTCCATTCTTGGTCAACTCCATTTTCACTTGTACTTGCATGACTGTGAAGTGAAAGGACTCAATGCAGCAGAACTGTGTGCTCAAGACCAAATCTATATAGAAGGTCTATGCAGAAGACAGTGATGAGTAGTGATGAGTAACAGACTGGCAGATACCATATTAGTGAATTATTAGGTAATGATTAGTTCATAATTATCCATAAATCAAGCTACTCCCCAGTATTCCCCAAGTTTTTCTAGATAAACTCTGATCCAAACACTGAGCAACACAAGATAATAAGTAATCATTCATTACAGTTTCCCCTCAAATAACATCATACTAAGTAGTTATGGAGTTGTCATTACTTTATAATTACCTCACCACTGTCTACCTTTTATGTCCCTCAAGTAAAATTGCAAAATATGCAAAACCTACTTATGGACTCCCCCTAGGCTATGAGTCCACATGAAACTTACACACTTGTGATCAAAAGTTATTAAAACAATTCTGACAATCCAAAAGGGTTATAAAGGTTATACACAGGTTATAAAAGAACAACTTCCCTTGCAGTCAAAACAGGAAGTTACTTATCTTCCCAATAATCACTCCCACTCAAAACTTGGCTCAGTAGTTTCCCATGCTCCCTTAAGGCACTGCAAAATGTGGCACCTATCAGCCACTAAGAGCCATTTTATTTGCAAAATAATGAAATATGCTAAAGTTGTTTTTCCTGACTACTCTTAGGCTGTAACTGCAAGCTGGAAAATTTCCCTGCATCATCAATGTGCTCTCATCATCACAGTGATTATTATCCATGTTGTTATCCTTTTTATTACGATTATTATCGTAATTATTATGACGGAACCTATTGCTGTCTTAGAGATAATTATTAAAAATGCAGAAATGCATTTTTGAGGGGCTTAGGATACTCAGAAGCTAACCAACCATTCTGACATTAGCACACACATCAGAATTGGTGAAAATACTACAAAATTCTGTAGGGTTTTGGGTTTTGGTATTGGGCTTGGTTGTAGCCAGTGGGCTCCATTTTGAATTTCATGCCTCAATTTTTATTTTACAAACACATTTTTGAGGTCATTAGGATTCTCAAATTTCACAAAACTTTGCACCAGTATCCAAACTATTAAGTATTTCGATTTCAATTGGGCATGTGCATGTTGGCTCTGACAAAATAGCATGAGGGCACAGCATAGAACAATTAAAGAAAGTAGCCCTTTGATGTACAAAAACTGTTAGGCATGTGTATCATACCTAGATCTGCATATCTAAATCTACACACACAGGAGATGGGTGGGCTGAACCAGGAAATCAGCAAGAGATGAACCTTACACAGTTAGACAAAGAGTTAGGAGTTAGTACCAAGAACAACATAAGGAAAATGTTTTCACTAAGAGTTGGTCAAACATAATACCACAAAGGAGTACGGAACAATCTGGCTATGTGTACAGGTCGGCTTCATGCGGAGTTGATGAGTGGATTGGGAACAGGTGCACAGGTGAACTGGCAGGAAGAGGAAAATGGACAGCCACTCCCAGGAAGTGCAGGACACACACAGACACACACATAATGTTGGCACAAAACCTTCAGGCTTCTGTTAGAAAGCTGAAGATGAAGAGGAACTTCCTCTTTCAGCATGGCAATGACCCAAAGCATACATCCAAATCAACAAAAGAATGGCTTCACCAGAAGAAGATTAAAGTTTTGGAATGGCCTAGCCAGAGCCCAGACCTGAATCCAACTGAAAATCTGTGGGGTGATCTGACGAGGGCTGTGCACAGGAGATGCCCTCGCAGTCTGACAGATTTGGAGCGTTTTTGCAAAAAAGAGTATTGCCAAGTCAAGATGTGCCATGCTGACAAACTACTTGGTCATCATAGGCAACATGTTACTATAGGTGCAATATACGGACTAGCTCTTTGCACTACCTCCTACTTGCACATGCGTATTTATGCACATGCTAACCTCGGCTTCCTTATCTTATTTTTATTTTATTTAATTGTTAATTGTTTATATTTCACAATGTTTATATATCTGCTCTAATGTTTATATTTATTGCCCTTACGTTTATATTTCACTCTTGTTCACATCTTGTTCTTGATGGCTTAAACTGGGACCTGAGTACTAATTTCGTGCCATAACATATAAATGTACTGGTATGACAATAAAAGTTCCTTGATCCAAAAAGATTGAGTGCTGTAATAAAATGAAAAGGTGCTTCAGTGTTGTAGAGCTAAGCACTTCCAAAGCAACAGTTGGAAGTGCAGAAGACCAAGATAAAGATGCACACCCTTAAGCTAATACTTTGTTTAGCTTAAGGGTGTGCATCTTTATCTTGGTCTTCTGCACTTCCAACTGTTGCTTTGGAAGTGCTTAGCTCTACAACACTCCTAGCTCATCTTTCCTGACAAGGTGAACACAGTGGTGGTGTTCCTCGACTCAAGAGTGGACGGCACTCTTTGTCTCTTTCATGGACAAAGACTGGCAGTCCAGTTGGAGCTGGACCTTGAGGCACTGCCAGCTCCTGTTGAAGCAACTTCTCTCAGTGGACATCTTCTATGTCACAGCATATACCACATTGTACTGTATTTTATACTTTTGTAGTTTCAATAACATATAACACGCACCACCGGCATGTACAATATTAATGGCCAACTGTATATTTGTATTTTGACATCCTCAACCTCCACTATCAGGTGCGCACAGTTTTTGTTGGAAAAGAGCACAGGTGCACTTTGTATTTTATTTTACGGTAATTTATTTTTCCTTCTTTATTCTTAGTTCTTAGTACTTTTCTATTCTAGTTTATTGTACCTCATTTTGTTTTTCTTTACCTTTAACTTCTGTGATCTTCTGAGCCGGTGCAACAAAATCTTGTTCATTATACGTACTTGGGACGTAAAATGAATGTGTTCTCTGAATCTGAATCAATCTGAATCTTAAGTATGTTATATTTAAAATACATCCAGACTGAATTAATTTCCTGAACTCCTCTCAGTGCATTGAAAAGAGACTAAGGGATAGTGTGGTTGACCTTGTTAGAGGAAGCAAAATGGAGGTGTCATTTTTCTTTGCAGCCCTGCAGCTGTGAAATAGGATACAAATTCCCTTCTCCCAGAAAAATCTACAGGCGTATACAGCAAAGCATTAAAAACCCATAATCCATAAATCACTGAGGCAATAAAAGTTTCCTTCCCTCTTTGCAGCCATTTCCCTGATCACCCTGCTTTCTTCCCTTGGGCACTCTGCATATACTTTCAGTCCCTGCTCCCCCTTCAACTGCTAACTCAATTCTAAATCCAGAGGCTCTCCACATCTCAGAGGACACAAAGTGCCTTTAAAAGGTGCCCTCAGCTCTCTGGAGAGAAGTGTATCATGAGGCAAATCTACAAAGACCAAAAAGGATGGTTTGAGGGAAAATCTGCCTGTGTTTCATACTGTATCAGCAGGAGGTGGTGGCTGTTAGTGCAAGAGGAGATCTTTTATTTATACTGAACAATCTCTCAGTTCTGTGCCTGTGCTTTGTAAGTAATGTTATGGAGATGACTGAAATCACAGAGATGTCCACACTCAGTTCAACATAAGGTATGGTTTGGCACCTGTCTACCCAACTGAACACCCACAGGATCTCCACCACATCATCAAAACATGAAATGTGGGCAACTGTTGTCAAATGTTGTTCATCCCTCCAGTAGAATTAAGGCATTTATACACCTGGAGTTATGTTTATGTGATCCATCCATCCATTTTCTACATCCATTTTCTGTCACAGGGGAGCTGGAGCCTATCCCAGCTGACTGGGAGAGAGATGGGCTACACCCTGGACTGGTCGCCAGTCAATCACAGGGCTGACACACAAAGACCAACAACCACACACACACTTAGACCTAGCAGCCAATTAAGCTGCTCTACATTTGGGAGGAAGCCGGAGTACCCAGCGAAAACCAACACACCGCCATGCAGCCCCTTTCATTTGATACAGACCAAGGGAAAAAATAATTGATAGTGGTCTTTTAGTTCTGGTTCATTTCATATTTAGACTTAATTTTAATAAGTGAACCAATGGAGTAAAGATGAAGTCATACACACTAACAGGTAGCTCACTGATTGGATAGTTTTGGTGGTGTCATCCTTCATCATCAGACCTCAGTTTGATGTGTTTGAGACTGTCTGATTAGCGTAAAATCAAAAAGGAAAAGCAGAGAAATGAGACCAGTTGTTTCTGATCTGCAGGTTGCTCTCTGAGTAGTGGGAATGGGATCAGCACTCACATGGTTAGACACTCCCCCTTGTGGTGTCTCTGAGCAATTACACCTTCAAAAATAAGATAAGCGATAAGTTAAGACTTTATTGATCCCACAGCGGGGAAATTTACCTGTTAGGCAGCTCATACAAAAAAAGGATAAAGTGCAGAAAAACAAGAACTGTGCATGCAATTCAAGCATAAAATGTGCAAAAAATAGCATATTTACAATCTAAAGAAAGTTAATCGGTGATACAGTGGATTAGGTTGGCGATGTCATCTCCATGAGAGCTGCAGAGTGTCTCCCAGTCAGTTGTCTGGAAACAGCGAGTGAGAGACTGAGAGCCAGTCTCTCACTGGCCTCATCAGTTTCTCACCCTGGGTGTGTATTCAGGGAACAGTGAACAGAATGGATGAGACTGTGATCAGAACGTCCAAGTGGGGGAAGGGGTCGGAGGTGTATGCATCTTTGACATTAGCATACAGTAAATCCAGCGTCCTGTTCTCCCTGGTGCGGCACTTAATGTACTGGGTGAAGGTAGGCACAGTGGAGGAGAGTGAGGCGTGGTTGATGTCCCCGCTGATGAGCGGCTGAATGCTGACAGCGAGTAACTCGATGTTCTTGGTGCAGAGTTGGTCCTTGACACAGATGTGCGCTGGATTGCACCATTTCTCATTAATGAGCACCGCAAGCCCCCCGCCTTTTCTCTTACCACTCTCCGCCACTCTACATTTTAACACTACATTAAGATCTGGCCCACCCAAGATACTTACATGAACTAACTTAACATTTGTCGGTGTCACATATGGTTACCAAATGATTTACATAAATTTATGCATTGCTTGTACAGATCAGTTTTAAGATGTCTTCCTGAACAGTTCATAAACAGCAGATGGATTTATTAGTAATTTTGCTTTTGAGGTTAAGTATTGTCTTAAAAGAACGCCTTTACTCACTGTGTACCGCGCACCACTTTCATTGTGAAGCTGTCACCATCCAGAGACGAACATGATGGGCATGGTTATTTTTCACTTCACAACGTGTTCATTGAACTGAATAAATATGCCAGAAGGCTAAAGGTGACAATGAGCGTTTACTGTTGCATTCATGCAACAAGTAGCGGTGACAGCGATGGAGAAGCTTTTGAAAAGGAAAAATGGAAACTCCAAACCTCCGCCCTGATCCGAGCCCTGGTTCGAAGGAACTTAAAGTGTTTGTGACAAATGAGAGGTCCAGTTACGCACAGCTGTTTAGAAGTGATGAGTGGTGTGCAAGTCTGGCATACCTGGCAGATATATTTCATCATGTGAATGAACAGAACATGAAGAATGCAAGGTTGAAATGAAAACCTGCTTACAAGCACAGATAAAATAAATGGATTCCGTTCAAAGGTGCACCTCTGGCAACAACATGTGGAAAATGCCAACCTTGAAATGTTCCGAACCACGACAGAAAACTAAAAACAGAGAGACAGAGAGCTGTTGAGGAAGAGCTTTGTGTGTGTCTTTCTTCAATTCCTGCCAGGATATCAGCTTTGTGTTCATCTAAACAGGCCCAGGTTTCACACTGAGTGAGTATAAATAAATTGAGAGACTATGTTGTCATTATATAAATACTATATTAGGCTACAGTGTGTCATTTTGTAACATATTTGGTTGGTGGTGGCTCAAAAATGGTTGAAAAACACTGGACTAAGCAACTACACCAAGAGACTTTAAAGACAGGTCTCTGTCCATTTTGAAGCAGACTCTGGTGCTATTCATTTGTGGTTTGAAAGCAAACAGACCAACCACTGGGTTCGGTGATAGAAGATACAATATGTGATTTTAGCATGGATTCAAAGGCTAAACTATTAATTTGCTGTCTGTGGACTGCTGCAGAAGCAAATCCCATCCCTTCCTCACCCTCCTCAGAGGGGAAGCTGACCTTGTACCAAAACACCTTATATCCCCATCCATTCCAGTAAATGTCCTGGATCTGGCAAATGAACTGTCCAATCCGATCCTATCTCTGTGAACCAGCTGATAGCTGGACTGTCACAAGGTTAGTCATGACAGATTTGCAACAACCTTATGTTTGTAAAAACTTACAGTCAGCCATTAAAGAGCCTGAAATGTCATGACTGCAAGAAGCACAGGTGGACTCAACACACACACACACACACACACACACACACACACACACACACACACACACACACACACACACACACACACACACAGGCTATAGCAATTAAGCTAAAACTAGCTGATAGGCAGATGGGTGCATAAACTGGAGTTCAGACTGGCAGGCAAGCATGAAACTAAACACAGATGATTCAAACGCAGGTAACCCAAACACAGGTGATCCAAATATAGGTGATCCAAATGCAGGTGGTAAAAAACTACAATACTCAGGAACAGGCATATAAAAAGATGTATACAGATATATTTTTAATCTTATTTTAAAATTAGAAATGAAAATTCGATTAAAAATATAATATATAGGTAATAGCCAGGATGATGAGGTAACTGGGTTCAGATGTGAGTGGGCATGAAAACGCAGGAGATTAAAAATGGACAACAGGTGAGCAAGTGGAAATGGGGACAGAAAGGAAGTCCGGTGGAATCTGATGGGTGGATGGAAAAGTCACGTCTGGGAAAATGAAAGGATTTTTCATATCTCTCCAGTGGAAACGCCAGCTACTGTGCTTCTCCACTGTCTGTTTTCAAATTCTTCAGAAAAATTTTTTTACTATAAGGCAAAGCCAAAATCTCCTCCATTCTCTAACAGTAGACAGTCTATTACCCTTTACAGATTTCACGAGATGCTAACAGTTCAACATGGTGCTCTGTTTTCCCCATTCATACATGACCTTCTTGAGGTTCTCTTTCTTTTGGCTTTTATGGATTTCTGAGATGTGGAGAGTTCACTACATTATCAGGTTCCTTTAACCTAGAAAATGATATCTCATTTTCTGACCTATCCTTCCATCCAGTTCTCAGTTCCATCCATCCTTCCAATTTACTTCTAAAGCATTTTAAAGAAGAAGGACTGTACTCCATCTTTATCACTCACAGTGATTCTTTCTGTCCATATTGTTCCAACCAAGGTCAAAACTTTTTTTTCATTCAAACGCACACAAAGACCTGTCTCTGCAGAAACTTTACTTGAACTGAATGTGTTTACTGAGATACCTTGTCTGAAACTGGACATGCATTTTTTTCCCTCTGACTTAAAAACAGATATTTTACATTTTGTTTTAAAATAAGAATATAATACTTTAGAAATACTGTTCATGTCTCAATGACCCACATGCAATGAGAACTCTGCTCCTGATCCACTCATGGAAAGAGGGAGGGAAGCTTTAAATAAGTAATATTTCTCCAGCTAATGTCAAAGAAGACACATGTTTGAATTAATTAATAACAATGATTACACAACATCCTTATTACCTAAGATCAGCTTAATTCACTTTAGGAGGCATTTTCATTTCAGAAACTAGCAAACACTTAACCACTAAAATTTAAAATAATATCAGCTGATGTTCATTTTGTCCAGTGAAGATATTTTCAACTCTTTGACATTTGAAACATTTAAACTATAAATATTTTATATTTAAGATTCACCAACACTCATCACCAATTCCACTTCTGCTACGGCTGGGCTGCAGCTCCTCAATGCAGTTTGCCTGATGTGTTGAGGGTTGAGGGTTGCCAGATCATAATCAAGTATCCTCTATATCCTAGTCTTTCTCTATCATAATCAACGTTTCTCAGACCTAGCTGCTCATAGTTGCTGCATAGATATTACCAGTGACACAGAGGAGAATAGAAATAGCGAGATTGTATGAGATGAGTTGTATAAGACAATTTAACAACACCTTGACAAATAAGTAGCATTTTTTTCAGTTTTTGCTATAACAAAACTAACATTTTTTTGTTAAGCATATGAAAAGAGTTTTTGTGGTCAAACCTAAGGCTGTAAAATATATACTGCAAAAATACATATAAAAATGCAATATCAGCTCAGCATTTTGCATTGAACAGAGAAATCATCAGGAATTTCTGACACTCAGCAAACTGTGCAGATAGCTGTTGTTAACTGTGTTTTACGGCAGACATGAATAATTGATGACAAAAGAAGAGGACACAATAATAAGTTCTGACTAATAAAATAACTCAAAAGAGCAAAAAGTGGCACAAAATAAATTGTCAAACAGGTGATTTTGATTTTGATTTTGAATTCTGCCCACGTATTTCTATTTAAATCATAAGTTGTGTAACTCAAATTAAAGATATCTGCTCTCTAGTTCTGACTAGTCATGAAAGCTCCAGTATGAAGCATGATCACAGGCCAAACATAATTTGTATTATCTGTAGATGAATGAAAGTCTTCAGGGAGCAGATACTGTATGTCTGTGTGGTCCAGGTATTGCTAATGTTCTGGGGACCTAAACCTGTTTAAAAAGTCACATTGTGGGGAATAATTTTCCTCATGGGGACAGAAAGTCCCTGTTACATATTCATTCATTCATTCATTTTGTACCGCTTAATCCTGTGTCAGGGTCGCGGGGGAGCTGGAGCCTATCTCAGCAGACTATGGGTGAGAGGCCCACTGGTCGCCAGTCAATCGCAGGGCTGACACACAAAGACAGACACACACTCACACCAACGGGCAATTTAGAGTAGCCAATTAACCTAACCCATGCATGTATTTTGGTATTGTGGGAGGAAGCCGGAGTACCCGGAGAGAACCCACGCAGGCACAGGGAGAACATGCAAACTCCACCCCAGACCGGGGTTTGAACCTGGAACCCTCTTACTGTGAGGCGACAGTGCTAACCACAGCAACACTGTGCCACCCCTGTTACATATATCATTCAATTTTAAAGTAAAGACATTCTTTAAGGTGAGCATGAGCTTAGGTTTATGTTGAGGTTAGGGTTACATTAAGGTCAGAGTAAGTCTCTAGGAAATGAATACAAGTCAGCGTAATGTCCTCTAAAGCCTGTGTGCTTGCATGTGTGTGTTCAGGGCATGCCTGTGAATTTTTATGAACTACATGGACTTCAGGGTCTTTGGGGATTTGAAGAGATGACACTTGTGGCAAAGAAATGGTGGTGTAATCCCTGTGTTCTCAGTGGAGTCCAGCCTGAATAACACCTCAGAAGGCAGTGGAGCAACTGCAGCCGGAGGGTCAGAGGTGTAGCTGTCAGCTTTTTAATGTGCTGTGAATTGTGTGAGCAGCTAGTGGGCCTTAGCACATCTTCTAAAAGCCCTGCAGGATTACCTCTCCACAGGATTAGATCTCACTAGCTACCACAGCTGAGCAGAGGGCAGAGAGCTCCAAGGAGAGGTTGTATATAATATGTGTCAGTGTCACCCATCATTTCCTAGTCCTCACAGCAGGGGTCAGACAGGGTTTTTAGTAAAATACACAAAGAAAACACAAAGTAAAGAAAGACTAACTAACAACAGAAAAACACAACATATGAGGTGGTAAAGAATCTTCATACACTTTGCATGTGTCTTGTCCAGTGCCAGCTGGGATTGGCTCCACCCGCCCTGCAGACCTCAAAAGCATAAATAATATAGCTAATGGGGAGGGATGGATGAATATGTGCCTGTTAGGTTTTTTTTAATTTAAATTGGCCCGGTACCCAGAGGTCATCTGCTCCAATTGACCAGGTTAGTTTAACTTTAGTTGTAGACATTTGCAGCTGAAACACAAACCACAGGTTAAGCAATCAAGTGTCACTTAATTTGACCAAACAACACCCCAGTTTGTTTCAGGTGGACTGGTCAGCTGGAGCACAAGGAGTTCTCCCACTGGGCTACTGAGAAACACACATTGGGTCGTGCTGTTGTAAATGGCCCAGTCCAGGGAACAGAGCAGCCCATTGTAGTTCTGTATAATGGTCAGTAACGGTCTCAGTTATCCCTGTCTCTCTGGCTTCAACTCTGTGGAAGTATCCTTTAACATCATGTCAACACTGACTCAGTGAGCAGCTGAACATTCCTGTCTCACTTCACATAAATATCAAAGCTAAAAAACGTTCTGAAGGAACAGACTTCGACCGACTCCAGAACAGCCTCAGGAATAGATGGGACATCAGCTGGGATGTCCCTAGGACCAGACTCAGGAACAAATCTGATGACAGCCAATTCAGGGACAGGCTCAGAGGAACGGATGAGAGGTCAGCAAGTGCTCTGTGTGCATGGTACAGCTCAGGGGAGATTGCAAAGTTTGTTTACTGAGCACTTCAACAAGAAGGTCTGAGAAGAAAATTGTAGGCCAGGAGTTCTCAATAGACTCTGGCAAACTGACAATGCTGAGATTCTTCCTCCACCTCAGGCCTCCCAGGTCTGCTGCCTTAACTGTGAACTTGGCATTGCTATTGGCTAACCTAGCACACTTCCAGGCATGTATACGGGGCTCGTCATCTGTCATCAGCTGAAAAAGCACTTTTTATTAATGATCATTTAGAGGGTGAAGCCAGAGAAGAGATTAAATACCGGTCTCAGGAAGAAAGGGATGATCCAGGTAAAATCCTAGACATTTTGCAGGAACTTTATGAATGTACTAGGTCATATGTATCTTTGCAGGAAGAGTTCTTTTCAAGAAAACAACAAGAGGGGGAAACATTGCAAGAATTTTCCCATGCATTGATGTGTTTGATGAACAAAGTTGTCAGAAAGGCCCCTCACATTTTACTAAATAAGGATGTGTTACTCAGAGATCAATTTGTTGAACATGTGTCTGACTGTTCCCTACGCCGAGAACTTAAGCAATTTGTACGGGGTCACCCTGCTGCTACTTTGATAGAAGTTCGCAGTGAGGCCATTAGGTGGGAACACGAAGGAATGCCAGGGGGTGGCCGGGGTAGAAGTCACTCTGTCCCTTCTGTATTTGGTTTTCAGCACACTGTTCATGGTAACCAGTGGTAACAAGCAGAGCAAGCAATTCCTCCTTTAACTCTGAGATAGGTGAGCTAAAAGAAATTCTCAGGAACCAGCAAGAGCAGCTGAATCAGCTTACTAGCAGTCTGGCTGCCCTAGCCAATGCTCCTAGACCTCAGTGTCAGTGGCACCAACAACCTGTCATATGTAGGAGGTGCCAGCAGCCCGGCCATTTTGCTAGGGGGTGTAATGGCAGGTATGTAGCTCCACAGCCACAGCCAGCTTTAACAACTGCGCCCACAAGCTCCAATGTGAGGCCATACCCTCCAGCACAGGGAAACTTTCACCCCCTGAACTGCTGAGCCAAGGTTCAGGTGGGGGCTCTTCAGGCTCAGATTCTGTTAGTGAAAGTCCTGAAAATCTGGTTGCAGCTTGCCCACATATCACTGTAATGATGGAAGGAGTTGGGGTTCCCTGTTTGGTTGACACTGGGTCAATGGTGTCAACCATCACTGAGAGTTTCTTTGTGCAGCATTTTGAACCTTGGGGCCCAGAAAAACTCTGTACTTGCAACTGGTTGAGGCTAAGTGCTGCTAATGGTCTAGCGATACCATATGTAGGCTATTTTGAGTTGCATGTGCAGCTTTGTGGAAAGGTTGTTTCCAAACATGGAATTTTAGTGGTCAAAGATTCCCCACAC
The DNA here is from genome assembly GCF_017976425.1 of Toxotes jaculatrix. NCBI lineage: Eukaryota > Metazoa > Chordata > Actinopteri > Toxotidae > Toxotes > Toxotes jaculatrix. The sequence continues at coordinate 292,019 of NC_054394.1, read as the reverse complement.
AGTGCTCCTACAGTTCCTGGTGTCCTAGGCATGAACATTATCAAGGAGTGTTATTGGGAGTTGTTTGTACAGCATGGTCCTGCTCTCTTTAACTTACCCTCTGTGTTGCAGGCACCGGCCCGAATTCAGCAGGCTCTCCTGTACTGCCACCAGGTCCAAGCTACTGCACCTCCCGATCGCTCAGGCTGTGTGAGAGTGAAGGGAAGGAAGGTTTGCAGAGTCCCAGGGGGTACCATGAAAATTGTAGCAGCCATCTGTTCCCAACATCTAGTAGATGCCTTGTTTGAGCCCCTGAGCAAAGGTTTGCCCGCTGGTCTCCTTGCCTCCCCGGCACTTGTTCATGCAAACAGAGGTACTGTGTACATCCCCATTGTTAATGTAGGGATTGAGAATGTTGTGCTGTACCCTCTCACTATTTTAGATACAGTGAGCGAGGCCCACCTCATTGGCCTGCCCTCAGGTCTTGAAGAGAAAAGGGTATTTGCTACAGCCTCTTCTCAGATTGTGACTAGCTCAGTGCAGGATAAGATTGCTGCAGTTGATTTAACACCACTTTCAGGGTCAGAGCAGTGTCAGGTCAGGTCCCTGCTGCAAAGGTATAGTGGTGTCTTTTCTGCACATGAGGGAGATATAGGCTGTACAAACCTCATTTCTCATGATACCCCTTTAGTAGATGAGATGCCTGTACATCAGAGATACAGACGCATCCCTCCATCGGAGTATGAAGCAGCGACGGCCCAAGTTCACCAGCTCTTAGAAGCACAGGTGATCAGGGAAAGTAGTAGCCCCTTTGCTTCCCCCATTGTGCTGGTAAAGAAAAAAGATGGTAGCCTTCGTTTGTGTGTGGACTACAGACTCCTGAACAGCAAGACCCGCAGAGATGCATTTTCCCTGCCCCGCATCGAAGAGTCCCTGGATGCCCTGTCTGGGGCTCGCTCGTTCTCAACCCTCGACTTGGCTGCAGGAAAATTAATGTGGAATCGGTGTGTAACTATGCCAAAACATCGGTGTGTAACTACGCCAAAACAATGTCGGACTCCGTAGTGTTCTCTGGACCCCTGCCTGATTTGACCAGTGATGACATGTTTAGCCACATGTCATCATTCCGTCGCTGGCTGTCTAGGTGGTGTCCAGCAAACGACGTGGCCTTCATTGATAACTGGAAAACTTTTTGGGGAAAACCTGGTCTGAACCTGGTCTGATTAGGAGAGACGGCATCCATCCCACTTTGGATGGTGCAGCTCTCATATCTAGAAATATGACAGATTTTATTAGACAACCAAAGTCATGACATGAGTTGAGACTAGGAGGCAGAGTTGCAGTCCTACACGCTTCTCTGCAGTTTCTCTAGAGCTGTCACCCACCCATGATTCCTACTATTCCTACCATTCTAACGATTCCCTTTATCCTATAGAGACTGTGTCTGCTCCCCATCAACAAAAAGTGTATAAATTAAAAAATGCAAGAGGTGTTATTCATAAAAACCTAAAAAAAAATAATATTACAAAAGTATCTGAACCACAATTAGATGTGGGCTATTAAACATTAGATCTCTCGTCTAAATCTCTGTTGGTAAATGATTTGATAATGGATCAGCAGATTGACTTATTCTGTCTGACTGAGACCTGGCTGCAGGAGGAAGAGTATGTCAGTCTAAATGAGTCAACCCCTGCTAGTCATATTAATTATCACATTCCCCGAGGCACAGGCCGAGGAGGAGGAGGAGTGGCAGCAATCTACCACTCAAGTTTATTAATTAATCCTACACCTAAGCCAAAATATAGCACATTTGAAAGCCTTATCCTCAGCCTCTCACATCCAAATTGGAAGACAGAAAAACCAGTACTATTTGCTGTGGTGTATCGTCCACCTGCTGCTTATTCAGAGTTTTTGTCTGAATTCACTGAATTTTTATCTGATTTAGTGCTTAGTATGGATAAAGCAATTATAGTGGGCGACTTTAATATTCATGTCGATACCCACAATGACAGCCTTAAGACTGCTTTCTATTCCGTATTAGACTCAATTGGCTTTTTACAAAATGTTAACAAACCAACTCACTGTTTCAATCACACCCTTGATCTTGTACTGACCTATGGCATAGAAGCTGAATATTTGACAGTGTTCCCTCAGAACCCTGTTTTATCTGATCCTTCTTTAGTAACATTTGAATTTACAATAATGAACTGCACAGCATCTGGGAATAAAATTAACTACTGTAGATTTTTGTCTGATAATGCTGTTTTCAAGCTCCTGAAGTTTGCAGACGACACCACTGTCATTGGTCTTATTCGAGAATGATGATGAGTCTGCATACCGACGGCAAGTGGATCAGCTGGTGCTCTGGTGCGGTCAAAACAACCTTGAGCTGAACACCCTCAAGACGGTGGAGATGATAGTGGACTTTAGGAGACATCCCCCTGCTCTGCCCCCCCTCACAGTACTCAACAGCCCCGTCTCCATTGTGGAGAGCTTCAGATTCATGGGCACGATCATCTCACAGGATCTGAAGTGGGAGCAGAACATCAGCTCCATCCTCAAGAAGGCCCAGCAGAGGATGTACTTCCTGCGGCTCTTGAGGAAATACGGACTCCCCCAAGAGCTGCTGCTGCAGTTCTACACAGCAGTCATTGAGTCCGTCCTGTGCACCTCCATCACTGTGTGGTTTGGAGCTGCCACTAAGCAGGACAAGACCAGACTGCAGCGCACTGTGAGGACTGCTGAGCGTATCATTGGTGTCCCCCTGCCCTCTATCCAGGACTTGTACTCCTCCAGGACGCGAAAGAGGGCAGGGAACATCATGATGGACTCCTTTCACCCCGCACACAGACTGTTTGAACTGCTCCCATCAGGGAGACGCCTCAGAGCCCTCCAGACCAAAACAAGCAGACACCGGAACAGCTTCTTCCCCACAGCAGTCACTCTACTGAACAGTACAGTTAACAGATAACTCACTATTGCATACTTCATTTCATTTTATTTTATTTTATTGTATTTTTTTGTCTTATTTTATTTTATTCTTATATTTATTCTATTTTATTTATCTTCCAACACCTTCAATCCACTCACTACTGGACTGGTACGCATTTCATGTTTCATGTACATTACATATTTGTATATTTGAAAATATTTTTATATTTTATATACTAGAGAGACAACAACTACCGGCAAAAAATTCCTTGTATGTGTTTGCGTACTTGGCGATTAAACCTGATTCTGATTCTGATTCTGATTCAAATATAAGGAAGCTATTCCATCTTTATTATCTCCGTTGCCATATCCCAGTTTTACAGAGGGCAATGGCCTAAACTTTACTCCAGCAGATATAGACTATCTAGTTTATAGTACTGCTGCTTCATTGCGTTCAACCCTTGACTCTGTTGCCCCTTTGAAAAGGTCAGTAATCAGAGAAAGCTAGCTCCATGGTACGATTCACAAATACGTACTTTAAAGCAGATATCACGAAAGCTGGAAAGGAAATGGTTATCCACTAATTTAGAGGAATTCCACCTAGCCTGGAAAGACAGCTTCATAACGTATAAAAAAGCCCTTCGTAAGGCAACAACTGCCTATTACGCATCATTAATAGAGGAAAACAAGAACAACCCTAGGTTTCTTTTCAGCACTGTAGCCAGGCTGACAAAGAGCCATAGCTCTGTTGAACCATGCATCCCCCTAGCTCTTACTAGTAATGACTTTATGAGCTTCTTTAGCAACAAAATAGTAGACATTAGAGACAGAATCCATCTTATCCTGCCTACAACTGTTAATGATGTAGGTATGTCTAGAACAGCATCTTTAGAAATGTCTGCCAGTCCTGATTTGTTGTTAAGGTTGCAGTTATCAAACCTTTACTTAAAAAGCCTTCTCTGGACTCTGACATTTTGGCAAACTATAGACCTATATCCAATCTCCCCTTTAATTCTAAAATTCTTGAAAAGGCTGTTGCAACTCAGTTGTGTGACCATCTACATAGGAACGGTTTGTTTGAAGTTTTTCAGTCAGGATTTAGAGTTCATCATAGCACAGAGACAGCACTGGTGAAAGTTACCAACGACCTTCTCATAGCATCAGATAATGGACTTGTCTCTATACTTGCCCTGCTAGATCTTAGTGCTGCATTTGACACTATTGATCATAGTATCCTATTGGAAAGACTGGAACATGTTATTGGGATTAAAGGAAGAGCACTAGACTGGTTTAAATCATATCTATCAGATAGATACCAGTTTGTTCATGTTAATGATGATCCCTCCATATATACCAGAGTAAGTCATGGAGTTCCACAGGGTTCTGTGCTTGAACCGATATTGTTTAATTCAATTCAATTCAATTCAATTTTATTTATATAGCGCCTTCCACAATCAAAATTGTCTCAAAGCGCTTTACAGAGACCCAGAGCCTGACCCCAGAGCAAGCACTTAAGGCGACAGTGGCAAGGAAAACTCCCTTTTAACAGGAAGAAACCTTGAGCAGAACCTGGCTCAGATGGGGGACCCTCCTGCCGATGGCCGGGCTGGGTGAAAGGAGGAAAAGGAGGAAGATAGGACAACTAGGAATGGAGGAGAGGGGGAGAAAGACATGCAGCATAATACAGACAATGTGGGTCAGTATTTACATTACAGTTAGTGAACAGTTATTGGATAATGTGTGCTCAGCAGATTAGAATTATGAAACAGAGCACGGAGGCAAAAAGCTGTCATGACTGGTAATTATTTACATTACAGTTTGCAAAGAATATTAATCCAATATTTATCTGTAGCAGAACGGAACATTAAACATGTTAGAAATGGATCATTGTAAACAATAAACAGCAGCAGGTGGGTGGAGCCAGGACCATAGGACATGCAGCTCCAGAGCCAGAGGTACCAGCAGTAAGGTACAGAGAAAGAGAGACCAGAGAGTAACAAACACAGGACTACGGGACAGAGAGGACAAAGAGTTAATGACATGTAATAAAGGCTAATAAATTTGAGAGTGGGTCTGAGGAGAGAAAGAGAAAGAAGAAGAAGTGCGCAGTAAATCATGGGATGTCCCCCAGCAGCCTAGGCCTATAGCAGCATAACTAGGGGATGATTCAGTTGCCTGAGCCAGCCCTACTAAGGGCTATATCCTTAACTGTAACAGTGTCTATAGAGATAATTGTGACTAACTATAAGTTTAATAAATAACTAGGACTGTAACTACAACTAATTATAAGCTTTATCAAACAAGAAGGTTTTAAGCTTCGTTTTAAAATTAGAGAGGGTTTACCTTATACATGCTTCCCCTAGGCAATATTATCAGGAAGCATGGAATAAATTTCTATTGCTATGCGGATGATACCCAGCTGTATTTATCTATGAAGCCAGAAGAAACAGATCAGTTAGCCATACTTCAGGCATGTCTTAAAGACATAAAGGCCTGGATGACCTGTGTAGCTCCTTTCACAACGACAGACGCAGGTTGGTTCTTTCAAATACGGGCGTTTATTGCTTGGAATCATTCGTCTTTTAAGTTCTTTCCTTCCACGTCTTCACGCCGTGAGAACTGTATTTGAACATATTAATGTCACATAAAACAACTTAAAGATGACGTGAAAAAGTAATTAACAACTTATAAAATACCTCGTTGGCTGCTGGTCATGAAAAGAGGTTGATAAAATAACTTAAAGTTCGTCTTTGCCGTCCGTTCTTTCTCGAGCATGTGTATGGCAGCTAGGTGAGCTACGCATTCGCATTGTTGCTGTCCCTCATACAAAACCTTCGGACTGTAGCAGCGGTACGGAACGAAAATTAAGTTCCGCCAGGAGAACGAACATACAATGTACAACAATAGTTTATATATACATGTTCATACATTACAATCTTTGAACCGGTTTTAACCCTTTATGAATTAACAATCTATTAATTACACAAAATAATGTAATTGTAATATAATACATGAAATATAATAATGAAATATATTCAGTGCATTTATAAGAGCACTTACACTCCCACCAAATCACTCATTACGCGTAATGTGGGATTTCCTTCAAACTAGTGTAAACAAAGGAAAATGTTTAGATGTGAATGAATGTGATTCAGTTAACTTCAAGAAGTGTGACCACCTTGTGAATTGGTCTTTCAAGGGTAACTGTTTTAGTAAGTGGTTTGCCTTTGTCAAATGTAGTGTCAGCAATCAACAATTTCAGTTTTCGCACCATGCCATCTGCGCTGGGGCAAACTTCAACAACTCTACCGAGTTTCCACTCGTTTCTTGGAGAGTTATCATCTTGTAGGATAACAATATCATCCACTTGTGAGTTTCTTGTTGGTTTCTGCCATTTTTGCCGTTACTGCAGATTTAGCAAATACAGTATTCATGTTTCCATCTCTGCCAGAATTCATTGGCTAGAAACTGCACTCTTTTCCACCTTTTACTCAAGTAGAGGTCTTCTTTGCAGAACTGACCAGGAGGTGGCAGTATGATGGACGATTTCATGGTCAGGATATGGTTGGGGGTCAGAGGTTCTGGCCCAATAGGGTCGCTGAGATTTTCAACACTTAAAGGCCTGCTGTTGATTATAGCCATTGTTTCATAAAGAAATGTTCTCAAAGTTGTGGTATCAAGTCTACTTGCTGACTTGTCAAGGTTAAGATGTTGCGACTTGTCACGGTTAAGATGTTGCGGATTGTTCGAATCTGACGTTCCCATACTCCACCCATATGGCTTGCAGAGGGAACATTCATAACAAATTCACAACCAATTGCTTGTGAACGCTCTTGATCCATTTCTTCGAGCAATTTTGTGAACTCTCTTCTTGCTCCCATGAAATTAGTTCCCTGATCACATCTCAATTGGCGGACAGGTCCCCTGATGGCTATGAATGTTCGAAGCGCGTTCATGAATGCATCTGTTATCATGTCGTCCAGTGTTTCTATGTGCACTGCTCTTGAGCATAAGCATGTAAACAACACTCTGTATCTTTTTAATTCCTTTCTTCCCTCCTTCACGATGAATGGACCAAAACAGTCAACGCCACAGTATGTAAAGGGAGGGGATGTCTCTGTTCTCTCCTCTGGCAGGTCTGCCATTTGTTGAACTTCGGTAGGTCGTCTGTATCTCCTACATTTAAAGCATTTATAAATGTGTGACGATACAACATTTCCACATCCAATGATCCAAATTCCGTTGGCATGTAATTCATTCATTGTCATGCCCTTTCCTTGGTGGTGTACACGTTCATGATGATATCTGACAAGCAAGGCAGACACATGAGACATCTTTGGAAGTATAGCAGGATGTTTTACATCATGGTGCAAGACTGATTGGGATAGCCTTCCTCCCACTCTGAGAACACTGTTCTTGTCCAAGAAGACATTTAATCTGTGTAGCTTGTTATGCTTGTTAAAGATGCCTTTCTTTCGTTGGATTTTGTGAATGTCCTCAGCAAAGGCTTCGGCTTGTACTAGCTTGATAATGAAGACTTCTGCTTCCTTTCTTTCTTCAAGGCTAGTTGTGACATTCAATCTTGGTTGAAGTCCTTTAAACTCTCGAGCAAATCTCTTGAGCCTGGCTACAGCTCTTACTGCTCTTGACCAGTCTGAAAACTTATTGAGACGGCTTACCAATGAACTTATTTCCTTTGTCTCAAGTGTGTGAACATGGCCTTTGCGGAGCTCAGGATCTGTAGTTTCTACTTCTCCCACCATGTCCTCTTTGACTGGAAGATTAGATTGCCAGAGGAAGTCTGGTCCTTTTAGCCAGTTCGACTCCTTAAGCTGGTCTACACTTGCTCCTCTTGAAGCATAGTCAGCTGGGTTGTTTTCAGAGCTAACATGTCGCCATTGCTCTGGGCTTGTACTCGATCTGATGCACTGGATTCGATTGGCTACGAACGTATGGAATCTCTTCGCATCGTTATTCACATAGCCAAGAACAACCTTTGAGTCGGTCCAGTAATGTTCTGTCATATTTTCAATCTCAAGTTCCCTTCTTAAGACATCGCCAATACGAACTGCAGTCACGGCTGATGAAAGCTCAAGTCTTGGGATAGTTGTCACTTTGGTTGGGGCTACTCTTGTCTTTCCCATGACAAGTGAACAGCTGATCTGTCCTGTCTTACTTATCACTCGGAGGTAAGAGCATGCACCGTACCCACTGAGACTTGCATCCGAAAAGTTATGAAGTTCATACTGTGCTACTTCATCAAAGTTTAAGGGAATGTAACTTCTTGGGATCTTCATGGATGGCAAGTGAGCAAGATCTCTGAGCCATGACTCCCACCTTCGAAGGATGTCTTCAGGGAGATCATCGTCCCAGCCCACCTTGTCTCTGCAAAGTGTCTGAAGGATCTGTTTACCAACTAGAACAAAGGGAGCCAAAAACCCTAACTGATCAAAAACAGAGGCAACAGTAGAGAGAACGCCTCTTCTTGTCAGTGGATTGTCTTTGACAATGACTCTAAATTGGAATTCGTCTGCTTCAATACACCACTGAATTCCCAGGGCTCTCTCGATCTGTTCTCCTAGTGCCATGTCTTGATCCTTGGTTTGGGCACGTTCTTCAGGTGGTATTGTCGTAGTAACTTCCTTGTTGTTGGACACAAACTTATGCAGTCTGAGATTTCCTGTTCTGCACAAGGCTGTTCACTCTTTCACCAGATGAATAGCTTCAGCAGTTGACTTTACACTTATTAAGCCATCATCAACATAGAAACTTCTCTGGATAAACTTAATGGCGTCTTCACTGAACTTTCCATGGCTCTGCGATGCCAGATGTTTCAATGCGAAGTTAGAGCATCCAGGGGATGACGCTGCTCCAAACAAGTGTACTCGCATCCGATACACTGAGGGTTCTGTGTTCAGATCGCCATTATCCCACCAGAGGAACCTTAGATAGTCTTGGTGCTCCTTGATGACATGAAATTGATGAAACATCCTTTCGATGTCACACATTATGGCTACTGGACCCTTTCTGAATCGACACAGCACACCAATTAAAGTGTTAGTCAAGTCTGGTCCCGTCAAGAGATGGTCATTTAAAGAAGTTTCTTGAAAGCGTGCTGAACAATCAAAAACCACACGGATCTTCCCGGGCTTGTGGGGATGGTAGACTCCATGGTGCGGAATATACCACGCTGGCTGTTTGTTGAGTTCAGAATCAGGAACCTTCTCAGCATCTCCTCTACCTATTATGTCCTTCATGAAGTGGACATAATCACTGTAATATTTCTCGTCCTTCCTGAGTCTACGCTCTAATGCAGCAAGTCTATGAACTGCATACTGTTTATTGTTTGGGAGACTAGGATTTTCTGTCTTGAAAGGAAGCGGGAGTTCATAGTGGCCATCTTCCTTCTGCCTTATTCCCTCCTTTACTTTAGACAAGAAGAGGAGGTCTTCTTGAGAGACTGGATTGTCATCTGTTGTGTGTTCCACAAAGTCAGCCTCTAAGGCTTTGATTATGTCCGTTGGATGAATTTCTTTGACTTGATTTCTGCACACAAAGTGCACCTCTGTCTTTAGCTCAACTGATGGCTGTACAGCAGGGATCACTTGTTGAACTATAACTCTGTGGCTGGTTCCTATTGCATCATTGCAGTCACTCTCTGGGTTTGAACAACCAACAATACTCCAGCCAAGGTCGGTTCGCTGAGCATATGGATGACCTTCTTCACCTGACACGACCTCTCATGGAAGAAGGGCTTGTTGACAGTTATAGCCGATCAAAAGACCTATTTCACAGTCCAATGATGGTGGAATCTTGTCTGCTAATTTTTCAAGATGAGGCCACTTCTGAGCTGTCTCTCAAGTAGGAATGTGCAATCTGTTGGCTGGAATGAACTCTCTTGTAAAGAGTGGTGGTAATAGAATCCGTTTAGGTAGACTGTACCCTCTTACTTGTAGATTAGTCAGTTTTTGACTAGGGATGACTGTTGACTTTGATGACATTGTAGACAACCGCAGATTGACATTTTCTTTCCTTGTGTTTAAATCTCTGGCCACTTCATCTAGAATGAACGTGGTGTCACTCTGAGTATCTAAAAGCGCATAGACCAAAACTTCATTATGTGGTTCGTCTACAGCTGAGACCCACACTGGCACGATGGAAGATGTTTGTGTGCTTAGATCACTTTGTATGACTCTGTTGGTAGTTGCTGTTGCAGCTATTTCTTCAGTATCTGCGTTGTTTTTTGATTTGTCATCTCCCTTTGGTGCTGACCTTTGATGTTTAAAGTTATCATCATGCAAACACGTTGGGTGTCTCTTCTGACATTTTTCACATGTGCTCTTGTTATCACACTTTCTCGAGTGATGACCTGTCTTTAAACATCCAAAGCAAAGCTTTTCTTCTTGCACGAACTTTACACGATCTTGAACAGTCTAGTTACTGAATTTTCTGCACTTAGCAAGAGTGTGAGCTGCTCCTTTGCAGAAAACACAGGATGGGATGTTGCTCTGTGTCGTGTTAGTGGACAATGACTTTGCTTGAATAGTTTGAGCTTTGGTGTATTTTGGTTTCTCACCTTGTATGCTCTTGAGTGCTTGTATGGAGGATATGGGATCACAAGCAAGATCTGCTTCAGTTGATATAAACTTTACAAGCTCACTGAATGGTGGGTAATCCCCATTGATTCGTCTGACTTCCATCACCTTGCGGTTCCACCTGGATACTAACCAGTCTGGCAATTTCATTAGAATTTTCTGACACTCATTACAGTCATTGAGAACTTCCAGTGTCTTGATGTGGGGAATTGCAGCTTCACAACTCTGAAGGAAATCTGCAAGTTTTCTTGGCTCACATCCGTCTTTAGAGCTTAATTTTGGCCATCTGTACAGTTTGTCTCTGAAGGACTTACCAATAATAAATGGATCTCCAAATCGTTTTTCTAACAACTGCCAAGCTGAGTCGTATGCCTCTTCAGTGCCCAATAAGAAGAATCCTTCCACAGCTTTCTTTGCAGCACCACCCAAGTATTTTCTTAAGTAGTACAGTTTCTCTGTTTTTGGAACATTATTTCTATCTATTAATGTCTCAAAGGATAGTCGCCAGTCCTTGAACTTTAAGGGATCTCCATCAAATATTGAAGGCTCTGGTGTTGGAAGACGATTAGCACTTATAGCCTCTGCTAGTGCATGGACAAGATCAGAGCTATTTGGCCCTTGAAATGTGGGTAACATAGCTGGTGGAACTTGAGGTATGAATGGAGGACTTGAAGCATTGAGGTTATAATGTTCACTTTCATCATTTAGCAAGTTGATTCCTACTGAGTTTTCTTCAGCTTGATCATAGACTTTCACTAGAGCTCTTGCAGCATTTAGCTTCTTTGTCTCTTCAAGACGCTCAAGCTTTCTTCGTTGGCTTTGCATTGCTTGTTGTTTAACAAAGCTCTCAGCTTCTAACCTCTGTAGTTCTGTCTCTTCTCTTTCTTGTTCCTCCAATACCGCTAAAATTTCCTGTGCAGCAGCAACTTCAGCCATAGCTTCATTTTTCTTAACTGAGTGGGTGCTTGAGTAGACAGAGCTACATTTCGTTCGACAAGATGGTGGCCTTGATACTGAACCTGTCGAATCCAGGACTGATCCCATGTCAGGCCAGAGTTCCTTTTCTTTATCTGATGTGTGCCCTTGAAGTTGTCTTTCTGCTTTTTGAATTATGAAGTCTGAGACAGATATGCATGTGTCAACTCTGCGACGCAGGTCTGATTCAGGAGTCTGCATCCTTCGCAGCTCTTCATACACAGTTCTTACATCCGAGCAAGTGCGTTGTGTATTCTCAATCAGTTCATTTTCTCTTCTTCAGAAGCGCCATCTGTCAGTATTTCTTTTCCTATTCTTGCTTGAGATTTCCACTTCTCATAAGTGATTCCTGTAGCGACGCTGTACACCCTTTAGTCTTTCCTCTTGAAATCCTTTCCCCTTTTCTGTCAGGGTTTTGGTTCTTTGACTTCTCCGCAACTTCTCCTTTTCAGGAGATCCACTGTCAGTGGCTTGAGGTTGGGCTGCTACCTCAGCGCCTTCTTGGCTGTTCTTGGTGCTTTTGTCAGACATTTTAAGTGCATTTAAAGCCAAACTAGTGTATTGTGTCAATGTAGTCTAAAGACAATGAATTAGCATTTAAACCTACAACCTTAAACTAACAACCTTAATAAGAAAGTTATCACTGTTTGATTTAAAGTGTGAAACAACACTTAATTGTAGACTAACTATGCCAATAATGTGCTAAATCACCTTATCTTAAACAAATAAAGATTTTCTAAATACACTTAAATTTTCCTTAGGTACTTTTTAAGCTTGTTTATGTTACACTAGAACTCAGTGCGCCAAAAATCTTTAGATCTTAAACTAAATAACAATCCCTTTTTACCATTGACTTAATAGAGAAAAAGAAACATTAACCTTAAGCATTGTAAATGTCACTTAAACCTTTGAACTTTAGATTAATTGCCTGCTTATGGCTGAATAACTGTTTAGACCCTTTAACACAAAGCAGCAAACATTGCACATAAGATGAATCCCAGAACGCATAGGCTTAGCACAGTAAATGAATAGATCTGAGTCCTTTGCTACAATCTTCAGTTTAACCACTTCTCACACCACTTTACTTGTTAACGTTGGTGGAGCACTCTCTGGCTTCGTCCTGAAAGTTGCGCCTTCAACACAGTCTAATCACCGTCGCTCGGGTTGCCATGCCGACGACGTGCCTGGGCTTGCTCGTCTCACACGCGGAATCCTCGTTGTGTCGTTACTCGCTGCGGTCCGGTCATCTCTCCTACCCGCGATGTGCAGGCGAGTTCTCACTGTAGCTCCTTTCACAACGACAGACGCAGGTTGGTTCTTTCAAATACGGGCGTTTATTGCTTGGAATCATTCGTCTTTTAAGTTCTTTCCTTCCACGTCTTCACGCCGTGAGAACTGTATTTGAACATATTAATGTTAATGTGATAAAATAACTTAAAGTTCGTCTTTGCCGTCCGTTCTTTCCCGAGCATGTGTATGGCAGTTAGGTGAGCTACGCATTCGCATTCGCATTGTTGCTGTCCCTCATACAAAACCGTCGGACTGTAGCAGCGGTACGGAACGAAAATTAAGTTCCGCCAGGAGAACGAACATACAATGTACAACAATAGTTTATATATACATGTTCATACATTACAATCTTTGAACTGGTTTTAACCCTTTATGAATTAACAATCTATTAATTACACAAAATAATGTAATTGTAATATAATACATGAAATATAATAATGAAATATATTCAGTGCATTTATAAGAGCACTTACAACCTGTAACTTTCTTCTTCTGAATTTAGACAAAACTGAGGTTATTTTGTTTGGTCCCAAACACCTTAGAAACAGTTTATCAAATCATATTACTCTGGATGGCATTAATTTAGCCTCCAGTACGACTGTGAGAAACCTTGGAGTTATTTTTGATCAGGATTTGTCCTTTAACTCACACATAAAACAAGTCTCTAGGACCGCCTTCTTTCACCTGCGCAATATCAGTAAGATTAGGAACATTCTGTCGCAGAGTGATGCAGAAAAATTAGTCCATGCTTTTGTTACTTCTAGACTGGACTACTGTAATTCCCTATTATCAGGATGTCCAGTTAACTCTCTAAAAAGCCTCCAGCTGATCCAAAATGCTGCAGCAAGAGTACTGACTGGAATTAGCAAGAGAGATCATATTACTCCTGTACTAACTTCTCTTCATTGGCTTCCTGTAAAATCCAGAATTGATTTTAAAATCCTTCTCCTTACATATAAGGCCCTCAATGGCCAGGCTCCTTCATATCTTAAAGAGCTGATAGTACCATATCACCCCAACAGATTGCTCTGTTCCCAGAATGCAGGTTTGCTTATGGTTCCCAAAATCTCTAAAAGTAGAATGGGAGGCCGAGCCTTTAGCTATCAGGCCCCTCTCCTATGGAACCAACTGCCAGTTTGGGTTCAGGAAGCAGACACCCTCTCTAATTTTAAAACTACGCTTAAAACCTTCTTGTTTGACAAAGCTTATAATTAGCTGTAGTTACAGTCCTAGTTATTTATTAAACTTATAGTTAGTCACAATTATCTCTATACACTGTTACAGTTAAGGATATAGCCCTTAGTAGGGCTGGCTCAGGCAACTGAATCATCCCCTAGTTATGCTGCTATAGGCCTAGGCTGCTGGGGGACATCCCATGATCTACTGCGCACTTCTTCTTCTCTCTCTTTCTCTCCTCAGACCCACGCTCAAATTTATTAGCCTTTATTACATGTCATTAACTCTGTGTCCTCTCTGTCCTGTAGTCCTGTGTTTGTTTCTCTCTGGTCTCTCTTTTTCTGTACCTTTCTGCAGGTATCTCTGGCGCCAGAGCTGCATGTTCTGTGGTCCTGGCTCCACCCACCTGCTGCTGTTTATTGTTTACAATGATCCATTTCTAACACGTTTAATGTTCCATTCTGCTACAGATGCTACAGTCATGACAGCTTTTTGCCTCTGTGCTCTGTTTCCTATCATAACTGTAATCTGCTGAGCACACATTATCCAATAACTGTTCACTAACTGTAATGTAAATGCTGACACACTAACATTGTCCATTGTCTGTATTATGCTGCATGTCCTTCTCCCCCTCTCCTCCATTCCCAGCTGTCCTATCTTCCTCCTTTTCCTCCTTTCACCCAGCCCGGCCATCGGCAGGAGGGTCCCCCATCTGAGCCAGGTTCTGCTCAAGGTTTCTTCCTGTTAAAAGGGAGTCTTTCCTTGCCACTGTCGCCTTAAGTGCTTGCTCTGGGGTCAGGCTCTGGGTCTCTGTAAAGCGCTTTGAGACAATTTTGATTGTGGAAGGCGCTATATAAATAAAATTGAATTGAAATGAATATAGAGGGGACATCACTATAGAGAAGATGGTAAGATCTCAGATGCTCACAATACCATGCTGTCATTTTAGCTGCAACAATATTTTCAATCTGGGCAAATTCAGGGAGACCTGAGCATGAGCCAGTAGTGAGTATCATGCTGGGATGGTACTTGATTCCATCTACACTAACAGTTGATGCCTCAAGAACTGATCATACCTTTTAAATGTTTTGAGCGATTACTCTCTGAACATTGAGAGGAAAAGAGGCAGGCAAAACTGGGGTAACTTTTGTCATCTCAACTGATGGTCTGAAAAATGAGCTACAGTCAAGATGGTAACTGGCTGCTTTTTGATGTTTTGTAGCAAGTGTCATGGCAACATTTTTGAAATTTTTTGCGCATTGCGCATTGCCTTTTTAAAGAACTGCTTGCCCTTGAAGCGCATTGTCCAAACCTCTGACAGCAGATCAAATTTTCTTACAAGGTGAGGGTAATGTTCCATATAGTGATGTGGAAATGTTGACTGCAGCAGCTGTCTGTGCTCTGTTATCTTGTAGTCCAGGAAATGTAGTGTCTCTTCAGTATGCCTTGGTGCCACTGCTAGCTCAACAATGTCTTTGAGAAGCATGAGAATTTCCCACATGTTGTCACCCTGAGGGACACAGTGACCGATAAGGAAGGAGCCTTATGAGACACCAATTCTCATTTCCGCCAATGGTCCCTTTTAGGCCTGCATGATATGAGCAAAATGTGCAATGTGCGGTGACACTCTTCAATTTTGTGATGACGATATTACTTGCAATACATAAGAAAATATTTAAGTTTGCATACCTGTTCCTGTCTCTTTCAGATATTTCAGCTTTAATAGATTCCCTGGTTTTAGGTACTCTCAAACACTGAATAGCTGATGACAATTAAGTAAAAACATGGATAAAAAATATTTTTGTGCATGATTTTATTGAACAAAAGCCACATATCATTAATTTACACATTATTATATCTATTAGAAAAATAAATTAAAGTTTCATTTCTCTGCTCTCAACAAAAACAAAAATATCTCTTGAAGTAAGAGAATCTCAGGGGAAAGAGAAATAAATTAAATGTGTAAAATTACTGCAAAATTTTCCAATCCAACAGGACTCTGAAATATAAAATAACTAGAATAAGAGGGTTAATAGAAAAAGAAGAAAATTTCTTAGCCAAGAACACCAGCATGTTAACTTTGGTAGGTTTCAAACGTGCATGCTGACGTTACCACATTCCCTGATGTGCTAAAGAGCCTTTCTGAGGGTGAACTAGTGGTAGGTATACACAGATAGCACCGAGGCACACATAAAGCACCACAGAGACACATAAATAATGAGGCATGAGGCTATTTAGTTTGTTTAATAAAAGAATGAGGTAACGAGCTGTTCTGTAGGAAATGTAACTTTAGATGACTTCTGTTATGGTGCTATATAGAAAATAAAATAAAATTAACTTGATCTTCGGGGGGCTAATATAATGATAGAGGAAACACTGCTCTGATAATAATTTCACGTACACCAAATACACTTACCGATAGCAAGATGCAGCCTGTGGCCAAAAGACTGCAGTCTGACCCAGTCGACGTTCTCTCCAGTGTGTTCTCCTGGAAAATACTGTCTGTCAAACTGATATAGGGCTCTGTGGTTCGGCTGGACCAGAGGTCTGTGATGCAGGCAAAGTACTCAACCAGGCCCAGCTCTGACTCCACCGTCATCCTGCATTTCTCATACAGTTTCAGAATAGCAACATCAGAAAAATAATTCATATCGTCATACCGTCATATCGTCGGTCGAGTTTGTTAGACTCACAAAGTCGGGTCTGGTCACGGTATTAATGGGCATCATGTCCTCACAAAACTCTGAGAAATGGACTGCTGTGATGGTCAGGTTACTTTCTTGCTCTTTTGCCACTCTAGATTGACTGGCCTTAAATTGCTCGTGCAGCTCTTTTTGGTGGTGCAGCAGGTGGTGATGGAGATTGGTGGTGTTACCTCTAGATGTTGCTACAATCACTCTGCAGGTCCTGCACAGTACCTAAGTCTGTAAATCGTCTTCTAACTTGAATCCAAAGTATTGCTAAATCGCTGAGGTGCTATTTCTCTTTGCCACAAGTGTTTCCTCTGCATTTTCACGGCTCCGCTCTCCGGCCTCCGCCATTCTCTTTACTCCTCTGGCTACCTATGGGTGTCATCTGATTGGCCAAATGTCAGCATGTAAAAGCATGGCACATGTAAACAAAACTTCGTTTTAGACCAGCTTTTGCGATGTGCTCATCACGCATGTTCACATCACGATGACGATAAAAATACAATTAATCGTGCAGGCCTAGTCCCTTTAGAACAGGGGTGTCAAATGTATGGCCCGCGGGCCAGATCAGGCCCGCAAACAGGTTTAATCCGGCCCGCGAGATGATTTTGTAAAGTATAAAAATGAGCTGCAATTTTTCAATAAAAGAAACTGCTGTTCCAATTGCATCCACTGCATGGTGCAATAGCAATTGTGTTAAGCAAGGAAACTGTTTATAGTATAAAGAGTGTTCCCAGAAAAATAGTCATCCTCCTATTTATTCATGGAAGTGAATGGGAAAGCTGTATATTTGGTGTGTTCACAGCATGTTGCAGTGCTGAAAGAATATAACCTTCGTCGCCACTATGTGAGTCTTCATGCGGACAAATGTGACAACTTTCAAGGACAGCGGAGAAGAGAGAAGGTGAATGAACTTTTGGCGGGTCTGAAGAAACAGCAGTCTGTGTTTACTCACAGCCAAGACATCAGTGATGCTGCAGTGAAATCTAGCTACCTCATTGCTAATGAAATCGCAGTGGCTTCAAAACCATTTAGTGAGGGTGAATTTGTAAAAACATGCATGATGAAGGCAGTGGAGATTGTGTGCCCTGAAAAGCACCAGGCTTTTGCAAATATCAGCCTGACAAGAAACACAGTTGCAGACAGGATTTCTGATCTTTCAGTGGATTTGAACAGCCACTTGAAGCAAAAAGTAAAATAATTTATTGCGTTTTCAGTTGCAATTGATGAAAGCACGGACATTACAGATGTTGCACAACTGGCCATTATCATTCGCGGAGTTGATGAAGCATTGACCGTTACCGAGGAGTTCGTGGAGTTGGTGCCGATAACGACAGCAGCTGATATTTTCACCACACTCGTCGGCGCGCTGGACAGGGTCGGAGTGGACTGGTTCTGCGCTGTCAGCCTGGCTACAGATGGTGTGCCTTCAATGATTCGGAAAAAAAGCAGGCTTTGTGACAAAGTGCAGAGAGAAAGTGCAATCTGCAAATGGAGGACGTGATTTTTGGACTTCTCACTGTATTTTGTACCAGGAGGCTTTGTGTTGCAAGTCATTAAAGATGGATAACTTCATGAAGGTGGTCATCCAAACTTAATTTCATTGGATCCAGAGGCCTGAATCACCGTCAGTTTGACAGCCTTCTCAGAGAGAAAGACCACATCTATGGCCTGCCATACCACACTGAGGTAAGATGGTTAAGCCGAGGTGCTGTGCTGAGGCATTTCTTTGATTTACGAGAAGAAATCGAATAGTTCATGGAAGAAAAGGGCAAACTAGTGTTTCATTCCGCAGAATGGATGCAGGACTTTGCATTTATGGTGGATGTTACAGAGCACCTGAATAACTTGAACAAACAGCTGCAATTGTCACGCAGTATCATGACAGCATACGTTCTTTCAAGTTGAAGCTGTCATTGTTGAAGACGCAACTCGCCGGTGGTGATGCAGCTCACTTCCCCTGTCTGGAAAATGCGTGTGCGACCCAACATGTGGCAGACATGAGGCGGTTCAAAGATAAAATAACGGGAATGTTACAGGAGTTTGAGCAACGCTTTCAGAATTTTGGTGAACTGGAGAAAGACTTCAAAGTTTTTTGCTCGCCATTCACCGTGAATCCCTCTGATCTGCCCGTCAGCATCCAATCTGAAATAATAGACTTGCAGTGTGACTCGGATTTGAAGGGAAAATTTGCCGCAGCTGGCTTGGACACATTTTATCAGAATCTCTTGTCAGGTTACCCCAACTTGACAGCCCTTGCTGCAAAACTGTTGTGCATGTTTGGAACCACATATATTTGTGAGCAACTTTTTTCTGTAATGAGCATAAATAAAACAAAGCTGCGCTCAAGGCTCACGCACAAGCACTTGAATCACATCCTGCAGTTGGCTGCCACTCAGGATGTGACGCCTGATATTGATGCGCTGGTGAAAGCTAAAAGATGCCAGGTATCAGGAGTCAAATAAACTACGCAACCCCACTTAACCCTTTTAAACCTGCCATAGAACCAAATCCGCCAGAACATATTTTACATTTTTACCTGCTGTGGTGCCACATATTTTTCTAAATACAGAGATGTCTTAGAGGTATACCTCAAAATTAGAAATATAAAAAAGTTGCACAAAATAATTTTAAACCACAATAAATTTGAGTGTATTCATTGGCTAGTTTTTGAGATACACTCAAATTTATAAACTAAGACAAAAACAAAACGAACACCCGCTATCTGGATTATACTAGTTTTATTGTGTGCGCTGTTTATGGATTTTTTGCGACTTTTTACTGGTTTTCTGCACACCCACTCGTGGAAGAGAACAGCTCTCTGAGACATGTTTAAAGTTTGATATGTAAGTGTTACTCCTCTGGTTTAATATGCAAAGAGAATTATTGCTCTATCTTATGTGGTTGCAGTTTTACCGGCATTTAAAAATTGATATGCAAAAGAGATCGCTGGCGCTCCCGTCGGTTTAACAGGGTTAAAGTGCTGCATGAGACACCCTGATATATTTCTGTGATCTGTGATATACTTCTGTAAATCACTGAGGCATTGTGTGTTCTTTTTCTTTAGAATTTTCAAATAAACTTGAGGTATTTTATGATTAATAGTGATGTTGTGCTTGTACTATTTTGGACACACTGTCCTCAGGCTCCAGCTTTATCTTTTATGTTGATCGTATTAAAACAAGGAAAAGTCAAGTCAAAGTCAAAGTCAAAGTCAACTTTATTGTCAAAACCATATGTACAGGTCATACACAGGTTTTGAAATTGCAGTGCTCCCTAGGCCCGCAGTGTTACGGTAAAAAAAAATAAAATTAAAGACAGTATAAACATAAATAGACATAAGCAGTATAAACAGTATAAACATATCTCAGTTGAGAAGAGAGTTGTATATAATACAAAAAACAGTGACACAAAAGAATTTGTGTGTAATTTTTAGCTCAAATTATGTAATTTAAGCAGTAACAGGGTTATATTGCAGCAGCTGAATGTAAGTGTCGGTGCAAGTTTGTTTTCAGCCCAGTGGTGTGTGTGTGTGTGTGTGTGGGAATGAGTCCATATTTCCGGGGGGGTTCAGAGGGGGGATGTGGGTGAGGGTCTAGGGTTCATGTGTGCGGGGGTCCTCAGGGACGGGGGAGGGGGAGGGACGGCAAGGCAGGGAGAGAGTTCAGCATCCTGACAGCTTGGTGGACAAAACTGTCTCTCAGTCTGCTGGTTCTGGCCCGGAGACTCTTCAGTCTCCTTCCGGATGGCAGCAGACTGAAGAAGCTGTTGGACGGGTGGGTGGGATCACCTGCAATGCAGAGGGCTTTGCGGGTGAGACGAGTGTGGTAGATGTCCTGAAGGGAGGGGAGAGAGACACCCATGACCTTCTCAGCTGCTCTCACTACGCGATGTAGCTTCTTCCGGCAGGACACGGTGCAGGTGCCATACCACACAGTGATGCAGCTGGTCAGGATGCTCTCTATGGTGCCCCTGTAGAAACCGCACATGATGGGGGCTGGGGCTCTGGCTCTCCTCAGTTTACGGAGGAAGTAGAGTCGCTGTTGGGCTTTGCTGGTCAGTGATGCAGTGTTTTTTGACCAGGAGAGGTCTTCTGAGATGTGCACACCCAGGAACTTGGTGCTGCTCACTCTCTCCACAACAGCACCGTGGATGGTTAGTGGGGTGTGCTGGGCGTGCGCTCTCCTGAAGTCTATGACAATCTCCTTTGTCTTCTCCACGTTCAGGGAGAGGTTGTTGACACTGCACCACTCGGCCAGGCGGCTCACCTCACTCCTGTAGTATGTCTCATCGTCGTTGTTGATGTGACCTACCACAGTTGTGTTATCTGCAAACTTGATGAAGAGGTTGGAGCTGTGTGATGGTGTGCAGTCATGGGTCAGCAGGGTGAAGAGGAGGGGGCTCAGCACGCATCCTTGGGGGGCCCCCGTGTTGAGTGTGATGGTGCTAGAAATGTTGCTGCCGACCCGTACTGCCTGTGGTCTTCCTGTCAGGAAGTCCAGCAGCCAGTTGCACATTGAGGTGTTGATCCCCAGTTGGTCCAGTTTATGAATAAGTTGCTGAGGGATGATTGTGTTGAATGCTGAACTGAAGTCTATAAACAGCATTCTGACATATGAGTTTTTAGTGTCCAGGTGTGTGAGGGCTGAGTGGAGGGCTGTTGAAATTGCATCATCGGTCGAGCGTTTGGACCGATATGCAAACTGAAAAGGGTCCAGGGTGGGGGGGAGAGATGACTTAATGTGATGCATGACTAACCGTTCAAAGCACTTCATTAGGATGGGGGTGAGTGCAACAGGACGGTAGTCATTGAAGCAGGAGGGACATGGCTTCTTTGGCACGGGAATGATGGTGGAGGCTTTGAGGCACGTGGGGACAACAGCCTGGCTCAGCGATGTGTTAAAAATGTCTGTGAAGACATCTGTGAGTTCCGCAGCACAGTCTCTCAATACTCGACCAGGGATGTTGTCAGGACCCGGGGCTTTGCGTGCGTTGACCCTACTGAGGGATCTCCTCACGCTGACCAGGGATAGAGTCAACACCTGGTCGCCAGGAGGGGGTGGTGCTTTCTGTGCAGGGATGCTGTTGTGTGCCTCAAAGCGAGCGAAGAATTCGTTCAGCTCATTCGGCAGAGAGGTGGAGCTGTCGGCTGTCTGCGGTGTGGGCTTGTAGTCCGTGATGGACTGTATCCCCTGCCACAGACTCCGGGTGTCTCTGCTGTCCCTGAAGCGCTGCGCGATCTTCCTGGAATACTGCCTCTTTGCTTCTCTGATGCCACGTGACAGGTTTGCCCTTGCTGTCCTTAGGCCCACGTTGTCCCCAGCTCTGAAGGCAGCATTCCTCACCCTCAGGAGCCTGTAGACCTCCCCCGTGAGCCATGGCTTCTGATTGGCCCGAACAGTGATGGTCTTGGTGTCTGTGACATCATCAATGCACTTGGAGATGTAGGCAGTGACGGTCTCTGTGTATTCCTGTAGGTCAGTGGAGTTGTTGTAGGTGGCAGCCTGTTTGAAAATCTCCCAGTCTGTGGTGGAGAAGCAGTCTTGCAGTGCCTCTGAGGACCCTTCTGGCCATACACGTATCTGCCTGCGAACTGGTCTGGTGACTTTGACCAGCGGTCTGTATGCAGGCATCAGCATAACAGTGATGTGGTCAGAGGCACCGAGGTGGGGGAGGGGGAGTGCTTTGTAGTCTCCTCTCTGGGTGGTGAAAACATTGTCCAAAGTATTGCTTCCCCGAGTGGGAAAATTAATGTGGCTGTGAAGTTTGGGAAGCACAGACTTGGGGTCTGCATGATTGAAATCGCCCGCCAGAACAAGAAAAGCATCCGGTTGGGCTGTCTGCTGCTCACTGACCTGCTGGTACAGTTCGTTCAGTGCCTCACTCCTGTTGTTGTTGTTGGAGCTGGGAGGGATGTAAACAGCAACAAGCAATATGGCTGTGAATTCCCTCGGAAGATAGAACGGTCTGCATTTGATGATGACGATCTCCAGCAGTGGTGAACAGTGTTTGCTGATCACAACGGCGTCGCGACACCAGGCGTCATTGATGTAAACACAGAGTCCCCCGCCGCGAGTCTTTCAAGGATCAAGGATCAAGGATCAAGGAACTTTATTGTCATACCAGGACATTTACATGTTATGGTACGAAATTAGTACTCAGGTCCCAGTTTAAGCCATTCAGAGCCGTGAACAAAATGAAGTATAAACATAAGGGCAGTAGTATAAACATTAGAGTATAAACATTAGAGTAGAAAAATAAAATAAATATAACATTAGAGAAATTAAAATAAACATTAGAGTAGAAATATATAAACATTGTGAAATTAAACAATTAGCAATTAAATAGAGTAAAAAAAATAAGATAAGATAAGGTAAGCCGAAGTTAGCACGTGCATAAACACTCATGTGCAAGTGGAAGGTAGTGGTAGTGCAGAGGTCGCCATGTATTGCACCTAGGGAACAGATAAAGTGTTGTAGTGCAGGACTGTCAGTGTGTGGTGAGGGGGGGAAGGGGGGGGGGGGGGGGGTCTACAGGGCAGGGCTAGAGTTCAGCAGTCTTACAGCTTCAGGGAAGAAGCTGTTCCTGAGCCTGGTGGTCCTGCTCCGGATGCTCCTCAGCCGCCTGCCTGAGGGGAGGGGTTGGAAGAGACTGTGTGCGGGATGGGTGGAGTCCTTCATGATGCGGAGGGCCCTCCCTCTGCATCGTGCTGTGTAGAGGTCTGAGGTGGTGGGCAGGCTGTTCCCCACAGTCCTCTGTGCAGCCTTTACCACCCTCTGCAGAGCCTTCCTCTCAGCAGCAGTGCAGCTGCCATGCCACACAGTGATACAGGTGCAGAGGACACTCTCCACCACACAGTGGTAGAAGCTCCTCAGGATTGAGCCTCCAAGTCCAGCTCGCCGCAGCTTCCTGAGGAGGTAGAGGCGCTGGTGGGCCTTTCTAACCAGATGAGATGTGTTGGTGTTCCAGGTGAGGTCCTCGGTGATGTGTACACCCAGGTACCTGAAGCTGGAGACCACCTCCACAGCTGCTCCTCCGATGTGCAGGGGGGGGAGAGGGCGCCTGTCTCTTCTGAAATCCACCACCATCTCCTTGGTCTTTTTCACATTGATGCAGAGGTTGTTGTTTCTGCACCACTGCTCCAGATGTTCCACCTCCTCTCTGTACTCTGACTCATCGTTGTCAGTGATGCGTCCCACTACTGCTGTGTCGTCCGCGAACTTCACTATATGACAGCTGGGGTGTCTCGCCGAGCAGTCATATGTCAGCAGGGTGAACAGGAGGGGGCTCAGCACACAGCCCTGCGGCGAGCCAGTGCTGAGGGTGATGGAGGAGGAGATGGTGTTGTGGATTCTGACAGTCTGTGTTCTGCTGGTCAGAAAGTCCAGGACCCAGTTCCCCAGTGTGGGACTCAGACCGAGGAGGGAGAGCTTCCTCCTTCGACGAGAGCTCTGTCTGCCCGATAGCATGTTAGCCGATCCAGATGAATGGCGCTGTCGGGAATGCTGTTGTTGAGCCATGCTTCCACAAACACAAAGACACAGCATTCCCTCACAGACTTCATAGTGGACCGGAGTAGACGTACGTGATCCAGCTTGTTGTCCAGCGAGCGTACATTGGACAGTACGATGGTGGGGATGGCAGGCTTGTTTGGGTTAGCCGCTAGCCTATCCCGGATTCCACCGCGCTTACCCCTCTTCTGTTTTCTCTCGCACCGCCTGTGACGCCTCCACTGTGGGCGAGATCTGGGAGTTGGGGTCGGTGACGGTGAATTCCTCCGGAGCAGGCCGCAGTCCCGCAGTATGTCCCGTAGCTCACTCAGGTGTGGATTGGTTGTGGGATTATTTCTGCTGATGCTGAGCAGTAAATCCCGACTGTATGTGCGCCTTGGTGGAGATGGACATAACGAAGACGCAGACGAACAAAAACACGATCTTCGACACGACAAAAAACATGAAAACACTGTCTCGTTGGGACGGAGAGCAGCCGCTGCGTGTGTCCGCGCCGCCATCTTGATTTGATTCTTCAAACAATCTGAAGTTGTTGTTTTTATATATACCATGATTTTACCGGTCCGGCCCACTTGGGAATAGATTTTCCTCCATGTGGCCCCTGAGCTAAAATGAGTTTGACACCCCTGCTTTAGAGGAAAATACCTTTCTAATAATCTGAGGTCGGTCTGTTTTGTTAGGGAATGTGTAGTTGAAGTACTTTATGGCCTGATTTAGCATATCTAGAGTGAAAAGGTCTGTAGGACACAATGACAACTCAATTGGAACAATGCCTTCTAGGATGGAATGCCTTCCAGGATGGAAGGCATTGTGCAGTGGCGGAGCCAGACAATTTTCATAGGGGTGGCCAGACTGAGACCATTGCTTACACAGGGGTGGCTGATTTAATGGTGTTTCTTAGTCACTCACTCACTTATACAGGCAGTGACTGCCATGTAGTAACTGTGACTCTGACTACCACATCATGAGGATCCACATAATAAGCTTTTTAATGTATTCCTAAACCAATTAAAAAAACTGAAACAGTTGTGAAAGTAGAGTCTTTTTAATTGGTGATTTAGCTCACACATATTTCTTGCTTTGATTCTCCAAGTATACACAGTGTACAAATTACTGAACAGAATCATGAAACACAATAAAACAAATTTACAGAAGCCGTATTCTTCTGTTGCTGTGACTTAAAGCAAACCGATTTACAAATTCGTCCATGTCAAGGGAAGCAGCACATTTGGACTCCACACTCAAAACACCCAGGTTACTCAACCTTTCATCGTCCATGGTTGATCCCAGATAACCTTTAATCAGCTTCAGCACTGAAAAACTCCTTTCACAGGCGGCTGTACTCACAGGTATGGTAACTGCAACTTTACACAACCTGAAGACCTCATGAAACACCTCATTGTGGGGTTCAATGAATTTTGTTAGTTCAACTATGCTAGATGGTTTTTCTAGGCCTGCTTCGCCTTTCCTCTCTAGAACTCTTTTTAGCTGATGTAACTCATGTCTCAGGTCTTCAATGTTGCTTCCATAAATGGATGCAAAGGGTAACAGAGCTGCTTCATCACAAAATGTAGCATTTATCGGATTCAGTGCCTGAATGCCCCTCATCACTTCACAGTTTTGTTTAGAGAACCGTCTGTTGATCTCAGTGAGCATATGGTCAAGCACTGGATAAAATAACCCTGTGCGAAAACTGTCCTTCTTTTGCTCAGGACGCCAACCGAGCTGGCTCATGACAGTATGCCCTTCAAGCCTTTTGCTGAATATTTTCTGTCTTTTGGGTGCAGGATCAGTGTCAAGATTGCACTCTTCAGCTTTATGGATGACTTCTTTCCACATCTCTTCAAAGCGTGTTTCAGTCCTGCAGTCCTTAAGAGTTTGTACAAGAGCCTCAACTAAATCAACAGCTAAACCTAAATCCAGATTCGGAGACTGCAGGGCATCGGAAAGGCATCTTGCCTAACCAAAGAGCGTGGTCACTGTAACTAGAAGCCCTACAAACTGGAGGTTGATTTGGGCAAGCAGGCCCCTTGCATCAACTGACCTATCACCATTCTTTTCTTCCACTGTTTCCTCTAGGACACTAACAATTGCAGGCAGTCTCTCAAGAATGGTTTTTACAAGCCTTATGTTGACAGGCCCACCGTGTGTCACTTAATCTTTGCAACTCCCTTGGTGCCCCGTCATACATTTCTTTCTGCTTATTGAGCCATTTGGTGTGAACATATGACCCAGACATGTGTACAATCTTTGTACAACAGAAAAGAAGCACTCTACTTCAGGGACAGCTTTAACTGTGTCCACAAGAACTAGATTAAGGCAGTGGGCATTACGATGTATATAAAAAGCCTGCTTTGCCACTTCCTTAACACGAGCCTGAACTCCAGAGTTCTTGCCGCTCTTGACAGATGCTCCATCATAAGCTTGTCCAACCAAATTGTCCCTATATTCCAGCCCATATTTTTCAAGGGTGTGTATTATATTCTCTGCCAACCCTGCAGCATTAAGGTGCTCTGCAGCTTCAAAGTGCAAAAAGCTCTCTTTCACAGCTCCCCTGTAGTAATACCTAAGAACAAGAGAAATTTGTTCTTTCTTTTTTACATCTTTGGTTTCATCTGCCATAAGGGCAAAGACTTGACTTTCTTTGACCTCACTGATAATGGTGGAGCGCACCATTTCTGCTAATGTGTCCAGCATTTCATTTTGGATTTGGTGGCTTGTGTATTTGGCATTACCGGTTTTCAATTTCTTTTTCACAACTGCGTCATGATTACCAAGAACCTCTAATATATCAAGGAAGTTTCCTTTGTTGTCAGAATCCACTGTCTCTCTAGGACTCCTTTGTGCTATGTTTTGTGTTGCAGTTAACAGCAAAACTTCAGCTACACTTTTAATATAGGCACGGTTTTCCTGTATCTGTTTTGAGTGCTCTTGTGACAATTTAGTCATCACAGATGCCTTGTCTTTTTGTTCTCTCTCAAAATTTTTCCAGGCTAACATAGCATTCATGTGTGCTTCAAACTTAGCATGGGATGCAAAGCCTCCATCCTTGAACATAGCCTTTTTCCAGTTTTTATAGCCTCTATCAGAAGTGAAAACAAACAGTGTTTGGAAGGCCAAAGTGCCTGCAGGCATAACAATAAACAGCATCCTTGCTCTGTGAATATTCAATCCATGTATGAATGGAATACCACGAGGCCTGGAAATGTCTCTGTCTGTCTCCCATGGCAGTTCTTGGAAAGGCAGCAACCTGTGGCTGGACTGGAGCTTCACCTCGAGACCTGGAGATGTCTAACAGAAGAAAATATGAAATTTCAGTTATACTACATCTGTTTGTCATTTATGAGTATATTAATGTAAATCACAAACCTGGTGGTCCACTCTGGTCTGGGAGTTTTACAGAAAGCCCAGCTGCACTGCTGTGCCCTTGATCGGCATCAAGTCTTTCACCTGTCAATTGAGATAAAGTTAAAATGATGACACTAATATGTCTTGAAATCACATCTAAACCACATTTTTGAAATTCGGTTCCTCAAAAGTTATCATTTAATGCAAACAGATACAGTAACAATTTGAGGATTGTGTTTGGCATACTGTAACCTACCTTGACATCCACTTTGCAGAGCACACTATAGGGGACCTACCTGCTGTCCTTCTTTGTCTGGCTCTGTCTCATCACTCTCATCCTGCATCTCCCTCTCCACGCTACTTTCCCTCCTTTCACTACTGGACTTATTACTAATGAAGTAGGAAGTAATTTTCCTCTTCATTTTGCCTATCAGGTGCAAACCCAAAATATAGCAACCTCAATATTATGAGCAAGCATTTCAAAGATATTCCATTGCAAAACTTTATCATTTGGCTGCCAACTCATTAGTACGGATTATGAGACTCAGCACCGGAGCCCCCGAACATGCTCGTGTGAATGCACGGAAAACAAATTTGAATTTTCAGTCAAGAACAAGACACAGACTGACCAAAACTATTAAGCCGAATTAGCACTGAAAGTTGACTTTACTTTTAATAGCCGTCAACAAATTATAGAGGCGTTGTAGAGTACAATTCTGGGGCTTATTAAAACTTTTTTTTTAGCAGTGACACGGTGAAACTGGTTCGACTTTCATACTGTTAACAGCCTAAATTAGCAAACTTTGCCATACCTGTTTCAACCCCAGCACCTAAATTAAGACAATAAACATTTCAAACAAAGTAAATCAAAATTACCTCCGACTTCTGGCAACGGGGAAAAGTCCGCTCTTCTTCACTGGTAATGCAAGTTACTTCTTCTCCTGCAATTGCGTTGGTGGTTGACACTCAGGTTGTGTAGTGTATTACTGCCACCATCTGTTCTGGTGGAGAACTACTCGTTAGAGGTGCACTGTTGAATTGCGTCCCTGTGGGGACACCGACGTACAGAGATGGTGCCGCCAAAAAAGTTGCGGCAAATCGGTGGTGGGAGGGTGGCCGGGGGGGTGGCCGAAGATCAATCTATGGTGCCGTGGCCACCATTGGCCACCCCCTGGCCCTTGATGTCATGTAAGATGTCAGGAGGGTAACCGGTGACTGCCCAGATAGCAGAAGATTCCAGGGCAGATCCGCACTCAAGTCAGCACCTCCGCTGGACAGCGCGCTGTCAACCACCGGACCTATTGCGGATCCCAAGTGGATCCGGGCAGCGAGTGCGCCTTTCAGAGTCAGACGTTACGGCAGAGGTCTTCAACCTGTTCCACAAAGGGCCATGTGGCTGCAGGTTTTTGTTCCAACCAATCAAGAGCACACAATTTGACCAATCAACTGTCTGAAGACTGAGATCAGTTGATTAAATGAGTCAAGTCTGGTGTGCTGCTGGTGACCAGTGGGGGCCACAACACAAAGCACGCCATTTGGAACATCCTTGCAAAGATATTCCAAGAAGCCAAAAAGCCTTTCAGCAAAATGTCTCCTAAAACACTGCTCCTGTTAACCAGCATATTGAGAGGTGTTTCTCATCTAGCTATTGTTAAAAATATAGGTTTGTCTGTTTTTGTTTTGATGACATATGCGCTGAGAAAAAATACAGTCTCCCGTGCTGCCACGGATGAGGAAACTTTTAAACATGCCATCTGCTGGTTCAACCTGGCAGCAGACGGGGAGTGCAAGGAAGTGACCCACTGTTACCGCTCCCCAAGAATAGATTCATGTTTTGTGCGTGTTTTTGTTTGTTTTGTTGTTCTTTAGCATTTTGATATGAACGAATAGAATATTCAGTTAATAAAAATACAATAATCCTTTATGGTTGCTTTTTATTTTCCCAGTATTGCTCACATGATTTATTCAGTGCATTTATAACTTTTATATAGTTAGAATTTGATGGATACAGAGTGGATAAAAATTACTTAGTGATTTTACAGGAAACTGCATTTATGTTTCACAATTGATGTATCTCTTACACCTGTAACACTAGTGTTTTATTGTTGCTATTATGTACAAAAAGCTACATTATTATAGATAGATACAGATACATTTATCAGATATGTCAGTTGCTAGTTTTTATAAGGATCTGGCCCAAAGGAGTACCATCATGAACCAGGTCCAAAACAAATCCGGGGCGGAGGAGCGCACCTTAATAAGTGGGTCCAAAACAGATGCAGGAAAGAGGAGTGCCTTAATAAGCGGGTCAAAAACGGATCCAGGGAGTCATTTTGCTATCAGGGTGCATGAAAGTGATTCTCAGTTAAAGGACATGCCCTTTTCACACCATAAGTCTGCCTCAATCCTGGGTCCTCTTTGACCTCCTGCACCTGCCGATCATGCAAGTCTCTCTCTGAGCTGAAAGAATCCAGAACGTACCTTTGTGTGTTTTCCTCCCATTTTGATTGACCTCCCCAGCCTGATTAGGTTCACCTGTTAAACTGTTCACTGACTTCCCCTTACTCTTTGTTATGTCATCTGTTTTTGTTCCTCATAATGTCCCTTTTTGTTCCTAGTGAGATGACGCCTGCTGCCTGTTCCAAAAAAGCTGTTAAGTGGCAACAAAACAGCTGTAAGCAGTAACAAATAGGCAGAGCATGGGGCTGAAAGTTCTAAAAATCTAAATTTCTAGACTTTTCACATCCCAAACTTCAATAATTCAAAATAAATCATCTATACGCTGATTTTTTCAGCATATCTAGTGAACAAAAATTTTCCTCACTCAATTCAGAATACATCATGCTATAATATTTCAAAATGTGCAAAACTGATTAACATCTATATATCCACAAGTTTGAATTCCAATGTTACAAAAACTGACACAGACATTCACACTGATACATTGATATCATGTGTTTCAAACAGCGTTCAGGTCAAACACTGAGTCCACAGTGTTATCACCATAATGCTGTAATTTCTACTGTATAAACAACAATTTCTTTTTGGCTCAGTGTTGGATTCAAAGTCACCAAACAATTTGAGGATTCTCCTGAAATCAGCTAAATGCCGTGTGATTTTTGTCAGAATTTTCACACAAACATTTTGACACTTTTTTAAAGTCTAGCGATCAACGTTCCACACTCCAAGCCGACAGGGAGCGGTAATGCACTTGAAAGCTAGTTTGCTAACCGCCAACCAACCCAAGCGAAGAGGAGGAAGAAGGCGAAGAACACGAAGATGATGATTGGGTGATACGCAACGTCTCATGCGACGTAACTATGCACTCATACGTTACGCTTTGCGTGTTCAGTCTAGGCACACAAGGTCGTCGCAGCTAGCCGAAAACATGATTTCCCTTGCTGCTCGGTCAGGGGCTTTTTCTCCTTACATGCAAGCTACTGCCTTTGCAGTCGCCGGACCCCTGAAGGCTCTGGTACCCGGGGTCGTCGTGAAAGGAGAGAAGATCTTGTTGAACCCGAAGAAACAGTTCCTCTGCCGCGAGTCGCTTAACGGTCAAAGCCCAAAGACGGGGCCTGCAGTGACGGTTAGCATTAACGGTGAGTGTGTCGTTGACTGACAGCGTTAGTATTAGCTTAACAGGCTAAGTCACCTTTGTGTTATTGCAATATCTGCACTGAAAGTCAGTTACAAAGACCTGGGTCCGGCCCAGAAGTCTCCAGGTACTGAGCTGGCCTGCTGTTAGCATGGATGGCTAAGGAGCGGCCTACCACAGAGGTCAGCGTAACGTGTGGTTACGTTACTCTAATCATCTGATCCCGCGAGTATGTTTGAGTTTTCGTGGGTCTGAACATGAGCTACGCATTGTCGCCCATCAGTATGTGCCCCGGTATCCACATATGACCTGCTTAGCAACTGTGCTCCCGCAGTACGCAGACCAGCACAGCTAGCTCGTCTGTCGAAACCCACGCGAATGGAAGAGAAAACCTTAGAGGAAACAGATCAGAGCATCAGTTTCATAAGGACAACCTGAAATGGGTAGAATATGTATGTGTTTATGTCCTTTAATAATGATGGATTTGCGAATACTTACAGAAACATAATTTTCCTACAAACTACAAACACTCGATCCCTTTCCTTTGTGTAATCTGATAGAACTTAGATGCAGATTTTAGTCACTGTGAGTGTACACACTGACTGTGCTGTGGCTCAATCACGGCTAAGTCATGGTACCAGTTCAGTTTTAATATCCAGTTTTAATATTTAACATCACAAAGATGGATCTGTAAATGACAACAACTGTATGATGAGTTCATTTGCACTAAAACGCAATGAGGGTGATCACGGGAAGTATATTCACAAACATGAAACTGTCTGTACAATCAAATAGAGTTTCAGGCTTCAGCAATGTGAACTGCTCTAGTAAAAATAGACTGGGGTTGGTTAGTGGGCCCGATTTGATTCAGTTATGATTATTGATGTCTTGATACAATTACCAATCATTTTTTGATTATTGTTGATTTTCCATTTGACAGCAGTAACCCAAAATACACCATAAATGTATTGCACCATTTATTTATTTACCTCAAAGCACCTTCAGTATTGTGTAGTACAGTTGTAACTTGTAACTCAAATTATTTTTTTTAACTTTTGTTTTAGATGTAGTCTTCCGCCAGGGCTAGTTTTGTCACCTCATGGAGAGTACGTTGATTCAGTGGACGGGCTTCAGGCGGTTGCCTTTGCTCTTAAATCCTGTATGACAGCCAGTAACCGGAGGAGTCACTGCTGTGTATTACAATTTTTAAAAAATGCAAAAATAATCAATGTTTAGAAATTTAATAATGGACTCATAGGCGTCCATAATATAATCGGGATTAATCAATAATCGACTTTTTTCACCACCCCTAAAATAGACCCAGCAGCGGCTCATCTCTATCAGCCATAATGCAGCAGGGTCCTTTGTGTAGCATTTAGTGTTCATTCAAACTAATGACCCACTTGTTTTTGTCAGCAGGCTGTGCAGGAGTCAGATTTGCCCACACAGATGTCAGGATACCAGATTTCTCTGACTACAGGCGTCCAGAGGTTGTCGACCCCAGCAAGTCGTCCCAGGAGAGCAGTGAATCTAGAAGAGCCTTCTCCTATCTGGTCACTGGGGCCACAACCGTTGTGGGTGTCTACGCTGCCAAGACAGTGGTGACTCAGTTTGTTTCCTCCATGAGCGCCTCGGCTGACGTCCTGGCTCTCTCCAAGATCGAAATCAAGCTGAGTGACATCCCAGAAGGCAAGAACATGACCTTCAAATGGAGAGGCAAACCACTCTTCGTCCGTCACCGCACAGAGAAAGAGATCTCCACAGAAGCTGGCGTGAACATTGCAGAGCTGCGAGACCCTCAGCACGACAAG
Source organism: Toxotes jaculatrix (assembly GCF_017976425.1). NCBI lineage: Eukaryota > Metazoa > Chordata > Actinopteri > Toxotidae > Toxotes > Toxotes jaculatrix. The sequence continues at coordinate 259,118 of NC_054394.1, read as the reverse complement.
GACCGGGTCATCAACCCCAGATGGGTCATTGTCCTTGGGGTGTGCACACATCTGGGCTGCGTGCCCATCGCCAACGCCGGAGACTTCGGAGGTTACTACTGCCCCTGCCATGGCTCGCACTACGATGCCTCGGGCCGTATCAGAAAGGGTCCTGCTCCCCTCAACCTGGAGGTCCCCTACTATGAGTTTCCAGATGACGACACGGTGGTCGTGGGATAGATGACACTCATCAGACTGAGATCATATCAGCTTTTGCTTTGGCAGCAGCACCGCAGATGTGTGTGCTAAAGGAAAGGTTGAGGTTTATTAATACTGTGTACTGTGTTCATGTCTCATTGCTTCTTCCAGCTGCTGAAAAACAGAAAAACTGCAACATCCGACAGGTAATTACACTGATGAGCCTAACTGGACTAATGACCAGCATGGGCACCCTGACCAGTCTAAATCTACGCAGCGCTGTGTGCTGAGTCGTATTCCCTCTAGAACCAGCAGTTTGTGGTTTCTCCCTACTCAGTAGTGGTCCTTTCCCTGACTGCTGTAGGTTCTGAGCCTAGGACTAGAAGAACTAATGGTTCACTTAGCGTCTAATATATCTGAGATCTTAGTACACAGTGGTGTTCGGAGATAATTGGTGTCGCCTGTGAGCAGTCATAATGTTCTTCCATATCAGTGTATAACTCACATGTGATAACAATATCTTGCTTAGTGTCACAACTTTCCCACACGACAGCAGATCTACCAGTGTAGGAAGCCGTATTGTATTTAATGTCATGCAACCACTGTAATAACAGAAGCTGGAGCTCCTGTTTCCTTTTACCTCGGGTTTTAAGTTCATGAAACACAGTAATATAGAGTATGGGGTCTGAGCAGCTGCTTTCCTGAATATGACAGAAACAGGCAGAAACACACCATGTTGTCTACCATCTACCAGGAACAAATGTTGCATTCAGGTGTGGTTAATAAAGAATTCTATTTTATTTGACATACTGCACTCAGTGTTATGCCTTTCTTTGTTTAAAATAGTTACCTTGTGTAAACTGGTGAAAAACTAGTTCCTGCTTCAGTGACTGCCTGTTGACATGTGATGACTGCACACAGTGTGGGATCTGAGAGATGGAGATGAGAATGACCCCACAGTCTAAATCCGCAGGCCTGCATTGCACTGACAAGTCTGGATGAAACTAAAGTGGACACTTTAGTTTTGTCGTGGTTAATAATTCAGCCCTGGAGCTCAGTCTCAGTCTGCCAGCTAACAGGAACGAATTTAGTGACCATTTACAGCTGACTGGTTTACTGAGACAGCCTGTGGAAGTCCAGTGTTAATAAGAAAGCGTTAACATTAAAACACTGGGTCAGACGAAAATGATTTCACAACTCCATAATAATCCCCCAAAAACAGCGCAGCTTTGCTTTGTCCATTGGCAAAGCACAGGGGTGTAAGATGAAGTTACAAATATATTTGATAGTACTCACTGTTTGAAATAAGCTTTTTTTTCTATTACCAATTTGATGCAGCCACAGCAGAGCACAGTGGTGTGTGACTGCAGTGTTAATGGGGTAAACATCCAGTTCATGTGGACAGTGTCATCAGCTTACCACACTTAGGTTAGTTCATGTCACTTGTGATGTGCAGCAGTGGTGGAAAGTAAAAAAAGAACATTCACTATACTCAAGTACAATTTGTGAGACTAGATTATTTCCTTTATCTGCCGTAGTATATTTCAGAGGGAGAGGCACTGTATTAGTTAAAAAACATCACTGCTGCTTAGGCCTGATTAGGTCTCCCCAGATGTTTTTGTTGACTGGATTCAAGTCAGGTCTCTGTCTGGGCTGCTTAAAGACATTCAAAGACAGGCTTCATGTGTCTTTCACTGAGGAGAGCTTTGTCTGTCCACTCTGCCAAAAAGCCCAGATCAGTGGAGTGCTGCAGTGATGGTTGTCCCTCTGGAAGTTTCTCCCATCATCACACAGGATCTCAGCACCTCAGTGACCATCCGGTTGTTGGCCACCTTTCTTACCCAGGCCCTTCTGCCTGGACACTGTTCTCTTGAGAACTTTCAATGCAACAGTAGCCTTCTCCAGATCTGTGCCTCTACACAACCCTGTCTCTGGACTCTGCAGAGACTTTTTGCCGAGATTTGAAACAAGATCTCGTGATGGAGGCGCAATCACCAACCTTTCTTTCACACCAAAGTTGACTTCTACACACACACTGCAGCACAGGACTCTGTGGGTTTCTCATCCTTTGTCCTCACTCATCAGTCCTCATTCAGTTCTGCAGCATGTGAACCATGTTGAATGTCTCACAGTGATCTACACTGTGAAGGTGTAAATGTGAGGATTTGCTGCTTTGCCTTTCAGCAATGTTAGCCATTTGAATTCATTTTAAGATAAGAAGAAAGATAAGAAAATCCTTTATTAGTCCCTCAGTGGGGAAATTTTTAATCAGTTTAAGGTTTGAAATCAACCCAATCAGTTAACTGAGAGAAAATACAGTGAAATAAATGAAAGGCTTGACAGATGATTTAACTTGGTTAACAGGTAAATAAACAAGGCACATCAATTCCAACCCCATTCGGCTCTAACTGGTCTCTTACATTAACTGTCTATTAGCAACACAAAGTAAAACCAACTCACATTCACAGAAACACAAACATGAAACTTTCAGCTGGTGCAGAGATGACAGTCTCTCAGGTCAGCTTCATAAAGGGTTTGATCTGTGTGAGGTGTGTTACTGTTCAGTTTAATAAAGCAACTAACTCACACACCCACACACTGACTGATTCACACACCAACACACATACACAGATTCACACACCTTCACCTCTGCCTTGTGTCTGTGCAGTGTCATTGTAGTGTCCTTGATGACACTCTCTCTGATCTGTCTCAGAAAGCTTTTAGAGCAGGTGTGTGTGTCTCTCAGCTGCTCCTCAGGTCCATTAGGCTGCCTGAGACTACAAGCTACTATTTTCAGCAACAGACAACAGACAGGACTTCTCTCCTCCTGCAGAGACACCATCATCCCTTGTGGAAAACAAGTTGCAGCAGGACCTTGCTGCAGATTAACTGTCAACACACACCTCTCAGAGTGGAATTCAGAGGGACTCGCGTTTGAATTATGAATAAGTCAGATTCTGGCTTCTGTTCATGGAGCAACATTGACATTCACCCTGAAATCACACATTTCTGCCAAAACTGCATGGATGTTTGTTTCAATTCCCAGGACTTCACATGCCCCCAGGACATGCAGCATATAAAACACGATACAGACAGGGTTGGAAGTGGACAATGTTAGAGAGCCAGCATTCAGATTACAGAACAGTTAGTGGATACTGTGTGCTCAGCAGATTACAGTTATGATAGGAAACAGAGCACAGAAGCAAAAAGTTGTCATGATTGGTAATGATTTACATTACAGTCTGCATAGAATATTAATCCAAAATGTATCTGTAGCAGAGTGGAACATTAAGCATAGTAATGTGTTAGAAATGGATAATTGTAGACAATAAACAGCGGCACGTCGGTGGAGCCAGGACCACAGACAGAGAACATGCAGCTCCAGAGCCAGAGATACCTGCAGAAAGGAACAGAGAAAGAGAGACCAAAGAGAAACAAGCACAGGACTATGGGACAGAGGGGACACAGAGTTGATGGCATGTAATAAAGGTTAATAAATGTGAGAGTGGGTCTGATGAGAGAAAAAAAGAAAAGGTGTGCAGAGGATCATGGGAAGTCCCCCAGCAGCCTAGGCCTATAGCAGCATAACTAAGGGATGGTTCAGTTGTCTGAGCCAGCCCTACTGCTTTATCCTTAACTGTAACAGTGTCTATAGAAATAATTGTGACTAACTATAGGTTTAGTCATAATAACTAAAACTATAACTACAACTAATTATAAACTTTGTCAAACAAAAAGGTTTTAAGCCTAATATTAAAATTAGAGAGGGTGTCTCTCTAACCAGGCCTGATTTGCATTTTCAAACGAAAAATGATGTGTGTGTTCCAGTGCAGGTGTCACACCTGTTCACCTCATCATAGCATGCTTTGGTTGATTCTGAGCTGAACCACCACCCCAGCCCCTTTTTGCCCCCAGCCTCTCCTGTTTTTGTCAACTGAATGCAAAAATGTAGACTAATAATATTTATAAAAGCAGAGTGTGAGACAGACGTCATTTAGCCTCTCAGACATTCAGAGTCAGCTAATGGTGAAACCAAAGAGTCCTGACAGCATCACCAAAACCCCCAAGAGGGAGCACCACTACCGCAGGAGACCAAACGTCTGCTGTGTGGAATGTCATTCTGCAGAAAGCCTTCATGATGAAGTGATTTCACACCAGTTGGGGAACAGCTCGTAGGTACTCTTTCCCTGGGATAAAACTCACCTGTAATTGCATGAAGCACCATCTGTGTGGCCTTTCCACTTGGCTAACCCTGAGCTGTGGACAGCAGCTGTCTGGAGGGGAACAGAATTTGAACACTTGTTGCATGAATCCACAGTGACAGCTTCCCTCCGGGGCAGACGGCTGTGCTGACTCACTGGCCTTTCTTCTTGGGGATCTTTCTGCTGTCTGACTTTCAGGATCAGGCATCAACTTCATCTGGGGGGTGGGGGGTGGTTCCCAAATTTCCCAATGATGTTCATTCACTCACACACTGTGTACAACATCATGTAAATAACCTGTTGAACCTTCTCCAGCTTTTATTTCTGTTTTCACGTCCATTTGATTTGAGGAGACTCTCTGGACATTCATTCCAGCATATAATCACTACATTTGAGAAACACTGCAGACTCTTCTGCACCTTTGTTTGTCACTGTAACCCTGTAACAGTAGCCCCCAGAGTGGACTGACTGACATTTCCTTTCTGTTTCCCCCTTTAGGCCGTTAAAAAACTCCTACACTGATGGGATGGACAGATTTCCAACCACCATCATGTTGTGAATGTGAACATTTTCTCTGGACCAGGAGGCGACTGCAGTGTCTCTGTTAATAATAATATAAACAGTCTACCTGCAATACTGATGCACAATTTAGAAACAGACCAACCTATTTCTTCTCATTCATTTAATGGTTTTGTTAAAACTAGCAACTAAGGCAAACAGGAAAATGAATAGAAATAACAGTTTACAGGCTTCCTGCTTTAGCTTTGACCCATTGGACTTGCTGTACTTATACTTACTGATCATTTTTCTGTGCACTTCATGATTATTAGTGATATTATGGGTATCACTTTTGTTTGTTCCTCCAAATGAAGTGTTTTAGATCATCTGGCCACAACATGTTTGATAGTCATTTGTTGTCTTTTTGGACTGATTTTTAGGGATGTGGCCAAAATGGTGATGATGATGTAATGATAAGTGATGGCACTTTGATGCAGTAGGTGCGAAGTAGGAAAGCAGCATTTTTTAAAATAGATCTAAAAATAACTGTTATTTTGTTGTTGTGTAGAGTAGCCAATTAAACCAATGTGCATGCTTTTGGGATTGTGAGAAGAAGCCAGACACACAGGGCCCAGACTGGGAATTGAAGCTTGAACTTTATTGCTGTGAGGTCACAGTGCTAACCACTGCACCACCGTGCCACCTGGCTGGAGTTGAGGTATTCATTTAAAATCATACACAGACGTGATGTAAATTCTCACCTGAGAAGCTGGAACCAGATGTTTTTTTACTTGAAATTACAGCACCAGTTAGATACACTGGGGGCTATGATCTGAAACAATGTCTGAAGGAATACCATGGAGTCTGAATACATTGTTAACCAACAGGTCAGCAGCTTCTGTGGCCAAGAGGAGCTTATGGGGGGCCAGAAAATGGAAATGGACGACTGTTTCGCCCTGCCCAGGTGGCAGACCAGTTACAAAGTCCAGGGCTATGTATGATCAAGGGTGACCAGGAGTGGGGAGAGGGCAGTTAAACCCTGCCAGAAGCCAATGGACAGCCTTACCGCATCCACACATGGAACAGGCTGAGACATGGTCCAGAGTATTTTACTCCATAGTGGGCCACCAATCACTGACTCCAGGGTGACAGGCAAAGTGAGTCGTGGGCCCACTGCAAGACTTCGAGATCCCTGTCTCTAACTCTGGGGATGTTTAGAAGCATTCCTAAAATAATCTGGGTGGTCAAATACAGCTTTTAACCTGGAAATAAAATCTTCATATGAGAATATGCTTACTGCTCTGCTGTGTGCCCGGCTTCCAATGAAGCCAAAGTCAGAGCCCTCCCTCTCAACAATCCCATGATGTAATGTACCTTAGACTGATCCGAAGAGAAAGTCTGTGGCCGCTGATTGAACACCATGATGCACTCAGTAAAAACCTGCAGCACATTTCCAGGTCTCCCAAAAAAGACTCCAGGTCAGTGGCATAGAAATAGAGTCATTCATTTTTGTTTTTACTTTCAAAAATGTTATAATGAATATATCTAATTTGAAACTGATCACTGAAAACAATGTTTTTCCACAGAGACAGGAATTCTTTACTCAAATCATGGGGAACAAAATTAATTCAAATTGTTACCTCAGATTTATTGGGTAGATTGAACAGAACTGAAACAGAACATATGTGATAAAACTGAAGGATGTTGATGTGCTAAAGGAACATTTAGATTTCCTGAAACAATATGTGTGAAATATGTTCAACAAAATGCAAACAGTTTCGAACATTTAGAAATCTCACATCCATGTTTTTCTAATCATGATACGTTTCTATCTAAGCCCCTGCAATTGAACACACATCCAATTTGTCTACCTCTCTTTTCACATTCTGCATGTTTAATGCACTCTACTGTATGCATAGGTTATATGGAAATGTTCAAGTCTTATCTTCAGTGAAAAGCAGAAGAGCAACACTTACTCCTATCCTATAGATACTCTTTCGTCACCTACAGGCTCCACTGTTACAGCCAAGGCAAAAAAAACAGCCATATTGTTCCACGTGTTTTTCCCCTTTTCTTGCCTTCTCTCCAGCTTTAGGTTTCTAGAAACTTGGTGACTTGATGACATACCTGTACGACTGTTCTATGAAATACTGTGATCTCGCACTGTACCATACCAGGAACACACTAGTTCTGGTCAGTCAGCTCTCCAACCTACCTTAATGGAATTGAGCTGAATAGTTTACTTGTACCTCTGCTACATGTTTGCTTCTTGGAGCAGTGTTATGCAACACAGCTAGTAGCCACCATTCTCTGTTCCCTCAAAGATCACCACTTTGATCATCGCTTTGTTCAGAGGTTCAAATTCATGTCACAGACCTTGGACTCAAAGTAAAAGACTTACATGGATTTATTCACCACCCCGATTTACACATTGTCCTGATTTCACTGAAATGATCTCAACCTGCTGCTTTCTCTAAACCTAACCAAACCTTAACTATACTGTTGTCACATCATAACCATAAGAACTGTGAAGATGTGACCTAAAACAGAGAACACTGAAATATCTAGATTTGTGGTGTGGACTTGAAAATGTTGTGTTTCTCGTGGTACCACAGTAAATTAAGTAACTGTTCTTCAGCGTCCTTGAAGAAGTTCTTCTGCAGGAAGGAGCACACCACTGTCAAGACTCTCTATGGTAATAAAGCAATGAAGTGACAGCAGAGCATATTAAGAGATAAAATAACAAGACAGATCATCTCATTGGTACCTTTGAAATGGTAGCGGCTGTCTGTTGTCTCAGATGAGTTGAGACACTCTGTACATGTGACATGTCTAAGAGTAGATTTTTAAGTGAGCCCAGCCTTTTTATCCGTCTGTGGTCTCATTATAAAACAGGTGCTGAGGATGAGATGGAGTGGCTGATGAGGAACTTCTCAAAGAGAGGCTAATTGTGTGACCCTCATTAATAAGAAGTCCAGGAGACAGAGAGATGGCACAAGGACACATATCATGTCAACTTAAAGGAGATGCACTTTGCCACCAAAAGAAAGTAGTAATGGTTTCCTGTCTGAGGATAATTGTGTATTTGAGGACAATGTCGTACCACTTTTATCAAGCTGTTATTCTCTCCAATGTCCAGGTCATATTTCTCTTAAAGGCATCATGTGGTCTCTACACATTCTTTTACTTTTTAAATTGTTTTCAAAAACATAAACAACAACATAACAGAGCGACTTGCAGGTCCATAGGTAATTACAAAGTTTGTCATTTACATAAGTACCAGTGGCTCCAGAGTTAGATACTAAACCAATGTGTGAGTGTGTGTGTGGTAGAAAAACAAAAGCATTGTATGAATGAGTGTGTGAATGGGTGAATGTGACTTGTAGTTTAAGAAATGCAGTCCAATTGCCATTTATTCTCTGGACACCTGTGAGGGGAGAGTCAATGGGCATAACACCCAGCAAAGCGATGCCAGGGGAAAGTGAAACAGTGATGCCATATATGTCCCAAAGACATTTGAATATCCTGTCACTGGGGGACAAGCCCAGAGTTGGTGGTATAAAGAGGCCAGAGCAGTTTTCCTTGTAGTGCAGGTGGGATGAACACTGATTGTGAAGTGGCTTGTTTTGGCCTTTGACCGTGCACCCAATAGACATCCAATAGAACTACATCAAATGTTGTCTGGCACTGAAGGACTTTGTGTGTAATCAGTCCACACTCCAGGCACCTTTCAGTCAAGTCCATGATGGGCCTCAGAGGGACACCCCTCTCAACATCCAGTTGAGGATGTCATCTATTCTGGCAAGTGGGGGGGTCGAGAGGGATATTGGGAGTACAGGATTGAATAGCATGGAGGTATCTGATGCTTTGTTGGGAGCTGATATTTATTGCGGAGCTGAGAAAAGGAGATAAAGTGGTTGTCAACATAAAAATGAGAGAGAGCAGAGGCCAAGGGTATGTCAGATGAAAAAGGTAGCATTAGAGAGGAAAATGCAATATTTTGATGGACTGGGCCGAGTGAGGACATGTTTGTGTATATGGCAAAACTGAGCCCAAAGTATAGCTAAATCTGTTCCAAGTCTCTGCCCTTTAACATCATCTTCCAACCGTCAGATTGGTCTTCGAGGGTGCTGGCAGCTCCCAGGCACTCCAGACATACCACAAAATCTAAATTTGTGGCAAACTGAGCTGAGACCTTGACACCTCACGATTTATTCATGAGCTTTGTGCAGTGGAAAGAAAAAGACATTAAATAGAAATGTGGCATAAAACAGAGATGGCAAGAGCTGAAATAATCACATTAAGAGGAGAGAATCTCTGCAGAGAAGTACGCTGTGAAGATGTAGAATCTGAGTTCTGCATATCATTGAGGGGGATGCTGTGTTTGTGAATGTCCTATGTATGTCCTATGACACATGGTGTCACAGGAAAGAGAGGGCAAGGGACATGGAGGAGGGAGGAGATGGAGATATGACAGAAGTTTAGAGAGACAGAACAAGCAAACATGGACAAGATTAAAGTGGTGAAAGAGAGGAAGAACTACCACTTTCTTCAATCTGTCTCTGTGAATGTGTGCAGCATACCCAACACCATGACTGCTAAATAACCTGGGATCAACACACTCAACTCAAACTGCTATGGGCTCTTATGATAGCCTTACCATAATCCTAATCATACTTCAAATCCTTCATCTAAATCCCTCATCCTAAATTAACCTTAATCATTCAACTTTCTTTATGCTCAAAGTTAAATCCACACGGGACTCTTCTGTTTGGTGATGGCAATGCAGCAACCAAAACCATGCATTTGCCCTACCAGGCTACTGGCTCCAATGCCTCATACAAACACTGAGGCTTTCCATTGTTAGAGCATTGATTTTCATGTTGTGCAAAGTCTGATTACTATAGAGTCTAGAAACCTTAAAATTCCATTATGGGCCTGGTAGATCCACAGATGGGGATCAGGGTTCCTCTGACTATATGAAACTCAATCCATTTGACAAACAAAGAATCTGATTACACCATTGCACTCTGTTCAAAGAAAGTAACCATGTTCTAAAGGCCCGGGCACACCAGCATTTACAATTTCAAAATAAAGCTCAAGCTAAATCCATTCATTTCACTGGAATTGTCACAGTCTGTAGACTCACATGTGGGGCAGGAGGTCCAGTTCAACTCTGGTGAGCTCTCCTGTGCAGATTCAAGGACAAACTGTTCTGACAGAACTGACTTTTGAGTGGATGGATGATATCTGCATGTCACAATCCAGTTTTACTGGAGTATAAACTGCTCCTGAGAGCTGTGGTTTACACACAGTTAGTGGTCGATGATACAAACTTGTCTTTTGAATAAACTGGTTAGCTCAGATCCCTTTATTTTCCTTCTTTAGTAACTCTTCATTGAATGAAACAATGAACGGAATCAGAAAGAAGCTTGGAATTCTCTCTTTTAGATAAACTCATGTACCTCTACCTGCCTGCTTGTGTGCTTGTGTGTCTGCAGATATTATTATACATCTCTTGGAAACATCTTCCACCTGCAGGTAAATTTGTTAGCTGGTCTTACCTGGTTCTTTGCTGTAAAAGAAACATAGTGTAAAATATGTGGCTGACTTTGATGACAAATGGATGGATTTTTGACTTTACTCAAACTGAGGTGTGCACCTGTTGTTATCATAATGTTATCATCTAATAATTTCTCTGTGGCTGTAATGCATACCTAAAAATAAAAAAATAAAAATCTTGAAATGTCACACACCTGTTTTTATGCTTTGCTAAGGTGGGAAAGTTGATGTATCGATAAAGTGCAATGGAACCAGACTTAGAGAATAAATGTTAGCGTACATGAATCATGTGACTTAAACATTACTGGTCATTTCCAGTGAGGAGAGGAAAACATTAATAATGTGTGGAGCAATGAGGAGACTGTAACCTTCCTATGACCTGTGAAGACGATAGGATGGGTGTGATGTGCGTTGTCCTGCTGGACCTGGTCAACAGTCTTGCAGCAGCATTCTGGACCATTTGGAGATGGTCCAGAAACAACTTGCTGAGGAAGGTGAAAAGGGAGCTGCAGTAATGTGGATAATGTGAATAATCATTTGTAGCTCTGGTTGTGATACAATAGACCTGAGCTTTCCAATGTTTCCTACATGGAAGAAACATGAACGGGCTAAATATTGATATGATCATATACAACACCAAGATTTCTAAGATTAGATTACAGCTGAAAAAGTAAAGTGTGTAACAGGATGAGATGTTTCATCTTTCATCTCCCAGTGCGAGTTTGCACCGTTTTGTTCACCTTGGTCCTCGTCAGCCTATCGCCACATGAGTCACATAAAAGGGTGCAGTGGCGATCTTGACCCTCTCTTGCTTTTTTAGCCGCAGGTTGCTGCTAACCTCCACTATCGCAGAGTGTACATGCGCTCGCTTCTCTCTTCCTCGGGTGATTGCACGTAGCCTGATCGAGGACTATTTGCTGGCTGCTTCGTTTGGCTTGGGCCTGGACTTTTAAAGATTGAATGAATGCATTGTGGGGTTGCTCTTCATTTAATGCCCCCATTCTCCTTGTTGTATTTAGTTAGTATGGATTTTGGGTTATTTTTTTGATTATTTTGTTTTCCTTATAGCTTTTGCTCCATTAGATTAGGTCATTTGGTTTATTAAATATTATGTTTAACCAGGTCCTGTGCTGGTTTATTTATTGTTTTCTTTTTTCCCTTTTTCTTTCTTTTCCTGTTTAATTTGTGATATTCTGTCATCCAATTAACCCTGGTATTCAGGTGGATTTTGTTTTTTGCTTTTTGGGTTTTGTTTTTTTTTTTTGTTTTTTTTTTGTGACTGTTTCTCCTGTCTGACAACAGTTTTATGTTATGTTTAGTTATTGATATTCTTAGTTGCTTTGGTTAATTTGTAAGCATTGGTTTATTGTTTTGTTTTTGGGTTTTTGTTTGTTTGTTTTTTTAGTGTTTGTATATTGGTTATTTGTTTTCCTGTTTTGGGCGTGACCCTGCTAATTTTATTTCCTTGTCCCCTTTTTTTCAGTGGTTGAGAGCTGAAGGTGGTGGCGGTTGTGGTGCCGCGTGGTGGTTTACCCCTCCTTCCTGTGTCCTGTGCTTCCCCTGGTCCTGGGTTCCTTTCACTACGTGTGCGTGGGTGTGTGTGGCTGGGGTGATAATTTTTGTATATTATTTGGGATCCCTCACCCCTCTCCTCAAGCTGGCCCCCCGGTAAGCCTCAGCCCTGATAAGGTCCCCCCTTTTTCCTCACGTCCCCTGTGTGTGAATGGTGCTTTATAGTGTTTTAATACAATTTTGAAATAAAGTGCATATTGATTATTGCCTTGCAACCACGTCTCTGCCCGTTGTAAAACGAACCTGGGTGCCTTGAAGTTGGTACAGTTGGTTATAACTATTTTCTTTGGTGAAATTCCCAAGGTGGTGTTGTCGGGCTTCTTAGGTTGCTTAGTTGGGTGTTGTGGTGACCTGCACCATCCGCTATCTGCTACCACCCCCCATCATATCTCTCTTGCTCGCCACAATTGCACATAGAAGCCCCATAATATGAAGCTACTGATTTTAATTTCTCCCCAGAGGTGAGGACGAACCCCTCAGATGGTTTGAAAGCAGCTGTCCTCATCGCCTTCAACTCCATTCACCCACAGCACAGATTTTATTAGCAAGCAAGTTAGCTTGGTTTTTGGTCTCTATAAACTCCTGAGAAAAAGATCTGGCTCTTAAGCTGCTAAATGCTCCACTACGTTCAGCAGCTGGTCTCTCACTGTGTCTGTCTGCTGTTTGCTGCAGAGCAGGTAGTGGACAGAGGCTTTTTAAAGTTTTTACTCTGAAGGCAGCTGCTGATGTGGCTGAAAATCATGACAGATGAAAGATGCTACAAAGCTCCTTAGAGCTGAGGAGAGCTGTAGGTTCGGATGATTATGTGACCCATATGAAATGTGAATCAGAGCAGCAGCATTGTATATATGATATATGATCTGACTGTGTTTATTATGGTACATTCCAACACCTGAACCTCAATGAGCGAAACATTCACTAATCATTTGTCATTATTGTAAAAATGTTTGCTCAGCACATTTATTGTATTACCCAGAGAGGCGATTCTTTGTTCCCAGTTCCCAGTGAAACTAGTTCAAACTCAGACACTGTGAATTGTGTATACTGTGTTGTTAATGGTGTTTTCTAAATACATGAACTGAAATATTAATGGTGTTGCTGCAGAAAGTTCTTCTTCACATTCTGCATTTTAACACATCCCCTCCTAAACACAGACATAATAGTGTGTCATAACCTTTCATCAGACTTCCCTCTGCAACTGTGTCACATTGAAAGCAAGTTTTCTTGTGTGATTTCATTCTCTGCCTGTGCATCTTGAATAATTAATTTGTCCAACAAGAGAGAGAGTCATTAATACATGTGACACACAGAGCAGCTATGATTTATTATAGCTTCTTGTTAATTGCACATGATAAATCACACACACACACACACACACACACACACACACACACACACACACACACACGTTTCATCTGCCACCAGCTTCTCCCAAACAAATACCAGTGTTTGACCTTGGAGTGAAAGACTAATGCTCAGGTATGTTTCAGCAACTTTTAGGGTTCAGGTTAGAAACAGGTTTAGGTTAGGGCTAGGGTTAAGGTACTAGGGAATGCATTATGTCAACAAGTGTCCTCACAAACATAGTAAGACCACAAAGTGTGTTTTTTGTTTCTATCCTTGATAGAGAAGTTTTGTAAGCTAGACATGACTCGTTTGTACTTAGCATAGACTGTATAAGACATGGACGTAGCACCCGTGACGTCACTCATTGGTTTTGGGGAGTCGGCCAAACCATGGGCATTTGAGCTGTGCCATCTTGGATTTTAGTGGGAGTGTACTTTCCATATTTGGTGGAGAAGCAGTTACTCTATGGGTCAGCCGGCCGAGAACCCAGCCACTAACCACTAGCCTAAGGCTAAACAGCTAATCAGCTAGGCTAACAAGCTAAGCAGCAGCTACACGCAGCTTTTTTAGACTGTAAAGTTGGCTATTTTAACATGGGGGTCAATGGAGAATTGCTTACTTCTGGAGCCAGTGTGTGTTACTTCACATGCAAGTTCAAGCATCAAGGCAGCTACTACTAACAACTTTTTATTGTGATTTAACTGACTCTCATTGAATTGAAAAAACAAAACAAAATCAACTGAAATGAAATTAATAAAATTATGTCAGATCTTCACCATGTACAACATAACATATACATATACGTATTAATAAAATGAGCAGAATCTATGTCTATGTCTATACAGTCTGTGTCTAGACTGTACCAAGAACCTGCCACAGTAAGATCTGGGAGAGGGCTTTTTGTTTGTATGCTTTGTCAATTTTGTAAGTTCATTTTAGAGTTAGTTGGTTTCTGTTTAGTTATGGTATTTCTGTCCATCCCTCATTTCTATTAAATGGTTTAACCAGCCAGTATAGACACTGACCAAGTACTTTATTAGGAACACCTGTACACCTGCTTCTTCATGTAATTATCCAGTCATCCATTCATGTGGCAGCAGTACAATGCATGAAATCCTGCAGATAGACGTTAGGAGGTTCAGTTAATGTTTATATCAAACATTAGAATGTGGAAAAGTGTGATCTCAGTGACTTTGATCATGGCATGATTGTTGGTGCCAGAAATACAGAGAGAAATTTAACTCAAAATGGTCACAAATGTGTATCACATGATACACAAATAAGATTTACAAAATTACAATGGTGCATCATTTTCAGCACACACAGATGTGTGTTCTAGTCTACACACAAATACAAACAATTTAAACACTTTACACAGTTTTACAAATGCACAGATTTTTAACTTCAACTTCACATCTGATCAGTGAAATCATAAAGAGCATTATCCATGCAGTAACTCAAAATGTCCAGCAGAGGGAATAACAACAATGATCTCTGACAGTGCTGCTTAACAGAATTCACACAGCTGGTTGTGACAAACTCAAAATGTGTGTGCATTGGCTGTGCTCTGTGTGTTACACATCATACTTCCATTGTTTTGTGTGACACTCAGTGGTGCTCATGTTTGGAATAATTTGGCCCACATGTCCTCCTCATTCCTTCAGTGAGTCCGGTCCTTCACCTCTCCACACCTCTGCAATAAAAATAAAATCCTTTAACAACCAAATGTTATAGCTCTCTCTCTCTCTCTCTCTCTCTCTCTCTCTCTCTCTCTGTGTGTGTGTGTGTGTGTGTGTGTGTGTGTGTGTGTGTGTGTGTGTGTGTGTGTGTGTGTGTGTGTGTGTGTGTGTGTGCAGGCATTTGACCAATGAGTCACCTACCTTCACAAACAGTACTGACAAGGTCAGTGCAAGGCTGTCTAAACAGTAACCAAGCCACTGGGTGAAGGACCTGAAAGTTAAGTGTCTAAACTTTGTAGAAAGAACAATATCAGGTAAAAGTCTGATCAACTCACAGAGGTTCGACCTGAGATCACGAAATAGTTCACACAACACTTTCCTAAATGAACATGTGCACATAATGTCATAGACACAGTATACAGTGCGTGTGATGTCAGTTTGTCACACTCAGTGTTCAGAATAAAACAGCTGAGTAATGACCTCACCTGTGAGCTCCTCCCCATGAACTCTGGACAGATGTTCTTGTCTGTCTGCTGAACAGTCAGATGTGCCCTCTTTCTCCTCTCAGCCGCAGACAGAACATCACAGCAGTGAGTAATAAACTCTACAAAGACATGTAGCTCCAATTTCATGGTTGAACAAAATATACACTGGTATGATGAATTCAGTGATTAGTGCTGGTTAGTGTGTGGTAAACAATATTTTACATGATTGATGAAAGCTTTTTGGACTTAAATTCTTGGTGAGGGTAAAGTTGTGTCTTCCATGTTAATCTTCACCTATGTGGGCTCATGGGATTGTTAGAGCTTCGTGGAAATAGTTTGAGCATTGATTCCATATCCTTGATGTCAGACGGCGGCTTCCTCCACTAGTTGGACAGTTGGTCACACTTGTCCCTCTTTTTCAGCAGGTAGTGGCACTTTTTATTTTTTCTAGTTACACCAGGCACCGCACTAGTATCACCTAAATCCAAACTAGTCAGTTTTTACACACAAGTGGCCTCTGGACTAACCCAGTAATGCTGAAAGTCTCACTAGTTAACTAATGAACTGTATTGAAAGCCTTTTTAACATTTATTCCATATCCGGGATATCAACTTAAAATTTGCTTTACTAGTTAACCAGTAAGAGCAAAAATTGACGACTCGTTAAAAGCTGACCAAAGTTTCATTTCTCATTCTCCTGCTCCACCCTCTGATTGGTGGAAGTTACACCTGCAGCCCGAGAGAAAGACCTGCAGACACTAGTCAGTGCTGTACAAATACTGCAAACTCCTCTGAACCTGGCTGTTCTCAAACACCTAAATAGGTTTTACACAATTGTCGCCGAAGAGCATTGGCAATGTTTTTTAAGGGTTAAAGAACCACTTTAGTGATTACCTGCAGATTCTTAGTCTCAGATGTACACTTTGCACTGATGAGAAAATGTGAAATTAGGTTTTCTCCAGACCTGTTGTCTGTTTTTTCTTTATTTAACTGAAGAAAATTTTGACTGATTTGTGAAATGTAGATTAGTAGATTATGGACACAACTCAGATTGTCCTGTGAAGCAGAGATATAGAGTTGCTTGTAATCTGCATAGTGGCTGATAACCCAATGTACAGACAAATTACCAATTATGAGAGCTTTTTGCTTCTGTGCTGCGTTAATCTGCTGAGCACACAGTATCCATTAACTGTTCTGTAATCTGAATGCTGGCCCTGGCCCGGGTTTTGTACGCTGCATGTCCTTCTCCTCCTCTCCTCCATTCCCAGCTGTCTTCCTCCTTTTCCTCCTTTCATCCAGCCCGGCCATCAGCAGGAGGGTCCCCTATAGGAGCCAGATTCTGCTCAAGGTTTCTTCCTTGAGCAGAAAAGGGAGGTTTTCCTTGCCACTGTCACCTTAAGTGCTTGCTCTGGAGTCAGGCTCTGGGTCTCTGTAAAACGCTTTGAGACATTTTTGATTGTGGAAGGAGCTATATAAATAAAACTGAACTGAATGGAACTGAATTGAAAAGAATGAGGACCAGGACTAAACCCTGACAAACGCCACAATTAATATGTACTCTTTCAGAACACAATTTCACACTGCACAGTATTTACAGGAACTAGATACATTTCAGAGAAAATCGTGTTTTTAGCACCGGATTCTGCTCCTGCCATCACGTCACAGACTAAAAATTAGCCCACTTTCTTTCCCAAGTTTTTAAAGAAAATGTTGAAATTGCTCTGATTTCTAACAACAATGCCCCATCTTTTTTAGATATGTTTGATGTCTGGATCATGCTGTTTCTCCTCCTGTCAGGTAAATTGATGTTTCATTCAGATTTCATTTATGACTGATTTATCTATTAGCATCATTTAATCTGAACCTGTCACTCTCCCAACTCCCACAGGGGGGAGGGCATTCATGATCTACAACACCCAGCACAGCCTGTGTCTGGAAGACTCAGCTGCTACAGGTGAAGTCCTGCTGAAGAAGTGCAACCTGGACTCAGAGGGGCAACAGTGGGTCTGGATCGCTCAGGGAATGCTAATGTGTGTTGCATCATCCAGATGTTTGTCGGCCCAGCACACTGAGCCAGTCCAGACCTTGTCCTGCCAGGGAACAGATGTGGATACTGCAAGGTTAACGTGGGACTGTGACAGGGACAGACTGATCAGCAGGAACACGTCAATGCTCCTGTCACTAGATGGCCAACGTTTGACTCTGACTTACAACAGCAAACATTCAAAGTGGAGAGCTCTGGATGAGGGGGACATCTGCCAGGAAAAACTCCGTAAGTTGGGGAGGATTATAGGAACAGAAAGGGTGACTATTTGCAATAAGTCTTATCTCATCATAATCTATAATAATACATCATAATTTGTTTGTTGACTATATTTTGTATTGTTAATCTGCAAAGAAACCTGTAACAAAAGTTGTTAAATAAATGTAGTGTAGTAAAAAGTACAATATTTGCCTCTGAATTGTAGAGGAGCAGAAGTATAAAGCAGTATAAAATGGAAATTCTCAAGTAAAGTACACATAGCTCTTGAGTATACAGTATATACATAGTTACTTCCCATCACTGCAGATGATACACTCCAACATCATACATACTGTACTTTTATTGTACACCATTCTTAAAATGAAAGGGCTGAAACTGGACTTCTATATTGTAGAGAAGGGCTGTGTATGTACTTTCACTGTGTCCTCATCTGTCAGGAAATGTTACCTCATTTATTTTAATTGTGATTAATAAGCTGTAGAGGAAACTTTAAAGCTGATGTTTTATCAGCCTACACTTGATAAAGATAGTGGTGCATATTATATTATAGGTTAATGGAAGAAAACATCTTGAATCTGATCTTAGTTAAAGCTGCTGTAATCAATATTTACACATCAATAATGGATCAAATACACTATGTGTAATGTAAAAATAATTATTATTCCACTCTGCTCTCCTCAGTGTTTTAGCATTTTTCCTGTTTAGCTGTAGATGTACTATTCAGCATTGTTTTCAGCCACAGCAGCAGCTGTTTTCAGAGAAAAAGCTGTAGAAAGCCTCTGTCCACTACCTGCTCAGGAGCAAACAGCAGACAGACACAGTCAGAGAGCAGCTCGTGAACAAAGTGGAGCATTTAGTAGTTAAAGAGCCAGATATTTCCTTCAGGATTTGATAGAGATCAAAATATTTAATACTGGACACCAACACTACTCCAATCATGTAATCATATAATCATGTTTATAATGTTACTGAATACTACTATGTCTCCTAGCTGTCTCAGGCTGCAAACATATTTGCTAACAAGTTATCCATAACAACTGTAGAAGATTATGTGTTGGTGTTTTTAGCTTGTTTTACTGCCCCTATGTGGGAAAAAATGAATTACTCCAGTTTTAACAGACTTGCTAAAATGCCAGTGTTGTTGTTGCTTCATCCATCCATGTTCTATACCGCTTGATCCGTCAAGGTCGCGGGGGAGCTGGAGCCTATCCCAGCTGACTACAGGCGAGAGGCGGGGTATAACTTGGACTGGTCGCCAGTCAATCGCAGGGCTGACACACAAAGAAAGACAACCACACATGCACACACTCACGTCTAGGGACAATGTAGAGTAG